>NC_133985.1:1515151-1818181 GCF_047716275.1 Strix uralensis
GCCCCAGATTTGTTGTTGTCCTGGAGAGCTTGCAGAGCACTGGGGAAAGGCAGGCAGAGAATTGCCTGCTAGCACCTTCTCTGTGCCTGTTCACATTGCTTCGCAGAATCGCTTTTGTGCAGAAAACAGTAACACTTGTTCAGAACGAAAGAAAGCACAGAGCCACAGATTTTATGTTGTCCTGGAGAGCTTGCAGAGCACTGGGGAAAGGCAGGCAGAGAATTCCCTGCTAGCACTTTCTCTGTGACTGGGAAGCAGAAGTGTTCACATTGCTTCGCAGAATCGCTTTTGTGCAGAAAACAGTAACACTTGTTCAGAACGAAAGAAAGCACAGAGCCCCAGATTTGCTGTTGTCCTGGAGAGCTTGCAGAGCACTGGGGAAAGGCAGGCAGAGAATTCCCTGCTAGCACCTTCTCTGTGCCTGTTCACATTGCTTCGCAGAATCGCTTTTGTGCAGAAAACAGTAACACTTGTTCAGAACGAAAGAAAGCACAGAGCCCCAGATTTGTTGTTGTCCTGGAGAGCTTGCAGAGCACTGGGGAAAGGCAGGCAGAGAATTCCCTGCTAGCACCTTCTCTGTGCCTGGGAAGCAGAAGTGTTCACATTGCTTCGCAGAATCGCTTTTGTGCAGAAAACAGTAACACTTGTTCAGAACGAAAGAAAGCTGTTGAAAGAACGCAGAGGGAGCCCAGCCATCATTTAATGCACAAAGGCTCAACTTTATTAGTCCTCACACTTCTTTTATATCCACAATAATTAGTTCATACATATTGCAAAAAGCGAGCTCCTTATAGGTTGCTAAGGTTAGATACCTTGGTTGCTAAGGTTAAATACCAATCTCTCCCCTTATGATTTCTGCAAGGCCTTCTACATAGTCCTGCTTCTGTTCTTTGTTCTTCTTTGATACTTTTCAGTATTCTCCCATCACGTCGCCGTTGTCAGCAGTTCCTCGGTGCTGTGCCCTTTCTCACGTAGCCAGTTGTTAGCAAACTGCTCCACATCTCCCCCGTTTTCTTTTTGCACTTGTGCTAAAAATATTGCAGAGGCAGTCTTCTGCAGGGCCCTTTGCAGAAGATTGACAATACATGGCAACATCAAAAGCACAGTCATAATTACCAAGATCATGACCCCCACAGACTTGATCAGAGATATTAACCATCCTGAAAGTCCCCATTCTTTTAACCAGCTTTCAATCCCTAATCCATCTACTTGTTTCAAGCTGTGCAGGCCTTCTTGCAATTTCCTAATCTTTGCATGGACTGAAGAATAATTGTCTGTCAGGTTCATGCAACACATTCCTTCAAATTCCTCACATCCATGGCCTTGTGCTAAAAGCAAAAAATCAATAGCTGCTCTATCTTGTAATACTGCATGGTTAACACTTTCTACATCTGCTGTAAGCCGATCTAAAATTTCAGAAGTGCGATTAAGCTCATCTTTTGCCCAACATCCTATCTGTTTTGCTAAGTTCATGGCTTTATTAGCCGCTCCTCCTGGCAAAATAGTTGCAACTAACACCTGTGTAAATTCTGTCCAGAATCGTGGCTCTCCTATCCCACTACAATCTAGTTCATGTATGGACCGCTGCGTCCTGGTTCTGTTAGTAAGTTTCATCAAGGCAGACATATTCGGGTGAAATAAACTTAGTCGTCCCAGGTAACAGGGACCTCCCTGTGGGTGTATCGGTATACCATTCCAGGCTCTGTCACCACATATTAAAAAGATTCCTGTTGGTAGCTCTCTTGCTGTTGTTATGTTGCTACCATTACAGCTTGAATATAGTTGCTCATACACACTACCAGGGTCTAATGCTGAATCTAATGAAGCCCACATCTTCCTGTGTGTATTAAGGTGTTCCTGTCTTGGCAGAAAGCTGACCCATTTTCCAGTTCTTTCAGTTGTCATGCTAGCATTTGCACTTCCAAAAAGTTCCAATTCCTCAGGTGGGGATTCTAATGTTGTATTTAGTGATAATATAAGCTCACACTGATGTTTCCCATCATCCTCTGTATAAGCCGCACTGCATAGTGTCTGATTCACAACATAGCTACAAAACTCTCCAGGTTTCCACACTGGAAGTCCAACCAAACAAGTACGGAAAGGATGATTGATACTTCCTAAAGCCAAACAGAGTGATGATTGTCCTGTCAAGTTGGCCAACGTTACCCACACATTTTCCCTTGGCTGACTAAACCTCATCAATGCATCTATTGCTCCACTTAGTGTGAGGATGTAAAGACAAATTATACCTCTTTGTTTCATTGTTTTAACTTTTTCCCTATTGTTAGATATCGTCTCTGCATCTATCCTAAGCAAACATGACTAACACTTGTCACACTAACATTTAACCATTCAATAATTCTCCAAACATCTGACAACGTTGCCCAGTAAAGTGAATGTCCGATTAGACCCTCAATCCCCGCTAGAACCGGCTGAATCTTCAGTCGCTGTCGATGAGCTTGTCTCTCCTCTGGTGTCATTGGGAGGTGCGGCAGGTTTCGCCCATCTCGCTGGAACCCATATGGTGCCTGTTGGTGTAGAAACACAAAGATATCCCCTTCCCCATATTACTACTTTAGCTGGTCCTTTCCACAATCCATCTTTTGGATCCTTATAATTTACCCATATCTCTTTCCTTCCTTCACTTACTTTTGCCTTCTCATAATGTAACATAGCTGGTGGTTGTTCTGCGTCTCCAAATATACACAAGTGATTCATTACAAATAATGTTTTTGCTAATCTTTCTTGTACATCCTGTATTTCCTGATATTTTGCTACATAACGTTTCAAGATACCATTTGCTCTCTCAACTATGGCCTGTCCTGTGGGAGAATGCGGTATCCCTGTCACATGCTTCACTCCCCATTTGTTTAAAAATCTTTGCACTCGACTTCCGACATATGCTGGTCCATTGTCTGTCTTTATAGTATTCGGGACTCCCATTATTGCAAAACAACATGTTAAGTGTCTGATTACCTGTATGGCCTTTTCCCCACTCTGTGCAGAGGCCCATATATATTTGCTATAAGTATCTATAGTAACATGTACATATTTAAGTCTACCAAAACTTTGTATGTGAGTCACATCCATTTGCCATACTTCATTAGATTTCGTCCCTCTAGGATTGACTCCTATTCCAATACCAACCCCTTTATTGTGAAAACTACAAACAGGGCATGTTTTTACTATGGCCGTTGCTTCCGCCATTGTGATGCCAAACTGTGTTTTTAACCCTTTTGCATTCTGGTGGAATATATCATGTGCTTCTTTTGCCAATTTGTCTTTCGGCATGGGAACATGTATAACAGTGGATACCAATTTGTCCGCTCGAGCATTACCTTCCCCAAGTCCTATATCCCATTTATGACTCCTAACATGTATTACAGCATACGGCTGTTCCCTTATTTTTATGGCCCTCTGTAATTGTAAGAACAACTCATAGAGACGCTTATTTTGTACTTCCCTGACTTCTGCATCTTCTATCCTTGCTACTATTCCTGCTACATACATAGAATCAGTTACAATATTCAATGGTTCATTAAACTTAACCATCGCCCAAACTACTGCCAACAGTTCCAAAGTTTGTAGTGTGTCTTGTGCTGTGGCTTTTAATATCTCGTGTTTCCATGTATTATCTTCCTGCCATGTTATAGCTGCTGTCTGAGATTTCTTTCCTGCATCTGTATAAACTGTGATGGCATTCGGGATCGGCGCCTGTTGTCTTTTTGGCTGTTCAATCCAATGTAATTGTCCTAACCATCTCAAAGGTTCCATAGATAATTGATCAGTTGACAACATCATTGGCCCATTTAACATGGCTTCCTGCAATGCTGTGCTATTTGCCAGGTACCACTGCATGGTTTCCTTCTGCATTGGACAGTATATGAATTGAGGTTCTCTTCCACTTATTTGAATAACTCGCACACGACCTTTCTTTACTAAATTTGCTAGTGCCTCAATTTTTTGAAGTAGAGATTTTGATTGTTGTAATGCTGGCGTGATCCATTCTAGCACCCATGTCTCCCCCGTTTTCTTTTTAGACTGCGTAATAGCTCCGAGCAGATGCTGTGAACCCATCCACACAAGTATGTCCAGGGGGAGCTCAGCGTCTCTCCGACGCACTTGTCCAGAAGTAATACGATCCATAATCTGTTGTAGCACTCGCTTCTGATCTGCTGATAAAGACACCACCTGTGCAGGATCATTTCCTTTTAACAGTGGTCGTAATTGTTGTAAAAGCTCGTTTGGGATGCCCACTATAGGTTTTAGCCATTGTAAATCTCCTAATAGCTTTTGAGCATCATGCAGTGTTGAAATTTCAGGATTAATTGTCAATTTTTGTGGTGTCACTATTTGTTTCATCAAAGACAATCCCAAATATTTCCATGGAGCTGTTTTTTGTATCTTTTCTGGTGCAATTACCAATCTTTGCTTTGCAAGGGTGTTTACAATTTCTTTTATCTGTGCTTCTGTAAATGGTTCTTTTTGTGCAAATAATATATCATCCATATAGTGATAAATTATAACATTAGTCCATTTTTGACGTAACGGCTGTAAGGCTGCATCTACAAAAATCTGACATAAAGTTGGACTATTTCTCATTCCTTGTGGTAAAACTGTCCATTCAAACCGTTGATCTGGCCCTTCTCTATTTATTGTTGGTAAAGTGAAAGCAAATCTGCGCATGTCCTTTTCATGAAGCGGAATCGTAAAGAAACAATCTTTTAAGTCCACAATCAATATAGGCCATTCATAAGGTAACATAGCTGGATTCGGCATACCTGGTTGTAAAGCCCCCATTGGTTCCATTTGTTTGTTTACTTCTCTAAGGTCATGCAAAAGTCGATATTTGCCTGATTTCTTTTTTATGACAAATATCGGAGTATTCCAAGGACTAGTAGATAATCTTAAATGTCCTTGCTGATATTGTTCTTGTACTAGCAAGTGTGCTTGCTCAAGACTTTCCCTTTTTAGTGGCCACTGCTTTACCCATATTGGATTGTCAGATGTCCAAGTTATAGGGATCGGGAAAGTCCAAGCAATGGCCATTAAAATAAATGGTGATCGTTTGTCAAAACTATTCCCATTTGTGCTAACACATCTCTTCCAATTAAACAATTTACCCCTGGAGGTAATTGCACTACAGCAAGCACCGCTGTGACTGTTTGTCCTTCAATTGTTAATTGCAGGGGCGGCGTTCGATTAGCTAAAGTCAAACCACCCACGCCAGTGATGGTAGTGGTATGCTCTTGTAACGGCCAGCCTTGTGGCCAAGAAGAAGGCGACAGTATGCTGGAATCTGCGCCTGTGTCTAACAACCCTTCCACAGTTATTGCGTTACCTTGAAATGACAGGTGAACAGTCTTCCTGGGTCTCGTACTCAGATTCAGTGTTAGCAGGGTCAGGCTTCCTGTGGATCCGAAGCCTTTATTTCCGCGACTCTCTTCAGTTACTGGTCGTATTGTTTGAGTCACTTGTGGCAAAGGCACCAGCTGTGCAATCCGTTGTCCCTGTGCAATCTTTACTGGTGGATTCAGTGTATATGCCATAATATAGATTTCACCTTCATAATCTGCATCGATAACTCCCGGTAAAACAAATAGTCCACATTGTGATGCCGATGATCTTCCTAATAATAAAGCTCCCATGGCTCTCCCATTAATGATGATAGGTCCTCTTACGTTTGTAGATATTGTTTGAGGATTATTTGTTAACAGAATAACATCTACTGCTGCTGCCAGGTCCAACCCGAGACTTCCCCGGGTGGCGGGTTGAAGGACTGCGCTGCGGCTGCAATTTTGGTCGTTGCGCGGCGGCCGGCGAACGCGCTCCGTGTGGAGTTTCCCGACCGTCTGCAGCAAGCCACCTCATTATGGGAGTTGGATCGGCAAGTTTGACACCATACATTTCTGGCTGTACAACTCTTTCGTACATGCCCTGGAGCTCCGCATCGGTAACACCGCAGCTGCCCCTTTTTAGGTGTTTGCACTTTAACTGCTGCTGCTGCTGAAGTCTGGAGAGGCGCAAGGGCTGCCATAACCTGACTTTGAGTAGCCTGAGCCTGTTCTTTCATTCCTTCCCCTAATTTCTTTATTGCCTCTACAAGAAAAGCCTGAGGTCCAGTAGGTATCGATGACGCTTTTTCAAGTACCTCCTCTACAGTCCAATGTGCCCTTAATGTATTCAATAAACTCTTTGTAGCAGGATTGCCATTTTGTGAAATACACTGTTTTAAGAGAGCACCCTGCATGTAGAGAGGTACTCTTGCTCTTTCAATTGCATTTACCAACTTATCTACAAAACTGCCCAAAGTTTCTTCTCTCCCTTGTTTAATCCCCATATACATTGGAACTCCGCCTGGCTCTTTCACTTGCTCTATAGCTTCTCTCACTAACCTCATTGCCTCTCTCACTTTATCCGGACCGAGCAGTGCTTGAGCTTCTACTCTAGCATAAGGTCCTAACCCCATTAATTCATCCATTGTAATCCCTTGTAATGGATCTCCTGCTTGCCGCTGTACCGCTACCGATTCTAACACTCTCGCTTGCCAATGCGCATTAAACAACAACCACTGACTAGGAGAGAAAATTAACTTTGCTATACCCCGACAATCTGCAGGCAAAAGAAGTTGAGTGCTCCAGAGATAATCTAACATTTGACGAACCGGTTCACCAGTAACACCATAAGAGCTCACTGTAGAGCGCAATTGTGACAAAAGCTTCCAATCTAATGCCGTAACAGTAGCATTTATTCCACCAGCTGGGTTCGGCTGAAACTGAACTGGAAAAGCCATTGCTGTCGCCATCTGAGTCATCTCCTCATCCCCTTTTTCTAACCCCTCTCGTGCCAATGCATTCCAAGCCCGACACCTTTCTTTAGCGATCTCTATCCCCAGCCCATCTTCTGAGCCAGAAGTAGAATTCTCGCTTTCCGGCGTCACAGTGTGGCTGGACGCGTCAGGGCTACTCAGGGCGGAAGCGAGGGGAGCGGTAGGGAGAACTCGTTCTGAGCTTTCCTGTCCCGTCTCTTCGGAACATAAAGGTGGTAAAACAAGCTCACGAAATGTAGGCGGTAATGGCCACCTAGTTTCCTCCTCCCCATATCTGGTGTTTTTCTCTTTTGCCGCAATTGCGCTCTGTGCAGCTCTTTTTTCAGCCTGATACCTGAGCAATTCATTATGAACCACCCTCCATAACTTTCCCAACTTTTTTGCTGTCTTATCATCATTCAATGTTAATTCCCATAACTTATCTCCAAATTTTCGCCATTCCGATAACTCATGAACTGTATGTGGATTAATAAAACAACCTTGCTCTACCCCATAAGCTAAAAGCCCCTGAAGATCCTTTTTTACATCTATTCCCTCAACCCGGCGTTGTGTCAGCCAGGATGCAAATAAATCATATGCTGCTTGCCTGTCCATACCTGAATTTTTCCGTTGCAGCCTTTCCAGGTCTCGGCAGCACGTATCAGCAGGGTTCACCTCTTATGACACCCTGGGCGCGGGCCTTTTTAGTCGCCTTTCGCCGTCCTCGCTGCTTAAGGACCTGAACAACCTTCTCTGGTCTTTATCCTTCGTGGTGCCTTATACGTCCTTTGGCACGTATCACGTCGGGGTCACCATTTGTTGAAAGAACGCAGAGGGAGCCCAGCCATCATTTAATGCACAAAGGCTCAACTTTATTAGTCCTCACACTTCTTTTATATCCACAATAATTAGTTCATACATATTGCAAAAAGCGAGCTCCTTATAGGTTGCTAAGGTTAGATACCTTGGTTGCTAAGGTTAAATACCAATCTCTCCCCTTATGATTTCTGCAAGGCCTTCTACATAGTCCTGCTTCTGTTCTTTGTTCTTCTTTGATACTTTTCAGTATTCTCCCATCACGTCGCCGTTGTCAGCAGTTCCTCGGTGCTGTGCCCTTTCTCACGTAGACAGTTGTTAGCAAACTGCTCCACAGAAAGCACAGAGCTCCAGATTTGCTGTTGTCCTGGAGAGCTTGCAGAGCACTGGAGAAAGGCAGGCAGAGAATTCCCTGCTAGCACCTTCTCTGTGCCTGGGAAGCAGAAGTGTTCACATTGCTTCGCAGAATCGCTTTTGTGCAGAAAACAGTAACACTTGTTCAGAACGAAAGAAAGCACAGAGCCCCAGATTTGCTGTTGTCCTGGAGAGCTTGCAGAGCACTGGGGAAAGGCAGGCAGAGAATTCCCTGCTAGCACCTTCTCTGTGCCTGTTCACATTGCTTCGCAGAATCGCTTTTGTGCAGAAAACAGTAACACTTGTTCAGAACGAAAGAAAGCACAGAGCCCCAGATTTTATGTTGTCCTGGAGAGCTTGCAGAGCACTGGGGAAAGGCATGCAGAGAATTCCCTGCTAGCACCTTCTCTGTGCCTGTTCACATTGCTTCGCAGAATCGCTTTTGTGCAGAAAACAGTAACACTTGTTCAGAACGAAAGAAAGCACAGAGCCCCAGATTTTATGTTGTCCTGGAGAGCTTGCAGAGCACTGGGGAAAGGCAGGCAGAGAATTCCCTGCTAGCACCTTCTCTGTGCCTGTTCACATTGCTTCGCAGAATCGCTTTTGTGCAGAAAACAGTAACACTTGTTCAGAACGAAAGAAAGCACAGAGCCCCAGATTTTAGGTTGTCCTGGAGAGCTTGCAGAGCACTAGGGAAAGGCAGGCAGAGAATTCCCTGCTAGCACCTTCTCTGTGCCTGGGAAGCAGAAGTGTTCACATTGCTTCGCAGAATCGCTTTTGTGCAGAAAACAGTAACACTTGTTCAGAACGAAAGAAAGCTGTTGAAAGAACGCAGAGGGAGCCCAGCCATCATTTAATGCACAAAGGCTCAACTTTATTAGTCCTCACACTTCTTTTATATCCACAATAATTAGTTCATACATATTGCAAAAAGCGAGCTCCTTATAGGTTGCTAAGGTTAGATACCTTGGTTGCTAAGGTTAAATACCAATCTCTCCCCTTATGATTTCTGCAAGGCCTTCTACATAGTCCTGCTTCTGTTCTTTGTTCTTCTTTGATACTTTTCAGTATTCTCCCATCACGTCGCCGTTGTCAGCAGTTCCTCGGTGCTGTGCCCTTTCTCACGTAGCCAGTTGTTAGCAAACTGCTCCACATCTCCCCCGTTTTCTTTTTGCACTTGTGCTAAAAATATTGCAGAGGCAGTCTTCTGCAGGGCCCTTTGCAGAAGATTGACAATACATGGCAACATCAAAAGCACAGTCATAATTACCAAGATCATGACCCCCACAGACTTGATCAGAGATATTAACCATCCTGAAAGTCCCCATTCTTTTAACCAGCTTTCAATCCCTAATCCATCTACTTGTTTCAAGCTGTGCAGGCCTTCTTGCAATTTCCTAATCTTTGCATGGACTGAAGAATAATTGTCTGTCAGGTTCATGCAACACATTCCTTCAAATTCCTCACATCCATGGCCTTGTGCTAAAAGCAAAAAATCAATAGCTGCTCTATCTTGTAATACTGCATGGTTAACACTTTCTACATCTGCTGTAAGCCGATCTAAAATTTCAGAAGTGCGATTAAGCTCATCTTTTGCCCAACATCCTATCTGTTTTGCTAAGTTCATGGCTTTATTAGCCGCTCCTCCTGGCAAAATAGTTGCAACTAACACCTGTGTAAATTCTGTCCAGAATCGTGGCTCTCCTATCCCACTACAATCTAGTTCATGTATGGACCGCTGCGTCCTGGTTCTGTTAGTAAGTTTCATCAAGGCAGACATATTCGGATGAAATAAACTTAGTCGTCCCAGGTAACAGGGACCTCCCTGTGGATGTATCGGTATACCATTCCAGGCTCTGTCACCACATATTAAAAAGATTCCTGTTGGTAGCTCTCTTGCTGTTGTTATGTTGCTACCATTACAGCTTGAATATAGTTGCTCATACACACTACCAGGGTCTAATGCTGAATCTAATGAAGCCCACATCTTCCTGTGTGTATTAAGGTGTTCCTGTCTTGGCAGAAAGCTGACCCATTTTCCAGTTCTTTCAGTTGTCATGCTAGCATTTGCACTTCCAAAAAGTTCCAATTCCTCAGGTGGGGATTCTAATGTTGTATTTAGTGATAATATAAGCTCACACTGATGTTTCCCATCATCCTCTGTATAAGCCGCACTGCATAGTGTCTGATTCACAACATAGCTACAAAACTCTCCAGGTTTCCACACTGGAAGTCCAACCAAACAAGTACGGAAAGGATGATTGATACTTCCTAAAGCCAAACAGAGTGATGATTGTCCTGTCAAGTTGGCCAACGTTACCCACACATTTTCCCTTGGCTGACTAAACCTCATCAATGCATCTATTGCTCCACTTAGTGTGAGGATGTAAAGACAAATTATACCTCTTTGTTTCATTGTTTTAACTTTTTCCCTATTGTTAGATATCGTCTCTGCATCTATCCTAAGCAAACATGACTAACACTTGTCACACTAACATTTAACCATTCAATAATTCTCCAAACATCTGACAACGTTGCCCAGTAAAGTGAATGTCCGATTAGACCCTCAATCCCCGCTAGAACCGGCTGAATCTTCAGTCGCTGTCGATGAGCTTGTCTCTCCTCTGGTGTCATTGGGAGGTGCGGCAGGTTTCGCCCATCTCGCTGGAACCCATATGGTGCCTGTTGGTGTAGAAACACAAAGATATCCCCTTCCCCATATTACTACTTTAGCTGGTCCTTTCCACAATCCATCTTTTGGATCCTTATAATTTACCCATATCTCTTTCCTTCCTTCACTTACTTTTGCCTTCTCATAATGTAACATAGCTGGTGGTTGTTCTGCGTCTCCAAATATACACAAGTGATTCATTACAAATAATGTTTTTGCTAATCTTTCTTGTACATCCTGTATTTCCTGATATTTTGCTACATAACGTTTCAAGATACCATTTGCTCTCTCAACTATGGCCTGTCCTGTGGGAGAATGCGGTATCCCTGTCACATGCTTCACTCCCCATTTGTTTAAAAATCTTTGCACTCGACTTCCGACATATGCTGGTCCATTGTCTGTCTTTATAGTATTCGGGACTCCCATTATTGCAAAACAACATGTTAAGTGTCTGATTACCTGTATGGCCTTTTCCCCACTCTGTGCAGAGGCCCATATATATTTGCTATAAGTATCTATAGTAACATGTACATATTTAAGTCTACCAAAACTTTGTATGTGAGTCACATCCATTTGCCATACTTCATTAGATTTCGTCCCTCTAGGATTGACTCCTATTCCAATACCAACCCCTTTATTGTGAAAACTACAAACAGGGCATGTTTTTACTATGGCCGTTGCTTCCGCCATTGTGATGCCAAACTGTGTTTTTAACCCTTTTGCATTCTGGTGGAATATATCATGTGCTTCTTTTGCCAATTTGTCTTTCGGCATGGGAACATGTATAACAGTGGATACCAATTTGTCCGCTCGAGCATTACCTTCCCCAAGTCCTATATCCCATTTATGACTCCTAACATGTATTACAGCATACGGCTGTTCCCTTATTTTTATGGCCCTCTGTAATTGTAAGAACAACTCATAGAGACGCTTATTTTGTACTTCCCTGACTTCTGCATCTTCTATCCTTGCTACTATTCCTGCTACATACATAGAATCAGTTACAATATTCAATGGTTCATTAAACTTAACCATCGCCCAAACTACTGCCAACAGTTCCAAAGTTTGTAGTGTGTCTTGTGCTGTGGCTTTTAATATCTCGTGTTTCCATGTATTATCTTCCTGCCATGTTATAGCTGCTGTCTGAGATTTCTTTCCTGCATCTGTATAAACTGTGATGGCATTCGGGATCGGCGCCTGTTGTCTTTTTGGCTGTTCAATCCAATGTAATTGTCCTAACCATCTCAAAGGTTCCATAGATAATTGATCAGTTGACAACATCATTGGCCCATTTAACATGGCTTCCTGCAATGCTGTGCTATTTGCCAGGTACCACTGCATGGTTTCCTTCTGCATTGGACAGTATATGAATTGAGGTTCTCTTCCACTTATTTGAATAACTCGCACACGACCTTTCTTTACTAAATTTGCTAGTGCCTCAATTTTTTGAAGTAGAGATTTTGATTGTTGTAATGCTGGCGTGATCCATTCTAGCACCCATGTCTCCCCCGTTTTCTTTTTAGACTGCGTAATAGCTCCGAGCAGATGCTGTGAACCCATCCACACAAGTATGTCCAGGGGGAGCTCAGCGTCTCTCCGACGCACTTGTCCAGAAGTAATACGATCCATAATCTGTTGTAGCACTCGCTTCTGATCTGCTGATAAAGACACCACCTGTGCAGGATCATTTCCTTTTAACAGTGGTCGTAATTGTTGTAAAAGCTCGTTTGGGATGCCCACTATAGGTTTTAGCCATTGTAAATCTCCTAATAGCTTTTGAGCATCATGCAGTGTTGAAATTTCAGGATTAATTGTCAATTTTTGTGGTGTCACTATTTGTTTCATCAAAGACAATCCCAAATATTTCCATGGAGCTGTTTTTTGTATCTTTTCTGGTGCAATTACCAATCTTTGCTTTGCAAGGGTGTTTACAATTTCTTTTATCTGTGCTTCTGTAAATGGTTCTTTTTGTGCAAATAATATATCATCCATATAGTGATAAATTATAACATTAGTCCATTTTTGACGTAACGGCTGTAAGGCTGCATCTACAAAAATCTGACATAAAGTTGGACTATTTCTCATTCCTTGTGGTAAAACTGTCCATTCAAACCGTTGATCTGGCCCTTCTCTATTTATTGTTGGTAAAGTGAAAGCAAATCTGCGCATGTCCTTTTCATGAAGCGGAATCGTAAAGAAACAATCTTTTAAGTCCACAATCAATATAGGCCATTCATAAGGTAACATAGCTGGATTCGGCATACCTGGTTGTAAAGCCCCCATTGGTTCCATTTGTTTGTTTACTTCTCTAAGGTCATGCAAAAGTCGATATTTGCCTGATTTCTTTTTTATGACAAATATCGGAGTATTCCAAGGACTAGTAGATAATCTTAAATGTCCTTGCTGATATTGTTCTTGTACTAGCAAGTGTGCTTGCTCAAGACTTTCCCTTTTTAGTGGCCACTGCTTTACCCATATTGGATTGTCAGATGTCCAAGTTATAGGGATCGGGAAAGTCCAAGCAATGGCCATTAAAATAAATGGTGATCGTTTGTCAAAACTATTCCCATTTGTGCTAACACATCTCTTCCAATTAAACAATTTACCCCTGGAGGTAATTGCACTACAGCAAGCACCGCTGTGACTGTTTGTCCTTCAATTGTTAATTGCAGGGGCGGCGTTCGATTAGCTAAAGTCAAACCACCCACGCCAGTGATGGTAGTGGTATGCTCTTGTAACGGCCAGCCTTGTGGCCAAGAAGAAGGCGACAGTATGCTGGAATCTGCGCCTGTGTCTAACAACCCTTCCACAGTTATTGCGTTACCTTGAAATGACAGGTGAACAGTCTTCCTGGGTCTCGTACTCAGATTCAGTGTTAGCAGGGTCAGGCTTCCTGTGGATCCGAAGCCTTTATTTCCGCGACTCTCTTCAGTTACTGGTCGTATTGTTTGAGTCACTTGTGGCAAAGGCACCAGCTGTGCAATCCGTTGTCCCTGTGCAATCTTTACTGGTGGATTCAGTGTATATGCCATAATATAGATTTCACCTTCATAATCTGCATCGATAACTCCCGGTAAAACAAATAGTCCACATTGTGATGCCGATGATCTTCCTAATAATAAAGCTCCCATGGCTCTCCCATTAATGATGATAGGTCCTCTTACGTTTGTAGATATTGTTTGAGGATTATTTGTTAACAGAATAACATCTACTGCTGCTGCCAGGTCCAACCCGAGACTTCCCCGGGTGGCGGGTTGAAGGACTGCGCTGCGGCTGCAATTTTGGTCGTTGCGCGGCGGCCGGCGAACGCGCTCCGTGTGGAGTTTCCCGACCGTCTGCAGCAAGCCACCTCATTATGGGAGTTGGATCGGCAAGTTTGACACCATACATTTCTGGCTGTACAACTCTTTCGTACATGCCCTGGAGCTCCGCATCGGTAACACCGCAGCTGCCCCTTTTTAGGTGTTTGCACTTTAACTGCTGCTGCTGCTGAAGTCTGGAGAGGCGCAAGGGCTGCCATAACCTGACTTTGAGTAGCCTGAGCCTGTTCTTTCATTCCTTCCCCTAATTTCTTTATTGCCTCTACAAGAAAAGCCTGAGGTCCAGTAGGTATCGATGACGCTTTTTCAAGTACCTCCTCTACAGTCCAATGTGCCCTTAATGTATTCAATAAACTCTTTGTAGCAGGATTGCCATTTTGTGAAATACACTGTTTTAAGAGAGCACCCTGCATGTAGAGAGGTACTCTTGCTCTTTCAATTGCATTTACCAACTTATCTACAAAACTGCCCAAAGTTTCTTCTCTCCCTTGTTTAATCCCCATATACATTGGAACTCCGCCTGGCTCTTTCACTTGCTCTATAGCTTCTCTCACTAACCTCATTGCCTCTCTCACTTTATCCGGACCGAGCAGTGCTTGAGCTTCTACTCTAGCATAAGGTCCTAACCCCATTAATTCATCCATTGTAATCCCTTGTAATGGATCTCCTGCTTGCCGCTGTACCGCTACCGATTCTAACACTCTCGCTTGCCAATGCGCATTAAACAACAACCACTGACTAGGAGAGAAAATTAACTTTGCTATACCCCGACAATCTGCAGGCAAAAGAAGTTGAGTGCTCCAGAGATAATCTAACATTTGACGAACCGGTTCACCAGTAACACCATAAGAGCTCACTGTAGAGCGCAATTGTGACAAAAGCTTCCAATCTAATGCCGTAACAGTAGCATTTATTCCACCAGCTGGGTTCGGCTGAAACTGAACTGGAAAAGCCATTGCTGTCGCCATCTGAGTCATCTCCTCATCCCCTTTTTCTAACCCCTCTCGTGCCAATGCATTCCAAGCCCGACACCTTTCTTTAGCGATCTCTATCCCCAGCCCATCTTCTGAGCCAGAAGTAGAATTCTCGCTTTCCGGCGTCACAGTGTGGCTGGACGCGTCAGGGCTACTCAGGGCGGAAGCGAGGGGAGCGGTAGGGAGAACTCGTTCTGAGCTTTCCTGTCCCGTCTCTTCGGAACATAAAGGTGGTAAAACAAGCTCACGAAATGTAGGCGGTAATGGCCACCTAGTTTCCTCCTCCCCATATCTGGTGTTTTTCTCTTTTGCCGCAATTGCGCTCTGTGCAGCTCTTTTTTCAGCCTGATACCTGAGCAATTCATTATGAACCACCCTCCATAACTTTCCCAACTTTTTTGCTGTCTTATCATCATTCAATGTTAATTCCCATAACTTATCTCCAAATTTTCGCCATTCCGATAACTCATGAACTGTATGTGGATTAATAAAACAACCTTGCTCTACCCCATAAGCTAAAAGCCCCTGAAGATCCTTTTTTACATCTATTCCCTCAACCCGGCGTTGTGTCAGCCAGGATGCAAATAAATCATATGCTGCTTGCCTGTCCATACCTGAATTTTTCCGTTGCAGCCTTTCCAGGTCTCGGCAGCACGTATCAGCAGGGTTCACCTCTTATGACACCCTGGGCGCGGGCCTTTTTAGTCGCCTTTCGCCGTCCTCGCTGCTTAAGGACCTGAACAACCTTCTCTGGTCTTTATCCTTCGTGGTGCCTTATACGTCCTTTGGCACGTATCACGTCGGGGTCACCATTTGTTGAAAGAACGCAGAGGGAGCCCAGCCATCATTTAATGCACAAAGGCTCAACTTTATTAGTCCTCACACTTCTTTTATATCCACAATAATTAGTTCATACATATTGCAAAAAGCGAGCTCCTTATAGGTTGCTAAGGTTAGATACCTTGGTTGCTAAGGTTAAATACCAATCTCTCCCCTTATGATTTCTGCAAGGCCTTCTACATAGTCCTGCTTCTGTTCTTTGTTCTTCTTTGATACTTTTCAGTATTCTCCCATCACGTCGCCGTTGTCAGCAGTTCCTCGGTGCTGTGCCCTTTCTCACGTAGACAGTTGTTAGCAAACTGCTCCACAGAAAGCACAGAGCTCCAGATTTGCTGTTGTCCTGGAGAGCTTGCAGAGCACTGGAGAAAGGCAGGCAGAGAATTCCCTGCTAGCACCTTCTCTGTGCCTGGGAAGCAGAAGTGTTCACATTGCTTCGCAGAATCGCTTTTGTGCAGAAAACAGTAACACTTGTTCAGAACGAAAGAAAGCACAGAGCCCCAGATTTGCTGTTGTCCTGGAGAGATTGCAGAGCACTGGGGAAAGGCAGGCAGAGAATTCCCTGCTAGCACCTTCTCTGTGCCTGTTCACATTGCTTCGCAGAATCGCTTTTGTGCAGAAAACAGTAACACTTGTTCAGAACGAAAGAAAGCACAGAGCCCCAGATTTTATGTTGTCCTGGAGAGCTTGCAGAGCACTGGGGAAAGGCATGCAGAGAATTCCCTGCTAGCACCTTCTCTGTGCCTGTTCACATTGCTTCGCAGAATCGCTTTTGTGCAGAAAACAGTAACACTTGTTCAGAACGAAAGAAAGCACAGAGCCCCAGATTTTATGTTGTCCTGGAGAGCTTGCAGAGCACTGGGGAAAGGCAGGCAGAGAATTCCCTGCTAGCACCTTCTCTGTGCCTGTTCACATTGCTTCGCAGAATCGCTTTTGTGCAGAAAACAGTAACACTTGTTCAGAACGAAAGAAAGCACAGAGCCCCAGATTTTATGTTGTCCTGGAGAGCTTGCAGAGCACTAGGGAAAGGCAGGCAGAGAATTCCCTGCTAGCACCTTCTCTGTGCCTGGGAAGCAGAAGTGTTCACATTGCTTCGCAGAATCGCTTTTGTGCAGAAAACAGTAACACTTGTTCAGAACGAAAGAAAGCACAGAGCCCCAGATTTTAGGTTGTCCTGGAGAGCTTGCAGAGCACTAGGGAAAGGCAGGCAGAGAATTCCCTGCTAGCACCTTCTCTGTGCCTGGGAAGCAGAAGTGTTCACATTGCTTCGCAGAATCGCTTTTGTGCAGAAAACAGTAACACTTGTTCAGAACGAAAGAAAGCTGTTGAAAGAACGCAGAGGGAGCCCAGCCATCATTTAATGCACAAAGGCTCAACTTTATTAGTCCTCACACTTCTTTTATATCCACAATAATTAGTTCATACATATTGCAAAAAGCGAGCTCCTTATAGGTTGCTAAGGTTAGATACCTTGGTTGCTAAGGTTAAATACCAATCTCTCCCCTTATGATTTCTGCAAGGCCTTCTACATAGTCCTGCTTCTGTTCTTTGTTCTTCTTTGATACTTTTCAGTATTCTCCCATCACGTCGCCGTTGTCAGCAGTTCCTCGGTGCTGTGCCCTTTCTCACGTAGCCAGTTGTTAGCAAACTGCTCCACATCTCCCCCGTTTTCTTTTTGCACTTGTGCTAAAAATATTGCAGAGGCAGTCTTCTGCAGGGCCCTTTGCAGAAGATTGACAATACATGGCAACATCAAAAGCACAGTCATAATTACCAAGATCATGACCCCCACAGACTTGATCAGAGATATTAACCATCCTGAAAGTCCCCATTCTTTTAACCAGCTTTCAATCCCTAATCCATCTACTTGTTTCAAGCTGTGCAGGCCTTCTTGCAATTTCCTAATCTTTGCATGGACTGAAGAATAATTGTCTGTCAGGTTCATGCAACACATTCCTTCAAATTCCTCACATCCATGGCCTTGTGCTAAAAGCAAAAAATCAATAGCTGCTCTATCTTGTAATACTGCATGGTTAACACTTTCTACATCTGCTGTAAGCCGATCTAAAATTTCAGAAGTGCGATTAAGCTCATCTTTTGCCCAACATCCTATCTGTTTTGCTAAGTTCATGGCTTTATTAGCCGCTCCTCCTGGCAAAATAGTTGCAACTAACACCTGTGTAAATTCTGTCCAGAATCGTGGCTCTCCTATCCCACTACAATCTAGTTCATGTATGGACCGCTGCGTCCTGGTTCTGTTAGTAAGTTTCATCAAGGCAGACATATTCGGGTGAAATAAACTTAGTCGTCCCAGGTAACAGGGACCTCCCTGTGGGTGTATCGGTATACCATTCCAGGCTCTGTCACCACATATTAAAAAGATTCCTGTTGGTAGCTCTCTTGCTGTTGTTATGTTGCTACCATTACAGCTTGAATATAGTTGCTCATACACACTACCAGGGTCTAATGCTGAATCTAATGAAGCCCACATCTTCCTGTGTGTATTAAGGTGTTCCTGTCTTGGCAGAAAGCTGACCCATTTTCCAGTTCTTTCAGTTGTCATGCTAGCATTTGCACTTCCAAAAAGTTCCAATTCCTCAGGTGGGGATTCTAATGTTGTATTTAGTGATAATATAAGCTCACACTGATGTTTCCCATCATCCTCTGTATAAGCCGCACTGCATAGTGTCTGATTCACAACATAGCTACAAAACTCTCCAGGTTTCCACACTGGAAGTCCAACCAAACAAGTACGGAAAGGATGATTGATACTTCCTAAAGCCAAACAGAGTGATGATTGTCCTGTCAAGTTGGCCAACGTTACCCACACATTTTCCCTTGGCTGACTAAACCTCATCAATGCATCTATTGCTCCACTTAGTGTGAGGATGTAAAGACAAATTATACCTCTTTGTTTCATTGTTTTAACTTTTTCCCTATTGTTAGATATCGTCTCTGCATCTATCCTAAGCAAACATGACTAACACTTGTCACACTAACATTTAACCATTCAATAATTCTCCAAACATCTGACAACGTTGCCCAGTAAAGTGAATGTCCGATTAGACCCTCAATCCCCGCTAGAACCGGCTGAATCTTCAGTCGCTGTCGATGAGCTTGTCTCTCCTCTGGTGTCATTGGGAGGTGCGGCAGGTTTCGCCCATCTCGCTGGAACCCATATGGTGCCTGTTGGTGTAGAAACACAAAGATATCCCCTTCCCCATATTACTACTTTAGCTGGTCCTTTCCACAATCCATCTTTTGGATCCTTATAATTTACCCATATCTCTTTCCTTCCTTCACTTACTTTTGCCTTCTCATAATGTAACATAGCTGGTGGTTGTTCTGCGTCTCCAAATATACACAAGTGATTCATTACAAATAATGTTTTTGCTAATCTTTCTTGTACATCCTGTATTTCCTGATATTTTGCTACATAACGTTTCAAGATACCATTTGCTCTCTCAACTATGGCCTGTCCTGTGGGAGAATGCGGTATCCCTGTCACATGCTTCACTCCCCATTTGTTTAAAAATCTTTGCACTCGACTTCCGACATATGCTGGTCCATTGTCTGTCTTTATAGTATTCGGGACTCCCATTATTGCAAAACAACATGTTAAGTGTCTGATTACCTGTATGGCCTTTTCCCCACTCTGTGCAGAGGCCCATATATATTTGCTATAAGTATCTATAGTAACATGTACATATTTAAGTCTACCAAAACTTTGTATGTGAGTCACATCCATTTGCCATACTTCATTAGATTTCGTCCCTCTAGGATTGACTCCTATTCCAATACCAACCCCTTTATTGTGAAAACTACAAACAGGGCATGTTTTTACTATGGCCGTTGCTTCCGCCATTGTGATGCCAAACTGTGTTTTTAACCCTTTTGCATTCTGGTGGAATATATCATGTGCTTCTTTTGCCAATTTGTCTTTCGGCATGGGAACATGTATAACAGTGGATACCAATTTGTCCGCTCGAGCATTACCTTCCCCAAGTCCTATATCCCATTTATGACTCCTAACATGTATTACAGCATACGGCTGTTCCCTTATTTTTATGGCCCTCTGTAATTGTAAGAACAACTCATAGAGACGCTTATTTTGTACTTCCCTGACTTCTGCATCTTCTATCCTTGCTACTATTCCTGCTACATACATAGAATCAGTTACAATATTCAATGGTTCATTAAACTTAACCATCGCCCAAACTACTGCCAACAGTTCCAAAGTTTGTAGTGTGTCTTGTGCTGTGGCTTTTAATATCTCGTGTTTCCATGTATTATCTTCCTGCCATGTTATAGCTGCTGTCTGAGATTTCTTTCCTGCATCTGTATAAACTGTGATGGCATTCGGGATCGGCGCCTGTTGTCTTTTTGGCTGTTCAATCCAATGTAATTGTCCTAACCATCTCAAAGGTTCCATAGATAATTGATCAGTTGACAACATCATTGGCCCATTTAACATGGCTTCCTGCAATGCTGTGCTATTTGCCAGGTACCACTGCATGGTTTCCTTCTGCATTGGACAGTATATGAATTGAGGTTCTCTTCCACTTATTTGAATAACTCGCACACGACCTTTCTTTACTAAATTTGCTAGTGCCTCAATTTTTTGAAGTAGAGATTTTGATTGTTGTAATGCTGGCGTGATCCATTCTAGCACCCATGTCTCCCCCGTTTTCTTTTTAGACTGCGTAATAGCTCCGAGCAGATGCTGTGAACCCATCCACACAAGTATGTCCAGGGGGAGCTCAGCGTCTCTCCGACGCACTTGTCCAGAAGTAATACGATCCATAATCTGTTGTAGCACTCGCTTCTGATCTGCTGATAAAGACACCACCTGTGCAGGATCATTTCCTTTTAACAGTGGTCGTAATTGTTGTAAAAGCTCGTTTGGGATGCCCACTATAGGTTTTAGCCATTGTAAATCTCCTAATAGCTTTTGAGCATCATGCAGTGTTGAAATTTCAGGATTAATTGTCAATTTTTGTGGTGTCACTATTTGTTTCATCAAAGACAATCCCAAATATTTCCATGGAGCTGTTTTTTGTATCTTTTCTGGTGCAATTACCAATCTTTGCTTTGCAAGGGTGTTTACAATTTCTTTTATCTGTGCTTCTGTAAATGGTTCTTTTTGTGCAAATAATATATCATCCATATAGTGATAAATTATAACATTAGTCCATTTTTGACGTAACGGCTGTAAGGCTGCATCTACAAAAATCTGACATAAAGTTGGACTATTTCTCATTCCTTGTGGTAAAACTGTCCATTCAAACCGTTGATCTGGCCCTTCTCTATTTATTGTTGGTAAAGTGAAAGCAAATCTGCGCATGTCCTTTTCATGAAGCGGAATCGTAAAGAAACAATCTTTTAAGTCCACAATCAATATAGGCCATTCATAAGGTAACATAGCTGGATTCGGCATACCTGGTTGTAAAGCCCCCATTGGTTCCATTTGTTTGTTTACTTCTCTAAGGTCATGCAAAAGTCGATATTTGCCTGATTTCTTTTTTATGACAAATATCGGAGTATTCCAAGGACTAGTAGATAATCTTAAATGTCCTTGCTGATATTGTTCTTGTACTAGCAAGTGTGCTTGCTCAAGACTTTCCCTTTTTAGTGGCCACTGCTTTACCCATATTGGATTGTCAGATGTCCAAGTTATAGGGATCGGGAAAGTCCAAGCAATGGCCATTAAAATAAATGGTGATCGTTTGTCAAAACTATTCCCATTTGTGCTAACACATCTCTTCCAATTAAACAATTTACCCCTGGAGGTAATTGCACTACAGCAAGCACCGCTGTGACTGTTTGTCCTTCAATTGTTAATTGCAGGGGCGGCGTTCGATTAGCTAAAGTCAAACCACCCACGCCAGTGATGGTAGTGGTATGCTCTTGTAACGGCCAGCCTTGTGGCCAAGAAGAAGGCGACAGTATGCTGGAATCTGCGCCTGTGTCTAACAACCCTTCCACAGTTATTGCGTTACCTTGAAATGACAGGTGAACAGTCTTCCTGGGTCTCGTACTCAGATTCAGTGTTAGCAGGGTCAGGCTTCCTGTGGATCCGAAGCCTTTATTTCCGCGACTCTCTTCAGTTACTGGTCGTATTGTTTGAGTCACTTGTGGCAAAGGCACCAGCTGTGCAATCCGTTGTCCCTGTGCAATCTTTACTGGTGGATTCAGTGTATATGCCATAATATAGATTTCACCTTCATAATCTGCATCGATAACTCCCGGTAAAACAAATAGTCCACATTGTGATGCCGATGATCTTCCTAATAATAAAGCTCCCATGGCTCTCCCATTAATGATGATAGGTCCTCTTACGTTTGTAGATATTGTTTGAGGATTATTTGTTAACAGAATAACATCTACTGCTGCTGCCAGGTCCAACCCGAGACTTCCCCGGGTGGCGGGTTGAAGGACTGCGCTGCGGCTGCAATTTTGGTCGTTGCGCGGCGGCCGGCGAACGCGCTCCGTGTGGAGTTTCCCGACCGTCTGCAGCAAGCCACCTCATTATGGGAGTTGGATCGGCAAGTTTGACACCATACATTTCTGGCTGTACAACTCTTTCGTACATGCCCTGGAGCTCCGCATCGGTAACACCGCAGCTGCCCCTTTTTAGGTGTTTGCACTTTAACTGCTGCTGCTGCTGAAGTCTGGAGAGGCGCAAGGGCTGCCATAACCTGACTTTGAGTAGCCTGAGCCTGTTCTTTCATTCCTTCCCCTAATTTCTTTATTGCCTCTACAAGAAAAGCCTGAGGTCCAGTAGGTATCGATGACGCTTTTTCAAGTACCTCCTCTACAGTCCAATGTGCCCTTAATGTATTCAATAAACTCTTTGTAGCAGGATTGCCATTTTGTGAAATACACTGTTTTAAGAGAGCACCCTGCATGTAGAGAGGTACTCTTGCTCTTTCAATTGCATTTACCAACTTATCTACAAAACTGCCCAAAGTTTCTTCTCTCCCTTGTTTAATCCCCATATACATTGGAACTCCGCCTGGCTCTTTCACTTGCTCTATAGCTTCTCTCACTAACCTCATTGCCTCTCTCACTTTATCCGGACCGAGCAGTGCTTGAGCTTCTACTCTAGCATAAGGTCCTAACCCCATTAATTCATCCATTGTAATCCCTTGTAATGGATCTCCTGCTTGCCGCTGTACCGCTACCGATTCTAACACTCTCGCTTGCCAATGCGCATTAAACAACAACCACTGACTAGGAGAGAAAATTAACTTTGCTATACCCCGACAATCTGCAGGCAAAAGAAGTTGAGTGCTCCAGAGATAATCTAACATTTGACGAACCGGTTCACCAGTAACACCATAAGAGCTCACTGTAGAGCGCAATTGTGACAAAAGCTTCCAATCTAATGCCGTAACAGTAGCATTTATTCCACCAGCTGGGTTCGGCTGAAACTGAACTGGAAAAGCCATTGCTGTCGCCATCTGAGTCATCTCCTCATCCCCTTTTTCTAACCCCTCTCGTGCCAATGCATTCCAAGCCCGACACCTTTCTTTAGCGATCTCTATCCCCAGCCCATCTTCTGAGCCAGAAGTAGAATTCTCGCTTTCCGGCGTCACAGTGTGGCTGGACGCGTCAGGGCTACTCAGGGCGGAAGCGAGGGGAGCGGTAGGGAGAACTCGTTCTGAGCTTTCCTGTCCCGTCTCTTCGGAACATAAAGGTGGTAAAACAAGCTCACGAAATGTAGGCGGTAATGGCCACCTAGTTTCCTCCTCCCCATATCTGGTGTTTTTCTCTTTTGCCGCAATTGCGCTCTGTGCAGCTCTTTTTTCAGCCTGATACCTGAGCAATTCATTATGAACCACCCTCCATAACTTTCCCAACTTTTTTGCTGTCTTATCATCATTCAATGTTAATTCCCATAACTTATCTCCAAATTTTCGCCATTCCGATAACTCATGAACTGTATGTGGATTAATAAAACAACCTTGCTCTACCCCATAAGCTAAAAGCCCCTGAAGATCCTTTTTTACATCTATTCCCTCAACCCGGCGTTGTGTCAGCCAGGATGCAAATAAATCATATGCTGCTTGCCTGTCCATACCTGAATTTTTCCGTTGCAGCCTTTCCAGGTCTCGGCAGCACGTATCAGCAGGGTTCACCTCTTATGACACCCTGGGCGCGGGCCTTTTTAGTCGCCTTTCGCCGTCCTCGCTGCTTAAGGACCTGAACAACCTTCTCTGGTCTTTATCCTTCGTGGTGCCTTATACGTCCTTTGGCACGTATCACGTCGGGGTCACCATTTGTTGAAAGAACGCAGAGGGAGCCCAGCCATCATTTAATGCACAAAGGCTCAACTTTATTAGTCCTCACACTTCTTTTATATCCACAATAATTAGTTCATACATATTGCAAAAAGCGAGCTCCTTATAGGTTGCTAAGGTTAGATACCTTGGTTGCTAAGGTTAAATACCAATCTCTCCCCTTATGATTTCTGCAAGGCCTTCTACATAGTCCTGCTTCTGTTCTTTGTTCTTCTTTGATACTTTTCAGTATTCTCCCATCACGTCGCCGTTGTCAGCAGTTCCTCGGTGCTGTGCCCTTTCTCACGTAGACAGTTGTTAGCAAACTGCTCCACAGAAAGCACAGAGCTCCAGATTTGCTGTTGTCCTGGAGAGCTTGCAGAGCACTGGAGAAAGGCAGGCAGAGAATTCCCTGCTAGCACCTTCTCTGTGCCTGGGAAGCAGAAGTGTTCACATTGCTTCGCAGAATCGCTTTTGTGCAGAAAACAGTAACACTTGTTCAGAACGAAAGAAAGCACAGAGCCCCAGATTTTATGTTGTCCTGGAGAGCTTGCAGAGCACTGGGGAAAGGCAGGCAGAGAATTCCCTGCTAGCACCTTCTCTGTGCCTGTTCACATTGCTTCGCAGAATCGCTTTTGTGCAGAAAACAGTAACACTTGTTCAGAACGAAAGAAAGCACAGAGCCCCAGATTTTATGTTGTCCTGGAGAGCTTGCAGAGCACTGGGGAAAGGCATGCAGAGAATTCCCTGCTAGCACCTTCTCTGTGCCTGTTCACATTGCTTCGCAGAATCGCTTTTGTGCAGAAAACAGTAACACTTGTTCAGAACGAAAGAAAGCACAGAGCCCCAGATTTTATGTTGTCCTGGAGAGCTTGCAGAGCACTGGGGAAAGGCAGGCAGAGAATTCCCTGCTAGCACCTTCTCTGTGCCTGTTCACATTGCTTCGCAGAATCGCTTTTGTGCAGAAAACAGTAACACTTGTTCAGAACGAAAGAAAGCACAGAGCCCCAGATTTTATGTTGTCCTGGAGAGCTTGCAGAGCACTAGGGAAAGGCAGGCAGAGAATTCCCTGCTAGCACCTTCTCTGTGCCTGGGAAGCAGAAGTGTTCACATTGCTTCGCAGAATCGCTTTTGTGCAGAAAACAGTAACACTTGTTCAGAACGAAAGAAAGCACAGAGCCCCAGATTTTAGGTTGTCCTGGAGAGCTTGCAGAGCACTAGGGAAAGGCAGGCAGAGAATTCCCTGCTAGCACCTTCTCTGTGACTGGGAAGCAGAAGTGTTCACATTGCTTCGCAGAATCGCTTTTGTGCAGAAAACAGTAACACTTGTTCAGAACGAAAGAAAGCACAGAGCCCCAGATTTGCTGTTGTCCTGGAGAGCTTGCAGAGCACTGGGGAAAGGCAGGCAGAGAATTCCCTGCTAGCACCTTCTCTGTGCCTGTTCACATTGCTTCGCAGAATCGCTTTTGTGCAGAAAACAGTAACACTTGTTCAGAACGAAAGAAAGCACAGAGCCCCAGATTTTATGTTGTCCTGGAGAGCTTGCAGAGCACTGGGGAAAGGCATGCAGAGAATTCCCTGCTAGCACCTTCTCTGTGCCTGTTCACATTGCTTCGCAGAATCGCTTTTGTGCAGAAAACAGTAACACTTGTTCAGAACGAAAGAAAGCACAGAGCCCCAGATTTTATGTTGTCCTGGAGAGCTTGCAGAGCACTGGGGAAAGGCAGGCAGAGAATTCCCTGCTAGCACCTTCTCTGTGCCTGTTCACATTGCTTCGCAGAATCGCTTTTGTGCAGAAAACAGTAACACTTGTTCAGAACGAAAGAAAGCACAGAGCCCCAGATTTTATGTTGTCCTGGAGAGCTTGCAGAGCACTAGGGAAAGGCAGGCAGAGAATTCCCTGCTAGCACCTTCTCTGTGCCTGGGAAGCAGAAGTGTTCACATTGCTTCGCAGAATCGCTTTTGTGCAGAAAACAGTAACACTTGTTCAGAACGAAAGAAAGCACAGAGCCCCAGATTTTAGGTTGTCCTGGAGAGCTTGCAGAGCACTAGGGAAAGGCAGGCAGAGAATTCCCTGCTAGCACCTTCTCTGTGACTGGGAAGCAGAAGTGTTCACATTGCTTCGCAGAATCGCTTTTGTGCAGAAAACAGTAACACTTGTTCAGAACGAAAGAAAGCACAGAGCCCCAGATTTGCTGTTGTCCTGGAGAGCTTGCAGAGCACTGGGGAAAGGCAGGCAGAGAATTCCCTGCTAGCACCTTCTCTGTGCCTGTTCACATTGCTTCGCAGAATCGCTTTTGTGCAGAAAACAATAACACTTGTTCAGAACGAAAGAAAGCACAGAGCCCCAGATTTGCTGTTGTCCTGGAGAGTTTGCAGAGCACTGGGGAAAGGCAGGCAGAGAATTCCCTGCTAGCACCTTCTCTGTGCCTGGGAAGCAGAAGTGTTCCCATTGCTTCGCAGAATCGCTTTTGTGCAGAAAACAGTAACACTTGTTCAGAACGAAAGAAAGCACAGAGCCCCAGATTTGTTGTTGTCCTGGAGAGCTTGCAGAGCACTGGGGAAAGGCAGGCAGAGAATTCCCTGCTAGCACCTTCTCTGTGCCTGGGAAGCAGAAGTGTTCACATTGCTTCGCAGAATCGCTTTTGTGCAGAAAACAGTAACACTTGTTCAGAACGAAAGAAAGCACAGAGCCCCAGATTTGCTGTTGTCCTGGAGAGCTTGCAGAGCACTGGGGAAAGGCAGGCAGAGAATTCCCTGCTAGCACCTTCTCTGTGCCTGGGAAGCAGAAGTGTTCACATTGCTTCGCAGAATCGCTTTTGTGCAGAAAACAGTAACACTTGTTCAGAACGAAAGAAAGCACAGAGCCCCAGATTTGCTGTTGTCCTGGAGAGCTTGCAGAGCACTGGGGAAAGGCAGGCAGAGAATTCCCTGCTAGCACCTTCTCTGTGCCTGGGAAGCAGAAGTGTTCACATTGCTTCGCAGAATCGCTTTTGTGCAGAAAACAGTAACACTTGTTCAGAACGAAAGAAAGCACAGAGCCCCAGATTTGTTGTTGTCCTGGAGAGCTTGCAGAGCACTGGAGAAAGGCAGGCAGAGAATTCCCTGCTAGCACCTTCTCTGTGCCTGGGAAGCACAAGTGTTCACATTGCTTCGCAGAATCGCTTTTGTGCAGAAAACAGTAACACTTGTTCAGAACGAAAGAAAGCACAGAGCCCCAGATTTGCTGTTGTCCTGGAGAGCTTGCAGAGCACTGGGGAAAGGCAGGCAGAGAATTCCTTGCTAGCACCTTCTCTGTGCCTGGGAAGCAGAAGTGTTCACATTGCTTCGCAGAATCGCTTTTGTGCAGAAAACAGTAACACTTGTTCAGAACGAAAGAAAGCACAGAGCCCCAGATTTGTTGTTGTCCTGGAGAGCTTGCAGAGCACTGGGGAAAGGCAGGCAGAGAATTCCCTGCTAGCACCTTCTCTGTGCCTGTTCACATTGCTTCGCAGAATCGCTTTTGTGCAGAAAACAGTAACACTTGTTCAGAACGAAAGAAAGCACAGAGCCCCAGATTTGTTGTTGTCCTGGAGAGCTTGCAGAGCACTGGGGAAAGGCAGGCAGAGAATTCCCTGCTAGCACCTTCTCTGTGCCTGTTCACATTGCTTCGCAGAATCGCTTTTGTGCAGAAAACAGTAACACTTGTTCAGAACGAAAGAAAGCACAGAGCCCCAGATTTGTTGTTGTCCTGGAGAGCTTGCAGAGCACTGGGGAAAGGCAGGCAGAGAATTCCCTGCTAGCACCTTCTCTGTGCCTGTTCACATTGCTTCGCAGAATCGCTTTTGTGCAGAAAACAGTAACACTTGTTCAGAACGAAAGAAAGCACAGAGCCCCAGATTTGCTGTTGTCCTGGAGAGCTTGCAGAGCACTGGGGAAAGGCAGGCAGAGAATTCCCTGCTAGCACCTTCTCTGTGCCTGGGAAGCAGAAGTGTTCACATTGCTTCGCAGAATCGCTTTTGTGCAGAAAACAATAACACTTGTTCAGAACGAAAGAAAGCACAGAGCCCCAGATTTGTTGTTGTCCTGGAGAGCTTGCAGAGCACTGGGGAAAGGCAGGCAGAGAATTCCCTGCTAGCACCTTCTCTGTGCCTGTTCACATTGCTTCGCAGAATCGCTTTTGTGCAGAAAACAGTAACACTTGTTCAGAACGAAAGAAAGCACAGAGCCCCAGATTTTATGTTGTCCTGGAGAGCTTGCAGAGCACTGGGGAAAGGCAGGCAGAGAATTCCCTGCTAGCACCTTCTCTGTGCCTGGGAAGCAGAAGTGTTCACATTCCTTCGCAGAATCGCTTTTGTGCAGAAAACAGTAACACTTGTTCAGAACGAAAGAAAGCACAGAGCCCCAGATTTTATGTTGTCCTGGAGAGCTTGCAGAGCACTGGGGAAAGGCAGGCAGAGAATTCCCTGCTAGCACCTTCTCTGTGACTGGGAAGCAGAAGTGTTCACATTGCTTCGCAGAATCGCTTTTGTGCAGAAAACAGTAACACTTGTTCAGAACGAAAGAAAGCACAGAGCCCCAGATTTGTTGTTGTCCTGGAGAGCTTGCAGAGCACTGGGGAAAGGCAGGCAGAGAATTCCCTGCTAGCACCTTCTCTGTGCCTGGGAAGCAGAAGTGTTCACATTGCTTCGCAGAATCGCTTTTGTGCAGAAAACAGTAACACTTGTTCAGAACGAAAGAAAGCACAGAGCCCCAGATTTGTTGTTGTTCTGGACAGATTGCAGAGCACTGGGGAAAGGCAGGCAGAGAATTCCCTGCTAGCACCTTCTCTGTGCCTGTTCACATTGCTTCGCAGAATCGCTTTTGTGCAGAAAACAGTAACACTTGTTCAGAACGAAAGAAAGCACAGAGCCCCAGATTTGTTGTTGTCCTGGAGAGCTTGCAGAGCACTGGGGAAAGGCAGGCAGAGAATTCCCTGCTAGCACCTTCTCTGTGACTGGGAAGCAGAAGTGTTCACATTGCTTCGCAGAATCGCTTTTGTGCAGAAAACAGTAACACTTGTTCAGAACGAAAGAAAGCACAGAGCCCCAGATTTGTTGTTGTCCTGGAGAGCTTGCAGAGCACTGGGGAAAGGCAGGCAGAGAATTCCCTGCTAGCACCTTCTCTGTGCCTGGGAAGTAGAACTGTTCACATTGCTTCGCAGAATCGCTTTTGTGCAGAAAACAGTAACACTTGTTCAGAACGAAAGAAAGCACAGAGCCCCAGATTTGTTGTTGTCCTGGAGAGCTTGCAGAGCACTGGGGAAAGGCAGGCAGAGAATTCCCTGCTAGCACCTTCTGTGTGCCTGGGAAGTAGAACTGTTCACATTGCTTCGCAGAATCGCTTTTGTGCAGAAAACAGTAACACTTGTTCAGAACGAAAGAAAGCACAGAGCCCCAGATTTGTTGTTGTCCTGGAGAGCTTGCAGAGCACTGGGGAAAGGCAGGCAGAGAATTCCCTGCTAGCACCTTCTCTGTGCCTGTTCACATTGCTTCGCAGAATCGCTTTTGTGCAGAAAACAGTAACACTTGTTCAGAACGAAAGAAAGCACAGAGCCCCAGATTTGCTGTTGTCCTGGAGAGCTTGCAGAGCACTGGGGAAAGGCAGGCAGAGAATTCCCTGCTAGCACCTTCTCTGTGCCTGTTCACATTGCTTCGCAGAATCGCTTTTGTGCAGAAAACAGTAACACTTGTTCAGAACGAAAGAAAGCACAGAGCCCCAGATTTGCTGTTGTCCTGGAGAGCTTGCAGAGCACTGGGGAAAGGCAGGCAGAGAATTCCCTGCTAGCACCTTCTCTGTGCCTGGGAAGCAGAAGTGTTCCCATTGCTTCGCAGAATCGCTTTTGTGCAGAAAACAGTAACACTTGTTCAGAACGAAAGAAAGCACAGAACCCCAGATTTTATGTTGTCCTGGAGAGCTTGCAGAGCACTGGGGAAAGGCAGGCAGAGAATTCCCTGCTAGCACCTTCTCTGTGCCTGTTCACATTGCTTCGCAGAATCGCTTTTGTGCAGAAAACAGTAACACTTGTTCAGAACGAAAGAAAGCACAGAGCCCCCGATTTTAGGTTGTCCTGGAGAGCTTGCAGAGCACTGGGGAAAGGCAGGCAGAGAATTCCCTGCTAGCACCTTCTCTGTGCCTGTTCACATTGCTTCGCAGACTCGCTTTTGTGCAGAAAACAGTAACACTTGTTCAGAACGAAAGAAAGCACAGAGCCCCAGATTTGTTGTTGTCCTGGAGAGCTTGCAGAGCACTGGGGAAAGGCAGGCAGAGAATTCCCTGCTAGCACCTTCTCTGTGACTGGGAAGCAGAAGTGTTCACATTGCTTCGCAGAATCGCTTTTGTGCAGAAAACAGTAACACTTGTTCAGAACGAAAGAAAGCACAGAGCCCCAGATTTGTTGTTGTCCTGGAGAGCTTGCAGAGCACTGGGGAAAGGCAGGCAGAGAATTCCCTGCTAGCACCTTCTCTGTGCCTGGGAAGCAGAAGTGTTCACATTGCTTCGCAGAATCGCTTTTGTGCAGAAAACAGTAACACTTGTTCAGAACGAAAGAAAGCACAGAGCCCCAGATTTGTTGTTGTCCTGGACAGATTGCAGAGCACTGGGGAAAGGCAGGCAGAGAATTCCCTGCTAGCACCTTCTCTGTGCCTGTTCCCATTGCTTCGCAGAATCGCTTTTGTGCAGAAAACAGTAACACTTGTTCAGAACGAAAGAAAGCACAGAGCCCCAGATTTGTTGTTGTCCTGGAGAGCTTGCAGAGCACTGGGGAAAGGCAGGCAGAGAATTCCCTGCTAGCACCTTCTCTGTGCCTGGGAAGCAGAAGTGTTCACATTGCTTCGCAGAATCGCTTTTGTGCAGAAAACAGTAACACTTGTTCAGAACGAAAGAAAGCACAGAGCCCCAGATTTGTTGTTGTCCTGGACAGATTGCAGAGCACTGGGGAAAGGCAGGCAGAGAATTCCCTGCTAGCACCTTCTCTGTGCCTGTTCACATTGCTTCGCAGAATCGCTTTTGTGCAGAAAACAGTAACACTTGTTCAGAACGAAAGAAAGCACAGAGCCCCAGATTTGTTGTTGTCCTGGAGAGCTTGCAGAGCACTGGGGAAAGGCAGGCAGAGAATTCCCTGCTAGCACCTTCTCTGTGACTGGGAAGCAGAAGTGTTCACATTGCTTCGCAGAATCGCTTTTGTGCAGAAAACAGTAACACTTGTTCAGAACGAAAGAAAGCACAGAGCCCCAGATTTGTTGTTGTCCTGGAGAGCTTGCAGAGCACTGGGGAAAGGCAGGCAGAGAATTCCCTGCTAGCACCTTCTGTGTGCCTGGGAAGTAGAACTGTTCACATTGCTTCGCAGAATCGCTTTTGTGCAGAAAACAGTAACACTTGTTCAGAACGAAAGAAAGCACAGAGCCCCAGATTTGTTGTTGTCCTGGAGAGCTTGCAGAGCACTGGGGAAAGGCAGGCAGAGAATTCCCTGCTAGCACCTTCTCTGTGCCTGTTCACATTGCTTCGCAGAATCGCTTTTGTGCAGAAAACAGTAACATTTGTTCAGAACGAAAGAAAGCACAGAGCCCCAGATTTGTTGTTGTCCTGGAGAGCTTGCAGAGCACTGGGGAAAGGCAGGCAGAGAATTCCCTGCTAGCACCTTCTCTGTGACTGGGAAGCAGAAGTGTTCACATTGCTTCGCAGAATCGCTTTTGTGCAGAAAACAGTAACACTTGTTCAGAACGAAAGAAAGCACAGAGCCCCAGATTTGCTGTTGTCCTGGAGAGCTTGCAGAGCACTGGGGAAAGGCAGGCAGAGAATTCCCTGCTAGCACCTTCTCTGTGCCTGTTCACATTGCTTCGCAGAATCGCTTTTGTGCAGAAAACAGTAACACTTGTTCAGAACGAAAGAAAGCACAGTGCCCCAGATTTGCTGTTGTCCTGGAGAGCTTGCAGAGCACTGGGGAAAGGCAGGCAGAGAATTCCCTGCTAGCACCTTCTCTGTGCCTGTTCACATTGCTTCGCAGAATCGCTTTTGTGCAGAAAACAGTAACACTTGTTCAGAACGAAAGAAAGCACAGAGCCCCAGATTTGTTGTTGTCCTGGAGAGCTTGCAGAGCACTGGGGAAAGGCAGGCAGAGAATTCCCTGCTAGCACCTTCTCTGTGCCTGGGAAGCAGAAGTGTTCCCATTGCTTCGCAGAATCGCTTTTGTGCAGAAAACAGTAACACTTGTTCAGAACGAAAGAAAGCACAGAACCCCAGATTTTATGTTGTCCTGGAGAGCTTGCAGAGCACTGGGGAAAGGCAGGCAGAGAATTCCCTGCTAGCACCTTCTCTGTGCCTGTTCACATTGCTTCGCAGAATCGCTTTTGTGCAGAAAACAGTAACACTTGTTCAGAACGAAAGAAAGCACAGAGCCCCCGATTTTAGGTTGTCCTGGAGAGCTTGCAGAGCACTAGGGAAAGGCAGGCAGAGAATTCCCTGCTAGCACCTTCTCTGTGCCTGTTCACATTGCTTCGCAGACTCGCTTTTGTGCAGAAAACAGTAACACTTGTTCAGAACGAAAGAAAGCACAGAGCCCCAGATTTGTTGTTGTCCTGGAGAGCTTGCAGAGCACTGGGGAAAGGCAGGCAGAGAATTCCCTGCTAGCACCTTCTCTGTGCCTGGGAAGCAGAAGTGTTCACATTCCTTCGCAGAATCGCTTTTGTGCAGAAAACAGTAACACTTGTTCAGAACGAAAGAAAGCACAGAGCCCCAGATTTGTTGTTGTCCTGGAGAGCTTGCAGAGCACTGGGGAAAGGCAGGCAGAGAATTCCCTGCTAGCACCTTCTCTGTGCCTGGGAAGCAGAAGTGTTCACATTGCTTCGCAGAATCGCTTTTGTGCAGAAAACAGTAACACTTGTTCAGAACGAAAGAAAGCACAGAGCCCCAGATTTGTTGTTGTCCTGGACAGATTGCAGAGCACTGGGGAAAGGCAGGCAGAGAATTCCCTGCTAGCACCTTCTCTGTGCCTGTTCACATTGCTTCGCAGAATCGCTTTTGTGCAGAAAACAGTAACACTTGTTCAGAACGAAAGAAAGCACAGAGCCCCAGATTTGTTGTTGTCCTGGAGAGCTTGCAGAGCACTGGGGAAAGGCAGGCAGAGAATTCCCTGCTAGCACCTTCTCTGTGACTGGGAAGCAGAAGTGTTCACATTGCTTCGCAGAATCGCTTTTGTGCAGAAAACAGTAACACTTGTTCAGAACGAAAGAAAGCACAGAGCCCCAGATTTGTTGTTGTCCTGGAGAGCTTGCAGAGCACTGGGGAAAGGCAGGCAGAGAATTCCCTGCTAGCACCTTCTCTGTGCCTGGGAAGTAGAACTGTTCACATTGCTTCGCAGAATCGCTTTTGTGCAGAAAACAGTAACACTTGTTCAGAACGAAAGAAAGCACAGAGCCCCAGATTTGTTGTTGTCCTGGAGAGCTTGCAGAGCACTGGGGAAAGGCAGGCAGAGAATTCCCTGCTAGCACCTTCTGTGTGCCTGGGAAGTAGAACTGTTCACATTGCTTCGCAGAATCGCTTTTGTGCAGAAAACAGTAACACTTGTTCAGAACGAAAGAAAGCACAGAGCCCCAGATTTGTTGTTGTCCTGGAGAGCTTGCAGAGCACTGGGGAAAGGCAGGCAGAGAATTCCCTGCTAGCACCTTCTCTGTGCCTGTTCACATTGCTTCGCAGAATCGCTTTTGTGCAGAAAACAGTAACACTTGTTCAGAACGAAAGAAAGCACAGTGCCCCAGATTTGCTGTTGTCCTGGAGAGCTTGCAGAGCACTGGGGAAAGGCAGGCAGAGAATTCCCTGCTAGCACCTTCTCTGTGCCTGTTCACATTGCTTCGCAGAATCGCTTTTGTGCAGAAAACAGTAACACTTGTTCAGAACGAAAGAAAGCACAGAGCCCCAGATTTGCTGTTGTCCTGGAGAGCTTGCAGAGCACTGGGGAAAGGCAGGCAGAGAATTCCCTGCTAGCACCTTCTCTGTGCCTGGGAAGCAGAAGTGTTCCCATTGCTTCGCAGAATCGCTTTTGTGCAGAAAACAGTAACACTTGTTCAGAACGAAAGAAAGCACAGAACCCCAGATTTTATGTTGTCCTGGAGAGCTTGCAGAGCACTGGGGAAAGGCAGGCAGAGAATTCCCTGCTAGCACCTTCTCTGTGCCTGTTCACATTGCTTCGCAGAATCGCTTTTGTGCAGAAAACAGTAACACTTGTTCAGAACGAAAGAAAGCACAGAGCCCCCGATTTTAGGTTGTCCTGGAGAGCTTGCAGAGCACTAGGGAAAGGCAGGCAGAGAATTCCCTGCTAGCACCTTCTCTGTGCCTGTTCACATTGCTTCGCAGACTCGCTTTTGTGCAGAAAACAGTAACACTTGTTCAGAACGAAAGAAAGCACAGAGCCCCAGATTTGTTGTTGTCCTGGAGAGCTTGCAGAGCACTGGGGAAAGGCAGGCAGAGAATTCCCTGCTAGCACCTTCTCTGTGACTGGGAAGCAGAAGTGTTCACATTGCTTCGCAGAATCGCTTTTGTGCAGAAAACAGTAACACTTGTTCAGAACGAAAGAAAGCACAGAGCCCCAGATTTGTTGTTGTCCTGGAGAGCTTGCAGAGCACTGGGGAAAGGCAGGCAGAGAATTCCCTGCTAGCACCTTCTCTGTGCCAGGGAAGCAGAAGTGTTCACATTGCTTCGCAGAATCGCTTTTGTGCAGAAAACAGTAACACTTGTTCAGAACGAAAGAAAGCACAGAGCCCCAGATTTGTTGTTGTCCTGGACAGATTGCAGAGCACTGGGGAAAGGCAGGCAGAGAATTCCCTGCTAGCACCTTCTCTGTGCCTGTTCACATTGCTTCGCAGAATCGCTTTTGTGCAGAAAACAGTAACATTTGTTCAGAACGAAAGAAAGCACAGAGCCCCAGATTTGTTGTTGTCCTGGAGAGCTTGCAGAGCACTGGGGAAAGGCAGGCAGAGAATTCCCTGCTAGCACCTTCTCTGTGACTGGGAAGCAGAAGTGTTCACATTGCTTCGCAGAATCGCTTTTGTGCAGAAAACAGTAACACTTGTTCAGAACGAAAGAAAGCACAGAGCCCCAGATTTGCTGTTGTCCTGGAGAGCTTGCAGAGCACTGGGGAAAGGCAGGCAGAGAATTCCCTGCTAGCACCTTCTCTGTGCCTGGGAAGCAGAAGTGTTCACATTGCTTCGCAGAATCGCTTTTGTGCAGAAAACAATAACACTTGTTCAGAACGAAAGAAAGCACAGAGCCCCAGATTTGTTGTTGTCCTGGAGAGCTTGCAGAGCACTGGGGAAAGGCAGGCAGAGAATTCCCTGCTAGCACCTTCTCTGTGCCTGTTCACATTGCTTCGCAGAATCGCTTTTGTGCAGAAAACAGTAACACTTGTTCAGAACGAAAGAAAGCACAGAGCCCCAGATTTGCTGTTGTCCTGGAGAGCTTGCAGAGCACTGGGGAAAGGCAGGCAGAGAATTCCCTGCTAGCACCTTCTCTGTGCCTGGGAAGCAGAAGTGTTCACATTGCTTCGCAGAATCGCTTTTGTGCAGAAAACAGTAACACTTGTTCAGAACGAAAGAAAGCACAGAGCCCCAGATTTGCTGTTGTCCTGGAGAGCTTGCAGAGCACTGGGGAAAGGCAGGCAGAGAATTCCCTGCTAGCACCTTCTCTGTGCCTGGGAAGCAGAAGTGTTCACATTGCTTCGCAGAATCGCTTTTGTGCAGAAAACAGTAACACTTGTTCAGAACGAAAGAAAGCACAGAGCCCCAGATTTGTTGTTGTCCTGGAGAGCTTGCAGAGCACTGGGGAAAGGCAGGCAGAGAATTCCCTGCTAGCACCTTCTCTGTGCCTGGGAAGCAGAAGTGTTCACATTGCTTCGCAGAATCGCTTTTGTGCAGAAAACAGTAACACTTGTTCAGAACGAAAGAAAGCACAGAGCCCCAGATTTGTTGTTGTCCTGGAGAGCTTGCAGAGCACTGGGGAAAGGCAGGCAGAGAATTCCCTGCTAGCACCTTCTCTGTGCCTGTTCACATTGCTTCGCAGAATCGCTTTTGTGCAGAAAACAGTAACACTTGTTCAGAACGAAAGAAAGCACAGTGCCCCAGATTTGCTGTTGTCCTGGAGAGCTTGCAGAGCACTGGGGAAAGGCAGGCAGAGAATTCCCTGCTAGCACCTTCTCTGTGCCTGTTCACATTGCTTCGCAGAATCGCTTTTGTGCAGAAAACAGTAACACTTGTTCAGAACGAAAGAAAGCACAGAGCCCCAGATTTGCTGTTGTCCTGGAGAGCTTGCAGAGCACTGGGGAAAGGCAGGCAGAGAATTCCCTGCTAGCACCTTCTCTGTGCCTGGGAAGCAGAAGTGTTCCCATTGCTTCGCAGAATCGCTTTTGTGCAGAAAACAGTAACACTTGTTCAGAACGAAAGAAAGCACAGAACCCCAGATTTTATGTTGTCCTGGAGAGCTTGCAGAGCACTGGGGAAAGGCAGGCAGAGAATTCCCTGCTAGCACCTTCTCTGTGCCTGTTCACATTGCTTCGCAGAATCGCTTTTGTGCAGAAAACAGTAACACTTGTTCAGAACGAAAGAAAGCACAGAGCCCCCGATTTTAGGTTGTCCTGGAGAGCTTGCAGAGCACTAGGGAAAGGCAGGCAGAGAATTCCCTGCTAGCACCTTCTCTGTGCCTGTTCACATTGCTTCGCAGACTCGCTTTTGTGCAGAAAACAGTAACACTTGTTCAGAACGAAAGAAAGCACAGAGCCCCAGATTTGTTGTTGTCCTGGAGAGCTTGCAGAGCACTGGGGAAAGGCAGGCAGAGAATTCCCTGCTAGCACCTTCTCTGTGCCTGGGAAGCAGAAGTGTTCACATTCCTTCGCAGAATCGCTTTTGTGCAGAAAACAGTAACACTTGTTCAGAACGAAAGAAAGCACAGAGCCCCAGATTTGTTGTTGTCCTGGAGAGCTTGCAGAGCACTGGGGAAAGGCAGGCAGAGAATTCCCTGCTAGCACCTTCTCTGTGACTGGGAAGCAGAAGTGTTCACATTGCTTCGCAGAATCGCTTTTGTGCAGAAAACAGTAACACTTGTTCAGAACGAAAGAAAGCACAGAGCCCCAGATTTGTTGTTGTCCTGGAGAGCTTGCAGAGCACTGGGGAAAGGCAGGCAGAGAATTCCCTGCTAGCACCTTCTCTGTGCCTGGGAAGCAGAAGTGTTCACATTCCTTCGCAGAATCGCTTTTGTGCAGAAAACAGTAACACTTGTTCAGAACGAAAGAAAGCACAGAGCCCCAGATTTGTTGTTGTCCTGGAGAGCTTGCAGAGCACTGGGGAAAGGCAGGCAGAGAATTCCCTGCTAGCACCTTCTCTGTGACTGGGAAGCAGAAGTGTTCACATTGCTTCGCAGAATCGCTTTTGTGCAGAAAACAGTAACACTTGTTCAGAACGAAAGAAAGCACAGAGCCCCAGATTTGTTGTTGTCCTGGAGAGCTTGCAGAGCACTGGGGAAAGGCAGGCAGAGAATTCCCTGCTAGCACCTTCTCTGTGCCTGTTCCCATTGCTTCGCAGAATCGCTTTTGTGCAGAAAACAGTAACACTTGTTCAGAACGAAAGAAAGCACAGAGCCCCAGATTTGTTGTTGTCCTGGAGAGCTTGCAGAGCACTGGGGAAAGGCAGGCAGAGAATTCCCTGCTAGCACCTTCTCTGTGCCTGGGAAGCAGAAGTGTTCACATTGCTTCGCAGAATCGCTTTTGTGCAGAAAACAGTAACACTTGTTCAGAACGAAAGAAAGCACAGAGCCCCAGATTTGTTGTTGTCCTGGACAGATTGCAGAGCACTGGGGAAAGGCAGGCAGAGAATTCCCTGCTAGCACCTTCTCTGTGCCTGTTCACATTGCTTCGCAGAATCGCTTTTGTGCAGAAAACAGTAACACTTGTTCAGAACGAAAGAAAGCACAGAGCCCCAGATTTGTTGTTGTCCTGGAGAGCTTGCAGAGCACTGGGGAAAGGCAGGCAGAGAATTCCCTGCTAGCACCTTCTCTGTGACTGGGAAGCAGAAGTGTTCACATTGCTTCGCAGAATCGCTTTTGTGCAGAAAACAGTAACACTTGTTCAGAACGAAAGAAAGCACAGAGCCCCAGATTTGTTGTTGTCCTGGAGAGCTTGCAGAGCACTGGGGAAAGGCAGGCAGAGAATTCCCTGCTAGCACCTTCTCTGTGCCTGGGAAGTAGAACTGTTCACATTGCTTCGCAGAATCGCTTTTGTGCAGAAAACAGTAACACTTGTTCAGAACGAAAGAAAGCACAGAGCCCCAGATTTGTTGTTGTCCTGGAGAGCTTGCAGAGCACTGGGGAAAGGCAGGCAGAGAATTCCCTGCTAGCACCTTCTGTGTGCCTGGGAAGTAGAACTGTTCACATTGCTTCGCAGAATCGCTTTTGTGCAGAAAACAGTAACACTTGTTCAGAACGAAAGAAAGCACAGAGCCCCAGATTTGTTGTTGTCCTGGAGAGCTTGCAGAGCACTGGGGAAAGGCAGGCAGAGAATTCCCTGCTAGCACCTTCTCTGTGCCTGTTCACATTGCTTCGCAGAATCGCTTTTGTGCAGAAAACAGTAACACTTGTTCAGAACGAAAGAAAGCACAGTGCCCCAGATTTGCTGTTGTCCTGGAGAGCTTGCAGAGCACTGGGGAAAGGCAGGCAGAGAATTCCCTGCTAGCACCTTCTCTGTGCCTGTTCACATTGCTTCGCAGAATCGCTTTTGTGCAGAAAACAGTAACACTTGTTCAGAACGAAAGAAAGCACAGAGCCCCAGATTTGCTGTTGTCCTGGAGAGCTTGCAGAGCACTGGGGAAAGGCAGGCAGAGAATTCCCTGCTAGCACCTTCTCTGTGCCTGGGAAGCAGAAGTGTTCCCATTGCTTCGCAGAATCGCTTTTGTGCAGAAAACAGTAACACTTGTTCAGAACGAAAGAAAGCACAGAACCCCAGATTTGTTGTTGTCCTGGAGAGCTTGCAGAGCACTGGGGAAAGGCAGGCAGAGAATTCCCTGCTAGCACCTTCTCTGTGCCTGTTCACATTGCTTCGCAGAATCGCTTTTGTGCAGAAAACAGTAACACTTGTTCAGAACGAAAGAAAGCACAGAGCCCCCGATTTTAGGTTGTCCTGGAGAGCTTGCAGAGCACTAGGGAAAGGCAGGCAGAGAATTCCCTGCTAGCACCTTCTCTGTGCCTGTTCACATTGCTTCGCAGACTCGCTTTTGTGCAGAAAACAGTAACACTTGTTCAGAACGAAAGAAAGCACAGAGCCCCAGATTTGTTGTTGTCCTGGAGAGCTTGCAGAGCACTGGGGAAAGGCAGGCAGAGAATTCCCTGCTAGCACCTTCTCTGTGCCTGGGAAGCAGAAGTGTTCACATTCCTTCGCAGAATCGCTTTTGTGCAGAAAACAGTAACACTTGTTCAGAACGAAAGAAAGCACAGAGCCCCAGATTTGTTGTTGTCCTGGACAGCTTGCAGAGCACTGGGGAAAGGCAGGCAGAGAATTCCCTGCTAGCACCTTCTCTGTGCCTGTTCACATTGCTTCGCAGAATCGCTTTTGTGCAGAAAACAGTAACACTTGTTCAGAACGAAAGAAAGCACAGAGCCCCAGATTTGCTGTTGTCCTGGAGAGCTTGCAGAGCACTGGGGAAAGGCAGGCAGAGAATTCCCTGCTAGCACCTTCTCTGTGACTGGGAAGCAGAAGTGTTCACATTGCTTCGCAGAATCGCTTTTGTGCAGAAAACAGTAACACTTGTTCAGAACGAAAGAAAGCACAGAGCCCCAGATTTGTTGTTGTCCTGGAGAGCTTGCAGAGCACTGGGGAAAGGCAGGCAGAGAATTCCCTGCTAGCACCTTCTCTGTGCCTGGGAAGCAGAAGTGTTCACATTGCTTCGCAGAATCGCTTTTGTGCAGAAAACAGTAACACTTGTTCAGAACGAAAGAAAGCACAGAGCCCCAGATTTGCTGTTGTCCTGGAGAGCTTGCAGAGCACTGGGGAAAGGCAGGCAGAGAATTCCCTGCTAGCACCTTCTCTGTGCCTGGGAAGCAGAAGTGTTCACATTGCTTCGCAGAATCGCTTTTGTGCAGAAAACAATAACACTTGTTCAGAACGAAAGAAAGCACAGAGCCCCAGATTTGTTGTTGTCCTGGAGAGCTTGCAGAGCACTGGGGAAAGGCAGGCAGAGAATTCCCTGCTAGCACCTTCTCTGTGCCTGTTCACATTGCTTCGCAGAATCGCTTTTGTGCAGAAAACAGTAACACTTGTTCAGAACGAAAGAAAGCACAGAGCCCCAGATTTGTTGTTGTCCTGGAGAGCTTGCAGAGCACTGGGGAAAGGCAGGCAGAGAATTCCCTGCTAGCACCTTCTCTGTGCCTGGGAAGCAGAAGTGTTCACATTGCTTCGCAGAATCGCTTTTGTGCAGAAAACAGTAACACTTGTTCAGAACGAAAGAAAGCACAGAGCCCCAGATTTGCTGTTGTCCTGGAGAGCTTGCAGAGCACTGGGGAAAGGCAGGCAGAGAATTCCCTGCTAGCACCTTCTCTGTGCCTGGGAAGCAGAAGTGTTCACATTGCTTCGCAGAATCGCTTTTGTGCAGAAAACAGTAACACTTGTTCAGAATGAAAGAAAGCACAGAGCCCCAGATTTGTTGTTGTCCTGGAGAGCTTGCAGAGCACTGGAGAAAGGCAGGCAGAGAATTCCCTGCTAGCACCTTCTCTGTGCCTGTTCACATTGCTTCGCAGAATCGCTTTTGTGCAGAAAACAGTAACACTTGTTCAGAACGAAAGAAAGCACAGAGCCCCAGATTTGTTGTTGTCCTGGAGAGCTTGCAGAGCACTGGGGAAAGGCAGGCAGAGAATTCCCTGCTAGCACCTTCTCTGTGCCTGTTCACATTGCTTCGCAGAATCGCTTTTGTGCAGAAAACAGTAACACTTGTTCAGAACGAAAGAAAGCACAGAGCCCCAGATTTGTTGTTGTCCTGGAGAGCTTGCAGAGCACTGGGGAAAGGCAGGCAGAGAATTCCCTGCTAGCACCTTCTCTGTGCCTGGGAAGCAGAAGTGTTCACATTCCTTCGCAGAATCGCTTTTGTGCAGAAAACAGTAACACTTGTTCAGAACGAAAGAAAGCACAGAGCCCCAGATTTGCTGTTGTCCTGGAGAGCTTGCAGAGCACTGGGGAAAGGCAGGCAGAGAATTCCCTGCTAGCACCTTCTCTGTGACTGGGAAGCAGAAGTGTTCACATTGCTTCGCAGAATCGCTTTTGTGCAGAAAACAGTAACACTTGTTCAGAACGAAAGAAAGCACAGAGCCCCAGATTTGTTGTTGTCCTGGAGAGCTTGCAGAGCACTGGGGAAAGGCAGGCAGAGAATTCCCTGCTAGCACCTTCTCTGTGCCTGGGAAGCAGAAGTGTTCACATTGCTTCGCAGAATCGCTTTTGTGCAGAAAACAGTAACACTTGTTCAGAACGAAAGAAAGCACAGTGCCCCAGATTTGCTGTTGTCCTGGAGAGCTTGCAGAGCACTGGGGAAAGGCAGGCAGAGAATTCCCTGCTAGCACCTTCTCTGTGCCTGTTCACATTGCTTCGCAGAATCGCTTTTGTGCAGAAAACAGTAACACTTGTTCAGAACGAAAGAAAGCACAGTGCCCCAGATTTGCTGTTGTCCTGGAGAGCTTGCAGAGCACTGGGGAAAGGCAGGCAGAGAATTCCCTGCTAGCACCTTCTCTGTGCCTGTTCACATTGCTTCGCAGAATCGCTTTTGTGCAGAAAACAGTAACACTTGTTCAGAACGAAAGAAAGCACAGAGCCCCCGATTTTAGGTTGTCCTGGAGAGCTTGCAGAGCACTAGGGAAAGGCAGGCAGAGAATTCCCTGCTAGCACCTTCTCTGTGCCTGGGAAGCAGAAGTGTTCACATTCCTTCGCAGAATCGCTTTTGTGCAGAAAACAGTAACACTTGTTCAGAACGAAAGAAAGCACAGAGCCCCAGATTTTATGTTGTCCTGGAGAGCTTGCAGAGCACTGGGGAAAGGCAGGCAGAGAATTCCCTGCTAGCACCTTCTCTGTGACTGGGAAGCAGAAGTGTTCACATTGCTTCGCAGAATCGCTTTTGTGCAGAAAACAGTAACACTTGTTCAGAACGAAAGAAAGCACAGAGCCCCAGATTTGCTGTTGTCCTGGAGAGCTTGCAGAGCACTGGGGAAAGGCAGGCAGAGAATTCCCTGCTAGCACCTTCTCTGTGCCTGTTCACATTGCTTCGCAGAATCGCTTTTGTGCAGAAAACAGTAACACTTGTTCAGAACGAAAGAAAGCACAGAGCCCCAGATTTGCTGTTGTCCTGGAGAGCTTGCAGAGCACTGGGGAAAGGCAGGCAGAGAATTCCCTGCTAGCACCTTCTCTGTGCCTGGGAAGCAGAAGTGTTCCCATTGCTTCGCAGAATCGCTTTTGTGCAGAAAACAGTAACACTTGTTCAGAACGAAAGAAAGCACAGAACCCCAGATTTTATGTTGTCCTGGAGAGCTTGCAGAGCACTGGGGAAAGGCAGGCAGAGAATTCCCTGCTAGCACCTTCTCTGTGCCTGTTCACATTGCTTCGCAGAATCGCTTTTGTGCAGAAAACAGTAACACTTGTTCAGAACGAAAGAAAGCACAGAGCCCCCGATTTTAGGTTGTCCTGGAGAGCTTGCAGAGCACTAGGGAAAGGCAGACAGAGAATTCCCTGCTAGCACCTTCTCTGTGACTGTTCACATTGCTTCGCAGACTCGCTTTTGTGCAGAAAACAGTAACACTTGTTCAGAACGAAAGAAAGCACAGAGCCCCAGATTTGTTGTTGTCCTGGAGAGCTTGCAGAGCACTGGGCAAAGGCAGGCAGAGAATTCCCTGCTAGCACCTTCTCTGTGCCTGGGAAGCAGAAGTGTTCACATTGCTTCGCAGAATCGCTTTTGTGCAGAAAACAGTAACACTTGTTCAGAACGAAAGAAAGCACAGAGCCCCAGATTTGTTGTTGTCCTGGAGAGCTTGCAGAGCACTGGGGAAAGGCAGGCAGAGAATTCCCTGCTAGCACCTTCTCTGTGCCTGGGAAGCAGAAGTGTTCACATTGCTTCGCAGAATCGCTTTTGTGCAGAAAACAGTAACACTTGTTCAGAACGAAAGAAAGCACAGAGCCCCAGATTTGTTGTTGTCCTGGACAGATTGCAGAGCACTGGGGAAAGGCAGGCAGAGAATTCCCTGCTAGCACCTTCTCTGTGCCTGTTCACATTGCTTCGCAGAATCGCTTTTGTGCAGAAAACAGTAACACTTGTTCAGAACGAAAGAAAGCACAGAGCCCCAGATTTGTTGTTGTCCTGGAGAGCTTGCAGAGCACTGGGGAAAGGCATGCAGAGAATTCCCTGCTAGCACCTTCTCTGTGCCTGGGAAGTAGAACTGTTCACATTGCTTCGCAGAATCGCTTTTGTGCAGAAAACAGTAACACTTGTTCAGAACGAAAGAAAGCACAGAGCCCCAGATTTGTTGTTGTCCTGGACAGCTTGCAGAGCACTGGGGAAAGGCAGGCAGAGAATTCCCTGCTAGCACCTTCTGTGTGCCTGGGAAGTAGAACTGTTCACATTGCTTCGCAGAATCGCTTTTGTGCAGAAAACAGTAACACTTGTTCAGAACGAAAGAAAGCACAGAGCCCCAGATTTGTTGTTGTCCTGGAGAGCTTGCAGAGCACTGGGGAAAGGCAGGCAGAGAATTCCCTGCTAGCACCTTCTCTGTGCCTGTTCACATTGCTTCGCAGAATCGCTTTTGTGCAGAAAACAGTAACACTTGTTCAGAACGAAAGAAAGCACAGAGCCCCCGATTTTAGGTTGTCCTGGAGAGCTTGCAGAGCACTAGGGAAAGGCAGGCAGAGAATTCCCTGCTAGCACCTTCTCTGTGCCTGTTCACATTGCTTCGCAGAATCGCTTTTGTGCAGAAAACAGTAACACTTGTTCAGAACGAAAGAAAGCACAGAGCCCCAGATTTGTTGTTGTCCTGGAGAGCTTGCAGAGCACTAGGGAAAGGCAGGCAGAGAATTCCCTGCTAGCACCTTCTCTGTGCCTGGGAAGCAGAAGTGTTCCCATTGCTTCGCAGAATCGCTTTTGTGCAGAAAACACTAACACTTGTTCAGAACGAAAGAAAGCACAGAGCCCCAGATTTGCTGTTGTCCTGGAGAGCTTGCAGAGCACTGGGGAAAGGCAGGCAGAGAATTCCCTGCTGGCACCTTCTCTGTGCCTGTTCACATTGCTTCGCAGAATCGCTTTTGTGCAGAAAACAGTAACACTTGTTCAGAACGAAAGAAAGCACAGAGCCCCAGATTTGCTGTTGTCCTGGAGAGCTTGCAGAGCACTGGGGAAAGGCAGGCAGAGAATTCCCTGCTAGCACCTTCTCTGTGCCTGTTCACATTGCTTCGCAGAATCGCTTTTGTGCAGAAAACAGTAACAGTTGTTCAGAACGAAAGAAAGCACAGAGCCCCAGATTTTATGTTGTCCTGGAGAGCTTGCAGAGCACTGGGGAAAGGCAGGCAGAGAATTCCCTGCTAGCACCTTCTCTGTGCCTGTTCACATTGCTTCGCAGAATTGCTTTTGTGCAGAAAACAGTAACACTTGTTCAGAACGAAAGAAAGCACAGAGCCCCAGATTTGCTGTTGTCCTGGAGAGCTTGCAGAGCACTGGGGAAAGGCAGGCAGAGAATTCCCTGCTAGCACCTTCTCTGTGCATGTTCACATTGCTTCGCAGATTCGCTTTTGTGCAGAAAACAGTAACACTTGTTCAGAACGAAAGAAAGCACAGAGCCCCCGATTTTAGGTTGTCCTGGAGAGCTTGCAGAGCACTAGGGAAAGGCAGGCAGAGAATTCCCTGCTAGCACCTTCTCTGTGCCTGTTCACATTGCTTCGCAGAATCGCTTTTGTGCAGAAAACAGTAACACTTGTTCAGAACGAAAGAAAGCACAGAGCCCCAGATTTGTTGTTGTCCTGGAGAGCTTGCAGAGCACTGGGGAAAGGCAGGCAGAGAATTCCCTGCTAGCACCTTCTCTGTGCATGTTCACATTGCTTCGCAGAATCGCTTTTCTGCAGAAAACACTAATGCTTGTTTAGAACAAAAGAAAGCACAGAGCCCCAGATTTTATGTTGCCCTGGAGAGCTTGCAGAGCACTGGGGAAAGGCAGGCAGAGAATTCCCTGATAGTACCTTCTCTGTTCCTGTTAAGGAGAAGTGTTGCCATTGCTTTGCAGAGTCGCTTTTGTGCAGAAAACTCTAACAGCCAGGCTAACCTGCCCTCGGGCGTGGTATTTTCCTTCCCCACAGGCCGTTACTCACAGCTGCTCTTACTGAAGCGAGGGGACCCCTCGCCGTGTCTTTCTCTGGCCGCAGCCGGAGGCTGTGGCTCCTTTTTCCAGCCCCCAGCTCGTCAAAGAGGCACTAACCCACTGCCCGGCGTCCAGCACGGCTACCACGGGTGCCTACGCTGGTGCCCGGGGAAGGCGGCACAGGGGATCACGGAGTCCGGGTGTCACCCAGCAAAGCTGTTTTTACCCCCAGTGCTGCTTTGGTTTTGCAGGGCTTTGTTCAGCACGAGGTGGAACTGCGCCGAGAAGACAGTATATAGAATCCCCGGCACTTCACCTGACATTATGCGGCTCATCATCCCCTATGCCTACACCGGGACAGCGCCGGTCACAGCCGACACCGTGGAGAGTTTGCTGATGGCAGCAGAGCAGTTCAGTGTCATGGGCATCGTCGGGCTGTGCTGCGAGTTCCTCCAATCCCAGCTCTGCTTGGAAAATTGCATCAGCATCTGGGGTCTCACAGGGTGCTACCACTGTCCCGACCTGTGAGATGCGGCCGACGCGTTCATCCTCCGCCACTTCGCGGAGGTGACCCGGGTGTCCGCGGAGCTGCTTGACCTCTCCGTCCCCGAGCTCAGTCTCCTCATCGAGCAGGCCAAGCGCGGCGGGACGCAAGCCAACGCCATCTGCAAGGCTGTTGAGAGGTGGGTTGTTCACAACCTGCCCAGACGCCAGCAGCGGCGTGCAGCCTTGCAGCAGCCACAGCGCAGCTCTCACGCGCATGGGTGATGCGGCACCAATCCCAGACAACGTCATTCCTTCTGTTTCTTCTCTACACGTTTCTTCCTGAATTTCACCTCTTTGACCTACAATGAAACATGACATGGTAAGTCCATATGGTGGTTTCTGTTGTGGGGGGTTTTTTCCCTTCTTTTAAATCAACTAGAACACACCCCATGAGAGGAATAATTGCTTGGAGGTTTGGTAGGTTGTTCTTGTGTATTAACCCCATTTGTGCCATGACAAGCAGCACCTTCCAGTAACAGGTTATAGCCATCTCTCCAGTGGTGCCTCCATAGCAATCGCAGCAATCCTCACTGCACACAGTCTGCGCTTTCTCCTGAAAAGCCCATGGAGTAACACAGGGAAAACATGATGATAAGGGCTTGAACACTCCTCACTGGCTGAGAATCTGGTTGCAGTTTCAAGAGATCGTCTGTATTTCCTTTTTTCAGAGTGTTTACAAACCCCTGAATCTCCAGTGTTGCCGTCAGTCAAACCCGGCGAGAGGCCCCACTGCCGGCCCTTGGAGAAAGCCAGAGCAGGGACCAAACCCAGCCCAGGTCAGCAGGGGAAGCCCAGGAGATCACAACAGACCTAGATGCCGAATCACCAACAGACCTGGCAAATCCATCACTGCCCTGTCATAGAGTCACAGGATGGTTTGGGCTGGAAGGGACCTTAAAGATCACCAAGTCCCACCCCCTTCCCCGGGCAGGGACACCTTCCACTAGCCGAGGTTGCCCAAAGCCCCATCCAACCTGGCCTTGAACCCTTCCAGGGAGGGGGCAGCCACAGCTTCTCTGGGCAACCTGTGCCAGGGCCTCACCACCCTCACAGGGAGGGATTTCTTCCTTATATCTAACCAGATCTGCCTCCTTCCAGTTTAAAACCATTAACCCTCATCCTGTCCCTAGCCCCCCAATAACGAGTCCCTCCCCCCTTTCCTGTAGCCCCTTTCAGCCCTGGGAGGCGGCTCTAAGGTCTCCCCGGAGCCTTCTCTTCTCCAGGCTGAACACCCCCAACTCTCTCAGCCTGTCCTCACAGGGGGGGTGCTCCAGCCCCCCGAGCATCTTTGTGGCCTCCTCTGGACCCTCTTGAGCTGGGGACCCCTTCTGGGGGCCCAGAGCTGGACCCAGCACTGCAGGGGGGGTCTCACCAGAGCTGAGCAGGGGGGAGAATCCCCTCCCTTGACCTGCTGGCCACAATTCTCTTGATGCAGCTCAGGACACGGGTGGCTTTCTGGGCTGCAAGTGCACGTTGCTGGCTCATAGTCACTGTCTATGACAAGCTCGGTTTCTTACATGAAATGTGTCTTTAAGTCATTTAATCTTTCTATAGTCATTTCCCCATAACAAACCTTATTCTCCTATACAAAGTGCTTTGAACTCTATGGATGAGAAGGACTGTATGAAAAAAAGTCACATTTTTCATCACTATTGTTACTATTAACCTAACATAAGCAAGATGATTTGTCAAATGATGTGTTTAATGACACATACTTATCAAAAGTAAGTAGTGACGCTGGCAGAAAAGCCCCATGTACTGCTTGCTACAGTTGGTCATACTGACAAAAACAAGGCTCGTTTAATACAGAAACGCTCCTGATAAATTCTGGAACTTCCCCACAGAGCAAAAGCTTTGTGTAATCCCTTAACGAGGAGCAGAAGAGCAACCCAGGACGGACACTACCCAGTTCAAAAGTTGATACGATTCAGGGGTCACCCATCACGAGCGTGAAAACACGTCTGACACGTTTTCCCCGCAGGAGCTCCATGAGCACAGACAGCACCAACAACCTCTTCCACTGCTTTCAGCACGCGGAGAAAGAAACACCCACGTTCGGATAAATCCATCAGCAGCCCGGCTGTCCAGGAAAAGCCAGGCTGCCAAACTCGGTGTCGAGAGAAGCAACGGGCTAAGGCAGTCAGAGGGTGAGCGGGGACGTTACAAACTGCTGCTATGAACCGTCCCGCTGTGAAATCCAGTCGATGTACAGCCTGTGACTGGGTTCACCATGCTGTGCTTGTGCCACATCGAAGAAAGGAGCTGAGAAGATGTAAAACCAAGGGAGGAGGTGTTGCTTTCACAGCTAAGCTGCTGAATTTGGGAAGATACATGGACCTTCAGTGCCCTTAATATGTGAGCAGAGCAAATTTTTACACTTACTGAATCAAACTGCACACACCACACGGCTTTATCCCTCGAGCTCAGTTCCTGACTCAGTCATGTTCACCACTAAGTGCAGCCCAGTTTTTCATTCCCATTTGCAGTGGGATATAGCAGATATGAATTCAGCCACACTTGGTTGCCCTTTTTATGTTTAAAACATCACTGAAACACACAGAACGACTGCAAGGTTTTCTACTTTTAATAATGTGTATTTTGTTGTACAAAAATTGAATCGCAATAAGAGGTAGACAATATTTGGGAAAAAAATGGAGTACACGATCAACGCTCCTGGCAAACTTGTAAGTTTGGTCGATGTCAACAGCTGCTTCCAAGTTCTCCAACTCTGGGTCAGAGGCTGGGGGGCCAAAAGCGGAGCCTTCACAGCAAGCTGTGTACCACAGCAAGCTCACTCATGGCTACACCAGAGCCTAAACCAGGAGGGATCCTAACTGACAGTCCTGTGCTCTAATTACAGAGCTCGTTAATTTTACCACTTGAATGCCTCAGGGTAAAAAAAACCCAATAGCCATACACTATACCCCATGACAGTTCTGTACATTTACCAGTATTTATATAGTGCCTGACTTCCCAGCACAGCCACACCAGAAAATAACAGCAATAACAACTTCAGAGCAGCAATGAGTATTTCTCACTGGTTATTTCACCCACGCACCATCGCTCAGCGTATTGCCTTTTCCTAGACTCTGGACCCCCCAAAATAATTCTTGAAAGATCCTAAAATGCCTCACAAATGGCATTTGACACAGAAGTAGTTACACCCCCGAGGTGAATGGCAGCGGTGCTGATAACGATCAACATCCCAGCAGAACTCCCTGCAGGCTGGGATGAACCTGCTGCACCCAAGGGAGACACAAACCCTGTTGGGAAGAATTTCTGGCACACATCAGCTACAGAAATGCCAACAGTCAGCCTGGGGGATGTGCACAGCCTCGGGGAGGAGGGGCCTTGGGACAGTCTCGTGTGTAGGAGCGGAGCCATGAGCAGGAGGTTGGGGAAGGACAGGGGCTCCCCCAGCTCCGACTGCATGGAAGGCACAGGACAGGCAGAACGGCCCCGCCATGCCGAAAGGCGAGCTGGCCGGGAAACCGAGGGGAACGGGGAAAAGAGCCACTGATTAATAAAGAGGGATCCATAGAGAAAATGGCATTATCGCCTCCAGATCAAAAATTCGGAGTGAATCCCATCAGGAGGAGGATGGGTCAGAGTTGCCTGGGCTGAGGCATTCACGGGAAGAAACTCTGCCCTAAGCTCTGGCAGGAGAAGCAGCCCAGGCAGTTTTTCTCTTGGGCTCTGTCTGCCATCAGTGATGGGATTCAGCCATAAAATGGCTCCTTCCCCCACACCAATATCTCACCCTGTGCCAGAGTAGGGATGGGAAGCTGCTCCCAGTGCCCAGCCAAGGCCATCTGACAGCAGAGCAGTTTCCTTTAGGCCTTTCCCAGCAATCCCAGTCTCATTCCGGAATCCATCGGAAGCAGTTTGTAATTTAAGGTACCTGCTGGAGATACCTCACGGGCTCAGGGATTTACAGTGAGAGAGGCAAAATGTAATTAAAACGGCCAGATGAGGCTGGCTCACTCCTCCACCAGGACAGTGCTGAAGGATGTTGCCTTTCCAGCCCCAAACCACTACTCCCCCCCCCACCCCATTTCAGCTTCCCCCGGGAATTCAGCACCAAGAGCCACCGGACAGCCCGAGGGGGGGGAAGCGCTTTTCTGTTTTTTTCCCTTTCCCCCCCAAAACCTGCCGCCGTTCCAGGGTCCCGCTGTACTCACCCAGAGCGGCTGCTCACTCGCAGGGGCTGGGCGAGGCTCCCTCCTCCTGGGGGTCCCCACGGTGGGGCCAGAGACGGCGGGGGCTGGGGAGGGGCAGGACGGAGTGGCGCTTCACTCCCTCGGAGGGTGCTGGGCTCAGGGGGGGCAGTTTCCCCTCTGCCCCCTCCCGGGGCTGGGGCTGTGGGGGCGGCAGGGGGGGGCGGTTCTCGGCGCGGGGCCGGGACGCAGCTTCTGCCCGGCAAAGGCGGCTGGTTCGCCGCCGCCAGCACCGAGAGAGCCTCTCCGCTCTGCCCACTCCGCTCCCCCTGCCAGCGCCAGGGGCTCAGCGTCCCGTCCCCGCCTGCCCCGGGGCACCCCCCGCACGCCCCGCCGGGCCCTCCCAGCCCCGCCGCTCCCCCGGCCCTGCCGCCGCTGCCAGCGCCAGCCCCAGCGGGAACATCTGCTGCTGCTGCCGCCTCTGCTGCTGGGATCGACCTGAGGGGAGGAGTGGGGCCAGCAGCCCCACTGGCAGCTGGAGGGGAGGGGGCGGGGCCAGCAGCCCCTCTGGGTGCTGTTCTCGCTCCCAACCGACCCTCTCCCTCAGGCCCCAGAGGGCGGTTCCAGTGCAGCCGCCTCCAGCCGGGAAATGCGCTGTGCTGGCCGTATTTCAGTCACACGAAGCGTTTTTGGCCAAGAAAAGGGCCAACGCAGACCCAGAGCACACTCTGCAAACCCCGACGCCGGGCACAGGCCTGACCGGGGGCAGAGGCGGGCGAGCGGCCCTGCAGGAAGGGCTGTGGGTGCCAGCGCCAGCAGGGCCTGTGTGCGGGGCCTGGGGAGCTGGAGAGCAGAGGGATGCTGGGAGCTGGAGCAGCCCCAGGCCAGGCACCGGCCGGGCTCTGCCTGTGAGGAGCCAGGCAAGGCCCAGCAGAAGAGCCTGTGCAGGGCCTGTCCGGGAGTCGGGAAAGGAAAGGGAACTCGTGGCACTGACACCCCCGGGAAGTTTTGTCAGACCTCTGCGGTTTGATTGTGTGAAAAATAAAGAGCATTTCATCCTTGCAGCGTGTTGGGATGTGGGTAAAGCTCACGGGAGGGATGTGCCAGCCACACATCAGCTGGGACAGCCTGTGATGTGATGAGCACCGCGACGTCCCTGCAAGGAAATCCGCCACAGGCTACGACAGAGAACTGCAGGAGCTCAGCGAGGGCAGGAGGAAGGAGGTCTCTGCCGAAAGCCTCGGCAGGGGCTGATGGGGAGAGGTGGCGCAGGAATGCAGCGCTGCTGCCTCCGTCCTCACAGTCAGTTATTCACAGACATATTCTCACCCAAATGGAACGTGGTTTTGCCATTCCGGCCCAGGACAGGGCGTGAAAAGAAAGAAGAAAATGAAGAAGAGAAGCAAGAGTGACCTTGCAGGGCTGGAGTAGCAGAGGGAAGATGTTTTGGCTGCTGGTATTTTCTGGTGCTGGCATGACTGAGAAGCGGGTGCGAGGGGCTGGCTGCTCACAGTGGCAGCCCTGCTGCTCACGAGCCTATCGAGCTGTGCGGAGCAAGCATTTCCCTCTCTGCATGCTGCCCGTCTTGCCGGGGAGCAGGAGGGCTCTACGGTTTGGCCAGCCTGGGAGAGAGAGGGGCTGGCTGTGGAGGGGTGTGGGGGTGAGTGCTGGTGATCCTGAAGGGCTGGGAATGTCCTGGGGAACAGGCTGGGGTGGAGAAAGAGACACTGAGGGAGTTGAGGCCTGAGCTCAATCCACTGCCCACAGCCACCGATACACAGCAAGTCACGCGGGAAGGCCTTCCCCAAGTGAGAGCTAGAGATGGCAGGGAAAAACAATGGACAGCTGCAACACTAAACTGTGGAAAAATTACTGAACTGTGAAAAGTTTCTGCACAACGTGCCCCTTGTTCCCCGTGTCCCAGGGCCGCGGCTGCCCCTCGAGGTGCCTGTTGTAGCCTACCTGCAGCTGGTGTTGCTGTCTCTCTGCAGATGGGCAGAGTGTTAAACCAAAGGCTCGACAGGTCTCCTGGGCAGGCTAGGCTCTGTTTCCTGCTGCTGTGGCATTTTTATGGTCCCCCTCGAGGCGAATTAAACTCATGTTTGGGCTTAACTATAAAGAAAAAAAAAATTAACAACCAATGCATCGGGCAGAGTCCTGCAGCACTAAGCGGTTCACAGCCAGGTTCTCGACCCCAGCAGCAATATCAGCTGGGATAGAGTTAATTTTTCTTCTTAGCTAGAATAGCGCTGTGTTTTGGATTCAGTGCGGGATTTGCTATGAGAAGAATGCTGATAATACAGGGATTGTTGTAAGAGATCAAGGTCTCTCCAGTTCCCGATGTCCTGTCCATGCGCAGGTGTACAGGAAGCTGGGAGGGGGCACAGCCAGAGCACCAAATTATCCAGTGGAATATCCCATATCCTGTAACGTCATGCTCAGGATGTCAAGGAGGGGTGGCTGGGAAGCAGGAGGTTCTCTCTTGCATCTGGGATTGCAGTTGCGGGGTCTCGGTTTTTGGGGATCGCTGGCTGGGAAGGGGCTGGGTATCAGGCGGTGGGTGGTGAGCAATCACAGGGTGCATTACCCGTTTGTACTTTCTATCATTGTTATTGTTTTATTACAATTACTAAACTGGTTTTTATCTCAACCCATGAGTCTCCCTTTGTCCCTCCAATGGGTCCCCCGTTTCCCGGGCAGGGGGAGGGTGAGTGATTGGCTGCGTGGGGTTTGACTGCCGGGCGAGTTCAAAGCACGACAAGGGGCTGAGCAAGCGCAGAGCCCCAGGTTTGCTCTTGGGCTGAACAGGCTGCCAAGGGCTGGTGAAGGCCGGGGACAACATTCCTTCCTAGGACCTTCTGTGTGGCCTGAGCTGATGGTGTGTTTGGATGGGTCTGGTACAGCAGCAATCCGGGTGGGCAACAGGACCCGGAACTGGGCAAGGGGAATGCCCTTCGGCTACTGTCGCAAGACCATCTACAGCAATCTCCATGTCACAACTCCAGCCGTGGCACTGAGCGGAACTTGTAAAGAAAAGTAGCTTTGCCACTGGTGTAAACCTTCCCTGGGGAGACTGAGCCGGCTGCAGGGCCAGCGAGGCCCGAAGCACACGGCCATGGCACTGGGCAGCTAGCCAAGGCCAGCCCGCAAGGAGGGAGGTCTGGCCAAGGGGCTGCCAGGCCCCAGGGGAAGAAAACCCTCTGGGCCCAGCCCCTAACGCTGCCCCTTAAGAAAGGGAGAGGAGGAGGAAGCCGACAAACGAGCGTGGAGTCTCCCAGGGCAGAGATTAACGGCTCACTTTATTGCGCGGGTGGAGGGGGATCAGGGCCAGCACGTGGGGACAGCGCACGGCTGGTCCCGCGTCTGCGTCCGCGCCGGCTGTAAGGGTTTTGGGACCGATGTTCCACGCGGGAGCGGTCCCTCATCCGCATGGGCCCACGGCGGCTAGAGCTGCTGCCACTCTCGGGCGCTGGAGAGGGGCAGGAGGACTCCGCTGGCAGCTGGCTGGCGGTGCTGGGGCTGCTGCTCTCCAGTACTGGGGAGCTGTGGGACGTCCCCAGTGCTGCCTGGCTGGGGGTGCTGCTCTCAGCACTTGGTGCTGGTGCGCGGCTCCTCTCCTGGTGTCTTCTGGGCCGGCTGTAGGGCGTCTGGGCCTGACGTTGCACCCGGGAGCGGCGTTGCCTGTGGTCGGGCCCAGGTGAGCTGGAGCTGCTGCTGCCCTGAAGCACTGGGAAGTCGTGGGACGGCTCCGATGCCACCTGGCTACCAGTGCTGGAGCTGCTGCTGTCTTGTGCTGTCAAGTTGTGGGATGATCCCGATCCTGACCGGCTACCAGTGCCAGAGGCAGCGAGCTCTGAGCTGTCACTGGAGTCTGTAAGGGGAAGCAGGAAGGTCACAGGCACAGAGGCCACTGTGGAGAGGCCAGAGCGGTGCCCCCAGCCCTCCTGGAGCAGAGAGGCTCTGCCAAGCCCAGCCTGGGCACCCGCTGCCAGGCCTTGCCTGGGCCCTGGCCCCAGCCCAGGAGCATGAAGGTGCTTTGCCTCTTACCGGTGCCCCGGCCAGCACAGCTCTCACACTCCCAGCTGGTCCTGCTGGTCCTCAAGTTGGAGCAGCGCCGGTGGGTGCCCTCGGCAGCGCAGGAGCTGCACAGGAGCAGTTCCCAGGGCCTGGGGAAGCAAAAGGGTTCATGGCTGTGAGGACAAAGTGACCGCAGCACGGGATTGTGCGGCACAGCTGCTGTTCTCAGTCCTTCCGCTTCGAGCTCTTGGCGACACAGAGATCCCATGCAGAGCCCAGGGTGCCGCTTTGGCAACTTACCCCCGTTCCTCTGCCTGTTCCCTGCCTCCAGGACAAAGGCACTCGTGGGCGTCGCAGCGGCTGTGCCTCTGGATTAGTTCTTCGTCTGGAGGCTCATTGTCCTGTGATGGATTTCTGATGGAGAAAGGGAAATCGTTGAGCCCCTGCTGCCCCGGCATAAGGCCGATGCAGGGCAGCCCTGCTCCTCCCCCCTGCCCGGTTTACAGCTCCTCCATGAAGCTGAAGCCCAGGCTGACGGGACAGCAGAGGGCCAGGACTGCAGGGGCAGCCCCTGGCATGGCACAGGGCTTGCAGCCTCCTGTCCTGTGAGCTGGCAGGACACCAACCTCAAGGGGATTCGGATGCCCATTGTGAGCATGTCCACAAGAAAGGCACGCTTGTCTCTGCAGAGGGGGCAGCTGAAGGAAATATCAGCGCACACAGCCTGGCCCTGTAGCAGAAACAAAAGGAGCAGAAGTGAGGCCCTGGTGCTGCCCAGCATCTGCCGTGTCCCCGGGGGTGAGAGAACGGCTCCTACCTGGATGCAGCCCCTGTGGAACCAGGCGTGTTTGCAGGCGGGGCACACCATGGTGCGGTAGGACTTTCTGTCCTCCACAGGCTCCAGGCAGATGAGGCATTCGGTGTTGTTCTCCGGAGCTGCCTCCACCTCCTGCTCTGGGCGATGCTCCCTGCAGAAGGAGCTGGGGGGAAGAGGGAAGGGATGGGTGAGATGAGAAGCGCTGGGTCCTTCCCCGATGGGGGTGAGGAGGGGAGAGGAGGTACCTGTGCAGAGCAAAGTACTGGGTGATGCATTCACCCTCCATGGCACAGGGCAAATGGAAGCTGCGGTCGCAGCCCTCCCAGCAGCAGGTGATGGCAGCCCCACTCTCACCACAGACGAAGCATTTCTAGAAAGAGCAGAGCATCCCCCGTCAGCGGCAGCCTCAGGGCCTCCCCAGCCAGCCCCACCCCTCCGGGCAGGGCGCAGGATGTGGCCGCTGCTGGGCCACAGCCCACAGATCCGCCCGGCGCACGAGGCTCCTGGGCTGGAGCCTCTGTGGAGCTGCTGGGAGCAAGGCTTTTGTCCCGGAGTTGCTTGGAGGGGCTGGGCTTTCTTTCCTGGGCTCTGGGCTAAGCTCCCCCAAACCCCTCCTAACACAAATCTCCCTGACCTTGTCAGGTCCTCACCTTCTGCGCTGCCCGCACGACTGTGCGGCAAAGTTCGTTAGGGTCAGATGCCAGCATCCCTGATTCCTCGTCCTGCCAGTAAAAAAGCTCACTGGCAAAAATCTGCAGAAGAGACGAGAAAAGAGGAGGAGCTGATGAAGAGAGCGTGGCTGGGAGTGCCTGTCAGCGAGCTGGAGGGAACCCCGGGGCACTCACCAGGCAAAAGAAATGGGCACAGAAGTCTTCAGTATTGATTTTCTGCCCGCAGAGAACGGGGTCCGCTGCTGCCCGGCCGCACAGCACACACGCTGGAGGGGAGAGAGCAAATGCCGGCAGGAATGAGCACCTCTGCAGGGCCGGGGGAAGCGTCCCTGAGGGATTGTCCCCCAAGGGCCTGCTCCGTCCCTGAGGGGCTGAGGGGCAGGGCTGGGGGCCGTGACGAGGAAGGGGCATCGCAGGCACTGCCTCCCCCTGCCACTGCGCTCGGCCCCACAATGACCACCCCGACAGCCCCTCTGCTGTGCTGTGGGAGGGAAACTTTGCTCTCACCCTCCTCCATCGAGTCGGGGGCCTCCTCCTCTCTCCTCTCAGACATGTCGCACGACTACAGCGAGCGTTGGGAGCGTCCCTGTCCCAGCAGCACGGGGGTGTCTCTCCCAGATGCTCCTTGGCTGACTCTGAGGGAGAAGCGGGGCGCGGGTCAGCTCTCAGCACAACCCCAGTACCCCGAGGTGTGGGACCCCCCCTCCCCCCTCGGCAGCCCCCCGCAAGTCCCATCCCTCCCCTGCCCTCTCTTCACCTCCCAGGTCGCACTGATGCACGGCTGGAGCCCAGCGATCCTTTTTACAGGCTTGTTCCCGTGGGTCACAGTGGCCACAGTGACATCACACCCCCATATATGGGCAGGGACACCTTTTGCAGGTTACCGTGGCCACGGTGACATCGCCACCCACACATACAGGCAGGGACGCCCTCGGCCTCCTGCCACCCCCTCTGAGGTTGGTGCCACCCACGTCACGGTGGAAGTCTCAGTGGAGTCACGGTGGCAACGGCCCTTTTCTGTGGCAATAAACTGCCTTTTGGAGCCAGCGTGAGCCGAGCCTTTGGGGTAGGAAAGCCCCTGAACGAGCACTCGCACCAGACCCAGCTAGGGACTTGTCACACTTGTAACCCCAAGGGTCCTGGGGTCTCCATCATGGTGGCAGCAACGGTGCCCAAGTCCCCACACTGTCCCCAAACTATCCCCACACTGTCCCCATGGACCCAATGCCCCCCCAAGTCCCACCATGGTCCCCATGTCCCCACGCTGTCCCCGCACCCCACATGGTCCCATGTCCCATGCCCCAGACTGTCCCCATGTCCCCCCACATTCCCTTGTCCCACACTGTCCCATGTGCCCCCATGGTCCCCGGTGCCCACGGGCCACCTCCCCTGGCAGCACCACTGTCCCCAGTGTCCAGCCTGTGGTCAAACTGGTGTGAGTGGCGCCCACGGTCCCCAGTGCTACTGTCACCGGCAGCATCCAGAAGTACAGCGTGGTGTCCCTGTCCCCCACCAGTGACACCAAGGGGGACACTGGGACACCCACGGGTGCCACCACCTCAGCACCCAAACTGCCCCCTCTGCCACCACCTCCAGTGCTGCCCCCCCAAATCAGAGTCTGGGGACCGTCCACAACTGCCCCTCTCCTCCTTTGGGAAAGCCAACAGGATCCCCGAGCAGTGGCACAGTCCTCCCAGTCTGCCCAGTGACCGCACTGGGACCCTGTTGCTGGGAACAGGGGGTGGCCTGGTGGTCCTCTGCTCTGCCCATGTCACCCCCGCAGTGTCCCCAAGTGTCCTGGGACCTCTCTATGGGGCTGGGGAGTGTCCTGGGGCCCCCCAGTGTCCCTCCCAAGGTCTCCCAGTGTCCTGGGATGCCTCTATAAGGACAGGGGGTGGCCTGGGGGTCTCCCAGTGTCCCCAAGTTCCCCCCTGCAGTGTCCCCATGTGACTTAGGGGTCCCCATGTCCTCCTGGGACCCCTCTATGTGGATGGGTGGGGTTGCCTGGTGGTCTCCCACAGTGTTGCCCTCCTGTGTCCCAGGACCCCTCTATGGGGACACAAACAGTGGCCTGGGGATCCCCAAAGTGTCCCTGAGCATCCCCCAGTGTCCCCATGTGTGTCCCCCAGTGTCTTCCAGCATCCCCAAGTGTCCTGGGACCCCTTTATGAGGACAGGGGTTGGCCTGGGGGAGTCCCTCCATGTCCCTGGGGTCACCCAGTGTTCCCATGTGTCCCCCCAGTGTCCCCCAGTGTCCTGGCACCTTTCTATGGGGACATAGAGGATGGCCTGGGGGTTCCCAGAGTGTCCCTGAATGTCCCCCAGTTTTCCCATGTCCCCTCCAATGTCTCCCAGTGTTCTCCAGTGTGCTGGGACCCCTCTGGGTGGGGGGGACAGGGGGTGACCTGGGTGCCCCCCAATGTCCCCAAGGGTCCTGGGACCCACTTCACATGCTGCCCACCCCTGGGGATCCCCTCTAACTATCTGCACCCACGTGCTGTTAATAACCCGATGAACTCCCAGTGCCCCCAGTTCATCGCAGTGCCCCCCAGTGCCCCGCAGTGCAGCCCTGTCCCTCCATGTCCCAGGGCTCTTGGACACACACCAGGGCTTGCACAAGTCCCAGGTATTGCACCAGCATTTGCGCCAGCCCCAAACGTGGCACATGCTTTTGTACAAGCTTGAGCATCGCACAGGCCTTTGCACAAGCTCCAAACTTTGCACATGCATTTGCACATGCGTTTGTACAAGTCCCAAACGTTGCACGAGCCATTCCCCCAGCCCTCAAGCTCACGCAAGCCTTTACACAAGCCCCAACCTTTGCACACCCATCCTTGCCCCATCCCTGCCCAGGGGAGGTCAGGGGTTAGGGGTGGACCCAGAGTGGGACCAGCTCCACTTAAACCAGCAACTCCCAGTTCCCTGCCCCTCTTCCTCCAGCTCCCAGTGCCCCTCCCTGCTCCCACTGACCACCCCCAATCCCAGTGCCCCCACCGGCCATGCCCCTTTACTTTGCCTCACACTCCACCTCCCCCTTCACCACCAGCTCCAGACCATGGTGGTGCTGCAGTGGGTCTGCTCCTGCCTCGTCCTTGGTGAGCAGCAGCAGGGGTGTGTGTGTGTGTGTGTGAGTGGGTAGGGGTGGTATTTGGCAATTTGAGGAGGGGTGGGTGTCCCCCAAATCCCCCTGACCCCCCATGGCCACCCCCTGCTCCTCCCAGACGCCTGGGTCCCTTAGGGCAGTGGTGTGTGCAACACCCCTCCCCTCCCTGCCCAGGATGGGAGTTTTGGGGTGCTGGGGGAAATGGGGTCCCCAGAAAAGGAGGTGCTGGGGGGGTGGGTAGCTCTAAGCGGGAGGTGCCCTTTCCTCCACTTCCTGGGTGCCTGGGTCCTTCAGGGCAGCGCTGCGCCTGCAGCAACCTCCCCTCACTTGAGACTTAGTTTCAGCGTTCACCCAAGTGTTGACAAAATCTTCTAATCGGTCATTATACGTGTACGAATCACCACACAACGCTTCAATTCTCATTCTGGGGACAAAGAGCCATCTTCTAGATTTTCACACATCTCTGAACTTCAGAGACCATTGCCTGCTGGTACTCTGCTCGTCACTAATACAATTACTTTTGTTTGTGCCTTCTGTGCTATTTCCCTGAGGAAAAGAAGGGACCCACGTGTGGTGGGTTGATCTCAGCCAGATGCCCGGCAGCCAGAAAAAGTCCGACCCAGGGATGGAACAGCTGCTTTCAGCGGCGGCCTTTGAAGCAAGGACAGATGTGGTTGGGGCCATGGGAAAGGAGGTGGGGAGGAGGGGTTGTGGAGATCACCAGGAGAATCACAGAATGACAGAATCATTCAGGTTGGAAAAAGACCCTTGGAATCATCGAGTCCAACCATCAGCTCGACTCTACAAAGTTCTCCCCTACACCATATCCCCCAACAGCTCATTCAAACGACCCTTAAACACATCCAGGGATGGGGACTCCACCCCCTCCCTGGGAAGCCTATTCCACTGTCTGACCACTCTTTCTGTGAAAAGGTTTTTCCTCATGTCCGGTCTGAACCTCCCCTGTTGCAGTTTAAAACCATTCCCTCTTGTTCTGTCACTAATCACCTGTGAGAAGAGACCAGCACCAACCTCTCTACAACGTCCTTTCAGGGAGCTGTAGAGAGTGATGAGGTCTCTCCTCAGCCTCCTCCTCCTTAAACTAAACAGTCCCAGCTCCTTCAATCGCTCCTCACAGGATTTATTCTCCAGGCCCTTCACCAGCCTCGTTGCCCTCCTCTGCACTCGCTCCAGCACCTCGAGATCTCTCTTGCATTGAGGTGCCCAAAACTGGACACAACACTCCAGGTGTGGCCTCACCAGTGCAGAGCACAGGGGGACTATCACCTCCCTGATTCTGCTGGTCACACTATTTCTAATACAAGCCAGGATGCTGTTGGCTTTCTTGGCCACCCGGGCACACTGCCGGCTCATGTTCAGCTGATTGTCAATTAGAACTCCCAGATCCTTCTCTTCCAGATAGCTCCAGCCACACCTCCCCAAGCCTGTAGTCATGCAGGGGGTTGTTGTGGCCCAAGTGCAGGACCTGGCACTTGTCCTTGTTGAAGCTCATCCCATTGATGTTGGCCCACCGATCCAATCTATCCAAGTCTCTCTGTAGACCCTCCCTGTCCTCATGCAGATCGACACTCCCGCTTAACTTGGTGTCATCTGCGAACTCACTGATGATACACTCTATGTCCTTATCAAGATCATCAATAAAGATGTTGAACAGAAATGGTCCCAACACCGAGCCCTGAGGAACACCACTTGTGACCGGCCGCCAGCTGGATTGAGCTCCACTGACCACCACTCTCTGGGACCGTCCATCCCATCAGTGCTTGACCCAGCAGACCATTCGCTCCTCCAGGCCATGGGCAGCCAGTTTTTCTATGAGAATTCTATGGGAACTGTGTCGAACACTTTTCGAAAATCCAGGTAGACAATATCCACAGCCTTTCCCTGGTCTAACAGTCGGGTCATCTTGTCATAGAAGGAGATCAGGTTTGTCAGGCAGGACCTGCCTTTCATAAACCCATGCTGACTAGGCCTGATCCCCTGGTTGTCCATTATATGACTTTTAATGGCACTCGAGATGACCTGCTCCATGACCTTCCCTGGCACCGAGGTCAGACTGACAGGTCTATAGTTTCCTGGATCCTCCTTTCTGCCTCTCTTGTAGATGGGTGTCACATTTGCCACCCTCCAGTCCAATGGGACCTCCTCAGTTAGACACGACTTCAGGTAAATCATGGAAAGCGACTTGGCGAGCACATCTGCCAACTCGTTCAGCACCCTTGGGTGTAACCCATCCGGTCCCACAGACTTGTGTGCATCCAAGTGGTGTAGCAGGTCTCTGACCACTTCCTCTGTAATTGTGATGACCTCATTCTGCTTCCCCTCCCCATCTCCCAGCTCATGAGGCTGGGTGTCCAGGGAACAGCCAGTTCCACTGCTAAAGATTGAGGCAAAGTAGGTGTTGAGCACCTCAGCCTTTTCCTCATCCTTAGTTACCATGTTTCCCTCTGCATCCCGTAAAGGAGGGAGATTTTCCCTAATCCTCCTTTTGTTGTTAATCAATTTATAGAAACATTTTTTATTATCTTTAACAGCTGTAGCCAGGTTGAGCTCTAGCTGTGCTAAATGCCACAAGTGGTCCTTCCCTCCAACTTCTCCAGGACAAGAAAAAAAAAACCCTGATGTGCTTTACCTGGTCCACAACAGCTTGGTTGGCATTTGCAGCTTCTGGCATCACTTGGCAGCTCCATTTGCAGTGGGACGGGTCTCCTTGGCTCCTGGCTTCACAGCAAATTGGTCATCCAAAGGCCCAGCAGGTCCAGTACCTCTCCTGCAGGGCACAGTCACGGCAGCTACAAAGCACCACAGCGTGTTCAGAAGCAGTGCTGGGGAAGGAGCAGCTTGCTTTCTTTATGCCTTGTGAAGCACTGAAGGGACAAGCTGGTCTCCTTGCCACTGCCAGGCCAGCGGGTGCAGCTCCCTGCAGCACACAGGCTGTGCCAAGAGGTGCTGGGGCAGCCTGAAGGCACCAGCTCTGCTGGGTGAGGAATTTACAATGTGAGCTGGCATCAAGAAAAAAGGCAAAGTGCAATGTGGCTTTACTTGCTCTGGGCACTTGCTTTCACAGGCTTAATACAACCATGCAACAGCCACAATTGCAGTGAGCCAGCAGTGTGCCCAGGTGGCCAAGAAGGCCAATGGCATCCTGGCTTGTATCAACAATAGCGTGGCCAGCAGGGACAGGGAAGGGATCTTACCCCTGGACTTGGCACTGGTGAGGCCGCACCTCGATGACTGGGTTCAGTTTTGGGCCCCTCACTCCCAAAAGGCCATTGAATGACTCGAGCGTGTCCAGAGAAGGGCAACGGAGCCAGTGCAGGGTCTGGAGAACAGGTCTGATGGGGAGCGGCTGAGGGAACTGGGGGGGTTTAGTCTGGAGAAGAGGAGGCTGAGGGGAGACCTCATTGCCCTCTACAACTCCCTGAAAGGAGGGAGCAGAGAGGGGGAATGTGTCTCTTGACCCAAGGAACAAGTGCCAGGAGAAGAGAGAATGGCCTCAAGCTGCACCAGGGCAGGGTTAGACTGGCTGTTAGGAAGTATTTCTTTCCAGAAGGGATTGCTGGGTGTTGGAATGGGCTGCCCAGGGCAGGGGGGGAGTACCCATCCCTGGAGGGGTTGAAGAGTCAGGTTGACCCAGCGCTGAGGGATCTGGTGGAGTTTGGAGTGGTCAGTGTGAGGTTCATGGTTGGACTGGAGGAGCTTCAAGGGCTTTTCCAACCGATGCACACATCCTGTCTCCCTGGGAACTAACCCTACACTCGCCCTCCTTCACTTAACTGTCCCCTGGAGCCCACAGAAAAATTTCAAGGCCTGGAAACACCTGGTATGAAATGAAAACAAAGGTCAGATATCAAGTGCAACCCCTCCTGGGGATGTACACCCAACAAGAACCCCTCTCTCATTATGGTCATAATCCAGGTAAGCCTGAAACAGCTGCTCTTGAGGAAAGAAGCAATACAAGGATCTCCTCCCCAGCACATCGCTCCCAGAGCCCTGCTTGGTCCCCGGGCAGGGCGGGGACTGCTGCCAGCATGAGCTCCCTGCCCTCCCAAATTCCCCCCTCGACAGTCCCACTTGCCGCAAGTCTACATACAGGTTCATCTGGCAACGTCACAGCAACAGCAGCTGTCTTTCCAGTCAAATAAATTCATCTAGAAGAGGAAAGGCAGCTAGCATCTGCTCCCTGGAAGAGCTTGCAGCAGACAGCAATATTGCCACATTTTACGTGTTTTATAATGCTTTTTTCTCTTCCTTCCACTCCTCATAAAGCAGACTGCATGGGCCATCAGCAGGATCAGGGACAAAACATGGAAAAATTTAGGAGGAAGAGACTTTGGATGTCTCTGGTCCAACCCCTCCGCACAAAATGGACAATTTCACAGTTAAAACAGATTGTGCAGGGATGCGTCCAGCAGTGTGAAATATCTCCCAGGACGCAGATTCCCCACCTCTCTGGATTACAACAAGCCTTTACCTGCCCTTAAAGTCACCAGACGTTTGTCCTCAGCTACAGCACAGGCCCCAAGAGATACTGTGTGTTGTCACCCTGCAGCCTTTGTTCTTGATTTGCGGAAAACAGACTCTACAACTTGAATAGAGTTATACAGCAGGTATGTTTACTCCAGCGCCGGGATGTGTAAGAGTCAGTCAGAAGATCAGCATTGTCTCAACATTGTCATCAGGGACATGGACAGTGAGGTACCCGACAACGGCCTGTTTGGAGCGCAGTTGCTGATCCCTGGAGTGGAATGTGGTGCAAAGGCTCCTGAATGCAGAACTGTGTGGCACAGCCAGTGCCGTGCTGTTCTCCTGAGCACTGACCCGTGTGGTGCAGGCAGTGCAGTGCTGTTCTTCAGTGCCTGAGCCATGCAGTACAAAGAGTGCTGTGCTATTGTTCGGTACCTGGGCCTAGCCAGAGCTGTTAGAGATAATTGCATAGCCACTGTCAAAAAAGATGGATCGCGACTGTTGCCATAACATCGATGAAGAAATCATGAACCTTACTTGAACTTTGCTTCATTATAATACCAAAACACACCTCCTGGTTGAAGGTTACCCGCGCCTCCAAGACTGACCACACCTCAGACACTCACCCCTGCGCACGCGCGATGGCCTTGCTCGAGAAGGGCGGAGAGATGATAATTGAATTCTGAGAAGGGCAGAGACCCCTGAGGCAGAGGTGGAGCAAGGTGTGTTACTAGGCATAAAAGATGACTTCTGGACAACAAAAATTGGAAGCTTCCCCACCAAGGACCACGATGCAGCATCTGCTGGACCCGGGACCGTTAGGACATCGTGAGATCAGCGGTGGTAGCTATAACCTCTCTCCCTCCTCTCTCTAAACTTAACTTTACTTTTCTCCTTTCTCTCACCCATCTCTAACTATCGCGTGCCGCTTCACAGGCAACACAATAAAGTTTCACTGTTTGATTACTGTTATCCCCTTTGGTGTTGGTCACCTTAATTTTGCACTTTCAAGATTGTAGCAAATGAACCATCACGAGTCCACCGAGTGGACCGTGACATTAAACTGGCGTCACGGACAGGATCCTGAGAGACAGGGGGGTGCAGGCTGTGTGTGGTCTGTAACAGGGGGAGAATGTTTCGCTCCAGCTGCACCTGGCCCTACACCCGAAAGGGTGAGAGGTGTCCAGAAAGAAAGGGGGGCGAAGGCTGTGTGTGGTCTGTAACAGGGGGAGAATGTTTCGCTCCAGCTGCACCTGGCCCTACACCCGAAAGGGTGAGAGGTGTCCAGAAAGCAAGGGGGGCGATTTGAAATTCCCACACACCACACACGCCTTGGTGTATTGCACCCCAAACTCGAATTGAGGGGTCTGTCTATCAGGATCAAGTGCAAGGATCTCTTAGTGCAAAAGGGGGAACTGCCCTCAATAAATGAGGTCGACTACCTGGGGAAGTTGAAGGGACAAGCCGAGAAAGTCTGCAACTAAGTTTAACCTCCCTGTGGTAGATTTTGGTCCCTTCAGCCACTCAGGGAAGAGAAGGGCGACGCAGTAGTTGTTGCGTCTGTGGTGTAACTAAGTTTTACCTCCCCGAAGTGAGTTTGGCTCCTTCGTAATAAGAATGACTGAAAAAGATAGTTATCAAAACTCTCCATCAGTAAAAAATCTTGACTCGTTCTATGCACTCTTGGCAAAGTATGGAGCTTGACCCTCCCTGCCCGGGGAAGAGTGGGCTTGAGACAATTGGGCAAATTTACAGAGTGTAACAGACCGAGTGATTTCCATACAGAATGAGGCTAGATTACAGTCAGGTAAAGGCAAAGCGATAATCTGCGCAGTCCTTGGAGCCAGCCTGGTTGCAGCAATTGAAGACCGCTCTAAGCGGCGTAGCCATGAAAAACAAGTCATAGAATCCCTTGAAAATTTGGCACAACTTTTGCAGAAAACAATCTCCAACCTGGAAGAGCAATTAGCAGAGAAAGAAGAGCAATTAGCAGAAAAGGAGAAAGTAATTTGCTTGTTAAAACAGCAGATAGAGGAAGAAAATCAGGTAGTTGTAGAGGGCCATGAGGTCTCCCCTCAGCCTCCTCTTCTCCAGACTAAACCCCCTCAGTTCCCTCAGCTGCTCCCCATCAGACCTGTTCTCCAGACCCTGCACCAGCTCCGTTGCCCTTCTCTGGACACGCTCGAGTCATTCAATGGCCTTTTGGGAGTGAGGGGCCCAAAACTGAACCCAGTCATCGAGGTGCGGCCTCACCAGTGCCAAGTCCAGGGGTAAGATCCCTTCCCTGTCCCTGCTGGCCACGCTATTGTTGATACAAGCCAGGATGCCATTGGCCTTCTTGGCCACCTGGGCACACTGCTGGCTCCTGTTCAGCCGGCTGTCAATCAACACTCCCAGGTCCCTCTCTGACTGGCAGCTCTCCAGCCACTCCTCCCCAAGCCTGTAGCGCTGCTGGGGGTTGTTGTGGCCCAAGTGCAGCACCCGGCATTTGGCCTTATTGAAACTCCTCCAGTTGGCCTCAGCCCATCGCTCCAGCCTGTCCAGGTCTCTCTGCAGAGCCTCCCTACCCTCGAGCAGATCAACACTCCCACCCAGCTTGGTGTCATCTGCAAACTTACTGAGGGTGCACTCCATCCCCTCGTCTAGATCATCAATAAAGATGTGAAACAGGAGTGGCCCCAAAACTGAGTCCTTGGGGGCACCACTCCTGACCGGCCGCCAACCGGATTTAACTCCGTTCCCCACAACTCTTTGGGCCCGCCGTCCAGCCAGTTTTTTATCCAGCGAAGTGTGTGACCATCCAATCCACGAGCAGCCAGTTTCACCAGGAGAATGCTGTGGGAAACAGTGTCAAAGGCCTTACTAAAGTCTCCTGCTTACTGTCGTAGCAGAAGATCAGGTTTGTCAAGCAGGACCTGCCTTTCATAAACCCGCTGACTGGGCCTGATCGTCTGGTTGTCCCGCATGTGTTGTGTGATGGTACTCAGGATGAGCTGCTCCATCAGCTTCCTGGGCACCGAAGTCAAGCTGACAGGCCTGTAATTTCCCAGATCATCCTTCCGACCCTTCTTATAGATGGACGTCACATTGGCCAGTTTCCAATCTGTTGGGACCTCCCCAGTCCACCAAGACTGCTGGTAGATGATGGAAAGTGGCTTGGTGAGTGCCCCAGCCAGCTCCTTCAGCACCCTCGGGTGTATCCCATCTGGTCCCATAGACTTGTGTGTGTCTATGTGATGCAGTAGGTCACTGACTGTCTCCTGGATTGCGGGGGGGTTGTTCTCCCAGTCTCTGTCTTCTGGCTGAGGGGGCTGGATTCCCTCAATATAACTAGTCTTGTTATTAAAGACTGAGGCAAAGAAGGCATTAAGCACCTCAGCCTTTTCCTGATCACTTGTTACCATGTCTCCTCCTGCGTCTAGTAGGGGATGGAGGCTCTCACTGGACTTTCTTTTGCTGCTCACATACTTACAGAAACATTTCTTGTTGTCCTTGATTGCTGAAGCCAGATTAATTTCCAGCTGAAATTTAGACCTCCTGATTTCCGCCCTGCATAACCTCACCGCATTTTGTAATCACTGTGATACACTAGCCCCTTCTTCCAAAAGCGGTAAACTCTCCTTTTCTCCCTGCATGGTCACAGGTCGATTGTGGATGGTTGGGTTGAGGATGGTGGATGGTGGAATGGTTGATGGTGGGAAGTTGGATGGTGGATGGTAGGAAGGTGGATGGTGGATTGTGTGATAGTGAATGTTGGATGTTGGGTGTTAGACTGTGCGATGGTGAATGGTGGATGTTGGGAAGGTGGATGGTGGAAAGTGGGATCGTGGAAGGTGTATGGTGGATGCTGTGTTGCGGGATGGTGCATGGTGGATGCTGGATGGTGGGAAGGAGGATGGTGGATGCTGGATGGTGGACTGTGGGATGGTGGGTGGTGGATGGTGGAGAGTGAGAAGGTGGATGATGGATGGTGGATTGTGGGATGGTTGATGGTGGGAAGATGCATGGTGGATTGTGGATTGTGGATGGTAGATTGTGGGATGGTGTATGGTGTTGGTGGATAGTGGATAGTGGATGGTTGATGGTGGTGCATGGTGGATGGTGCATGGTGGATGGCGGATGGTGGGTGGTGGGGAATTTCATAGTCAATGGTGGATTGTGGATTGTGGGATGGTGGATTGTGTGATGGAGGAGGGTGGATGGTAGATGGTGGCATGGTGGTGCATTGTGTGATGCTGAATGGTGGACGGTGGATTGTGGGATGGTGGATGGTGGGAAGTTGGATAGTGGATGGTGGATTGTGGGATGGTTGATGGTGGGAAGGTACATGGTGGATGGTTGATCATGGATGGTGCATTGTGGATGGTGGATGATGGATAGTTGGTCGATAGTGGGAAGGTCGATGGTGGATTGTTGATGGTGGATGGTTGGATTGAGGATGGTGTATAGTGGATGGTGGATGGAGGATTGCGGAATGGTGGATTGTGGATGTTGGGAAGGTTTATGATGGATGGTGGATGGTAGACTGTGGGATAGTGGATGGTGGATGGTTGTGAGAATGTGGATGGTAGATGGTGAATTGTGAGATGGTGGATGGTGGGAAGGTGCATGGTTGGAATGAATATGGTGGATGGGGGAGGGTGGATTGTGGGATGGTGGATGGTTGGAAGGTGGCTGGTGGGAAGGTGGATGGTGGATTGTGGGATGGTGGTTGGTGGATTGTGGGATGTTGGATGGTGGATTGTGGATTTTGGATGGTAGATGGTGGACTGTGGGATGGTGGATGGTGGACTATGAGAATGTGGATGGTAGATGGTGAACTGTGAGATGGTAGATGGTTGATGGTGGATGGTGGGAAGGTGGATGGTTGGAATGAAGATGGTTGTTGGTGGAGGGTGGATTGTGGCATGATGGATGGTGGATTGTGGGATGGTGGATGGTTGGAACGTGGATGGTGGATGGTGGGAAGGTGGATGGTGGATGGTGGATTGTGGATCGTGGATTGTGGGATGGTAGATGGTGGATGGTGTCTGGTGGATGGTTGGAGGGAGGATGGTTGATTGTGGGATGGTGGATGGTGGGAAGTTGGATGGTGGATGGTGTATTGTGGGAAGGACGATGATGGATGGTGGGAAGTTGGATGGTGTATTGCGTGATCGTGAATGTTGGGTGGTGGATGGTAGACTCTGGGACCTTGGGGGGTGGATGGGTGATGGTGGATAGTGGGAAGGTGGATGGTGAATTTTGGATGGTGGATAGTGGATGTTGAGAAAGTGGATGGTGTGTGGTGGGAAGGTTGATGGTAGGAGGTGGATGGTGGATTGTGGGATGGTGGATGGTTAATAGTGAGAATGTGGATGGTAGATGGTGAATTGAGACATTGTAGATGTTGGATGGTGGGAAGGAAGATGGCGGATAGTGGAGGTTGGATTGTGGGATGGTGGATAGTGGATGTTGGATTGTGGGATGGTGGAGGGTGGATAGCTGGAACGTGGGTGGTGAATGGTGGGAAGGTGGATGGTAGATGGTGGATAGTGGATAGTGGGATGGTGGAGGGTGGATGGGGATGGTGGATGGAGGATGCTGGATGGTGGATTGTGGGATGATGGATGGTTGATGGTGTGAAGGTGGTTGGTTGATGGTGGATTGTGGGAAGTTGGATGGTGGATGGCGGATATTGGATTGTGGGAAGGAGGATGGTGGATGCTGGATGGTGGATTGTGGGATGGTGGATGGTGCATGGTTGATGGTGCATTGTGTGATGCTGGATGGTTGTTGCGGGAGGATATTGGACTTGCACAACTCTATGAGAGTTATATCAAGCAAAGCCGTTTATTTTTCCAGTAGTATATACTTATGCTCTCGCCAAAGCTCTTACTTCATAATTAGCAAATCAGCAATTAGACAGCTATCAACCTTTTCTTCTATCAGCATCAGACCACTCTAACACGCGCTGTGCAGACCAATCACCTCTCGTTCACGCGCTGTTCACGCGGCGGTAACTTCTCACAGTTCAGTACTTTCCCACAGCTCAGTGTTGCAGCTGTCTGTTGTTTTTCCCTGCCCCCTTGGCACAACTCAGCAGTTTCTGATCTTTCTCCCAAGGCCTGTTTCTCATCAAAGCCTAGCTGTTGATTTAGAGGCTGTGCAGGGCTGACAGGCCAATGCCTCCCACATCTCCCCCTTCTTTGTTTTATAGCTGCACTTGCAAGACTTGTTTCAGAGCTTTATCAATTCAGGTTTAGACAAGCTTCAAAAAACACAGTATACCCAAAACAATTCTACAAAAGGCTAAAAATAATACAGCAGTTACAGTTACTAGTTGAAAAGAGTAGGACAGTCTTTTTCACCATCACATTTCCAGAACACTGGGATACACTGGGTTGACTGAGGACCACAGCTGATTTCATTTACTCTACATGTTCTCATACGGCACAGTTCAGCACTCTCGTCAGACCCATCCTCGCAGTCCAGATCCCCAGCACGCTGCCATCTGTTAGGCACACACTGACCACTGATGCACACAAAATCAGATTCAGCACACGTCTTCTTCACACAAGCACTCTCATCACTGCCATAAAGCATATGACTGTTACAAAATAAGGAAAATACAGAATAGCACACTTAGTAAAGGGGTACTAATATTCAGATCCGCAATTGCTGGGGAACCCTGGATGCAGCGAGAATTTAGAGTACCCTTCCTCACAAACCGGAAATCCTATGCGATGCGTCCATCCGTAGGTGAGGCATCCAGAGTCGCTGCAAGCAGGTCCAGCCTCTGAATCAACAGGCCAAAATAACTGGCAATTTTCTTTGAACGGAAACATCTGATTTCATCCTCCTGTTGGGTTCCACCCAGAGCCTGGCCACCACTCAGGGGGGAAAACCAAGGGAGTTTCTAATAAGGTTAAACACTTGAGTTCTTAACTCTTAATATTGCTAAACAAAGAAAGTTGAATACACACATTCTTACAGCATTTCATCCTTATTAATAACTACATTTTGTCTAAGCTACATCTTTCACTAGTGACTAGTAAGCCTATATATTTCATTAAGGAGTTGCAATTACTGTTAACATTTTCTCTTAAAAGAGTTGGCAACCGTAGTGTGATTAAGGACAGAGATAGTGTATTTTGTCCCGTTGCAGTAGCAAGCATTACCCATACATTCTGCTTAAATGATCAGTTGAAGAGACCGCAAACTGTCAGCACAGGGGCATCCACAGCCGGCTCCTGGGTGTCCACCAAAAGGTGCCTTCACGCCTCAGGTATGGTTGCACACACCTTGCCGGTAACCACCAGGGACCGTGACCTGTGGAGACACAACATAACCTCTTCCCCAGGTTATTAAAGGATATGGTCCTTCCCAGTTACACTTTCCAGGTTTTTTGCTAACACTTGAGCATTGCCCTGGACTTCTTGTTGATCTGGTATCTGTGACGAGAAGTGACGCAATATTGGTGGCACCTGTGAGACAGGGGAAATGTTTAAAAAGTTCATGACATATAATGCCTTATTTAGCCTTTCGTGAGGTGTAGATTGATACCCTCCATCTCCCCCTTTTTGTAGTTGTGACAGACGCTTTAGCGTGCCATGCGTACGCTCCTCAATGGCCTGTCCGGTCGGTGAGTGGGGAATGCCGGTCAGATGCTTGACTCCCCACTGTATGGCAGGATGCAAACACTGCTCCAGAAAAGGTATCAACAGACACATGTACATATTTTAACATTCCAAATGCAGCAAAGTGAGTGACGTCAGATTGCCATAATTCCAAGGAGGTGAGTCCCCGAGGGTTGACACCACTAGCTGTTGAAGAGAGGGAGTCCTGGTATTCAGGGTAAGCGGCAATGATGTCTTTAGCCTGATGCCTTGATAAAAAAACCTGGTTTTGTATTGCCCTGGCGTTTTCGTGGAAAAATGCATATGAAAGCCGAGCTTGCTCGAAGACATTTGTATTAGCCACTGTAACATGTGCATAGTAACCGAAACAATGATACACACAGGCTCCTGACCAGCAAGCAATAGTAGGCGCTGCCTACCTTTCATGATCAGTTTGGCAAAACTTTCTGGACAAGTAGTGACCGTCTTGTGCGTTTGGTGTGGCAAAAGAAGAATCCATTCAATAATAACAAGAGGGTCACTAAGTGCTTCATCCCACTGAAACAGCAGAGCATAGGGCTGCCCTGGAGGGTTAAATAGTATCAGTTGATATGGATGGCCGGGCACACATCGCGATGCTGGTCTTTCTGAGATGGCGTTAGCCGCACGGTGGAGATCTTGTTTCGCTTTCTCTGTAAGTACTCTGGGTGATGTCAGTGAAGGATCTCCTCGCAAAATATCAAACAAGCTATGCAGATCATCATTAGTTAGGCCCAACAATGGCCGTATCCAGTTTATGGCTCACAACACTTTCTGCCAATCATTTAAAGTCTTAACATCAGTTTTAAGTTTAACCTGTTGCGGGACAATGGTCTGTTCACAAATTCTCCACCCCAGGTACTGTCATGGTGATGATCTCTGTACCTTTTCAGGTGCTATTTGTCACCCCATTTGAGATACTGAGTCTTTGGTTAAAGCAAGAACCTTTTCCATGATCTCCTGTGTTTCTGCTGCTATAAGGATGTCATCCATATAATGATATATAACAGCCTGAGAGACCTGCATTCTAACAGGGCTCAAAGCCTTTGCAACAAACCACTGACACATCGTGGGACTTTTTTATGCCTTATGGTAAAACAACCCAGTGGTACCATCTTGTAGGTTCACTAACATTAATACTGGGAACAAAAAAGACAAATTTAGGTGCATCATCCGGATACAAAGGAATGGTAAAAAAATCAATCCTTTAGATCAATTATTACAAGATGCCAGTTTCGGGGAATCATTGTTGGGGAGGGCATTCCTGACTGTAACGTACCCATATCCTCCATGGCATCATTAATGTGTTGGAGATCATGTAAAAGTCACCATTTACCACTTTTCCTTGGAACACCGGGGAGTTCCAAGGACTGGTGGTAGGTACGAGATGTCCCGTACTTAACTGTTCCTGAACTAAATCACTAAGGTGGCGCAACTTTTCCATTGGCAAGGGCCACTGACCCACCCACACAGGTGATTCTGTTTTCCAGGTTAGTTTCAGGGTGGGTTTCAGGGTGGGCTGTGCTGCAGTGGCAATTAAGACAAATTTGATCCAATTTGAGTTCCCCATCGAGCCATACAGTCACGACCCCATGATGTAATAGGGGTTTCCAATATAAATGGATGAATAGTTGCTACCTAGTTTTCTGGGCCCCTTACATGAATGAGATCTTTGCTTTGAAATGTTACAGCATGACCACCAACCCCAAAAAGCATTCGAGTTACCCGAGCTAACGGCCAATCTGCTCACAGATATTATGGTCACATCCTCACCAGTGTGTAAAATGCCTGTGAGTTCAACAGATTCTTCTGCTTTAGTGAGGGTACATTTTACCAGAGGTCGACTTTGTCTCAGTGTCTGAGCTCAAAATACTTGAGAAGTATGTGCTGATCCAAATCCTGAGTCACCCCAGCTTCTCGGCATACTATTAGGGGGAGCCGCAGTAAAATAAACAAGCTGAGCAATTTTTGACGCTTTTGTTACTGAACATGGAGATACAGGGGTCCAGGCCATAATTCTGATTTCCCCTTCATAATTGGCATCTATGACCCCTGGTAAAATGAGCAACCCCTGTAAGGTTGTAGATGATCTTCTGACAATATCCCCCTCAGGCAGATGGTACAAGGGTGCACTCTCCTCGCAGAGTATGCACCTAAATTCAAGACAACAATTAATACAGAATTACTGCCTCCCGCTAGAGGAGATATTTCACCTATGACACTTAAAACACTGAGCCCGAACAAACAGGCAGCACCAGTGACCCAGCAGGCGGGCACTAAGGTGCTCTGTCAGAGAACTCCGCACTCCGCAGCTGCAGCTGGGCTGCGCCTCACACACGCAGAACAATCACACAAAGAGGCCTCTTACACTTATTACTCACACAACATAAAATGACAAACACTACAAACATCAAAACACTGTTAAGAATGTATAAAGCCATTGCTTATTGATTATGTGGTGTTGGCAGACAAGGGGCGCTGCATCCCACTGTCAGCAGCTTCTGTAAAAGCTGCCGCTTTTGGCGGGGGGGTGGGGTGGGGTGGGGTGGGGTGTGAGAGCGCGGTGCCGGGCTCGGCCACAGGCGGGTAAGAGACTTAAGACTTCCTTAGTTTTCTCATTAGCATTATCATAAGCAAGCATATCAAGAAATTTAACTTTCATTTCATCATTTAAGTCAGGATTAGCATTAATAGCATCATGTAGTCTATCAATAAATTTTAGATAGGGCTCCGTGGGTCCCTGTCTTATTCCTGTAAATACTGGTGCTGCTTTTTCATCGTGTACGGCTAAAATCGTTTTTAGGGCTAATTTTGGGGTTAAGCGTAACACTTCTGGTTGAAACCCTGTTTGCCAGTCTGGGCTAGCAAAAGGGTCTGCGCCCATCAGCATTTGAGCTTGCACCCCATATAGAGGGTCTCCTTGCTGACAGGGTGTGGCTGCCGCAGCCTCGCAGGCCACTTGCCAACATTGAAAAATTTGCAATTGTTGGGAAGCTGTTAGTAAGGTTTGTATAATCATGTGCACGTCACACGGAGTTAATAACTGTGCTGTAAAAATATGCTGAATTACTGAATTAGTATATGGTGATTTTAACCCATATTGTGTTACTGCTAATTTTGCCTGTTTAATCATTTTCCAATCGCAGGCCTCCCACTCATTACCTTGTGGGGTTACTATTACTGGAAACACCATTGGTCCAAGCTCGTTAAACTGCCCCTCTATTATTGCATCCCGAGTAACTCCCCGCCATCGGTGCGCTGGATTACCATTACCACCTGCGCCTCCCAGTGCCCCCCCTCCCAATTGAGCCGATGATGGCAGCGGCCCGATCGCCACTGTTTCCCCCTGACCACTCCCCCCTCAGTGTCGTGAAAAAAAGGGTTAATAGGAAGAGGGGGTGGCGGCAGTGCCGTAGGAATAGGCTGAGCTGATTCCTTCATTCGCGTTTCAAGTTGCTCTAGTTGTCTCATTAGTTCTCGCAAGTGTTGATCTTGTAAACCATAACCAGATTGTCCATGCACCGATCGGGGTGACAGAGGCGAGGACGGGGGCAGGGGTGCGTCAACGCCTTCCTCTGCTGAGGTGGCGGCGGTGGCGGGCGCGGGGTTGGGCAGGAGGCGGCGGCAGGAGCGGGGCGGGGCGGTGCACTCCAGGGATTGTTCCTTTGAGCTTGAGAGGGGGGACTCAAGCTGTAGTAAATCTGTTGATTTTTGCTCTTGATTTTCCTGCCGCACGGGTGCTGCGCATGAAGCGTCCCCGTCCCTCCTTTTAGGAGCTGCCTTGGGGAACAGGGATCCCGTGAATGTCATAGCAGTAGCAGAATCCTCTAGCGCTAGCGCTTTCTGCCTCTGCTGACAAGGCAGCGAAAGCAGAGGCGGTGGTCTGCCGTTCCGCTTTCAGTTCTGTCAGAGTCTCTAGGATCAATCTTCACACGGTGGAGAGTTTCCTACTGTCTTTAGAGCCTGAGCTAATGTCGTCCCACAGTGCCGCGCCGATATTTTCCCAAGTAGCTACTTCAAAGGCTGCGGTCACTGAGGGGATTAATCCGTGCTGCCGAGCCCACAACAGTACCCTCCTCAGGTTTCCCTCATCATAAAATAATCCTCTCTTAGAGAGCATATGTTGGAGGAGCTTAACCACTGCCGCTTCTTCTTTGCTTAGCGTGGACCCCATCTCCTCCCCAGCCACTCACCTGATCAGGGCGAGATTCCCAACGATTGCGCACGCGTCTTCCCAGGCACTGGGCCAGCGCCTGCTACGGCTGCTTCCGCCCCCTCCGGACCGTCTTCTCTTGCTTGGGCAAGCACCGACGAGAGAGTCCCGACTCCCCGGTATTCAAGTCCCACGTAGTTTCGGTGAGGCTCTTTCAGGTCCCTGTTCGGGCGCCACTTGCTGACGCGGAAGTCCCGGACACAACTTATATGACCAATGTGATCAAGTTGATGCCCCTTTATTAAAGGATACACAGGAATTTATACACTATCACAAGCTTCACGCGCCGTGATCTTATTGCTAATAGGCTAAAGCTACTTGTTCACGCGCCCTTTTGCCCTCTATGATTGGTCCCGGTGTGGTGTCCACACGCTGCTCACCCACTAGGTAGGCATCCTGTTTTCGACAGTCCAACTTCTTTATCTTTTGGCTAAGCACGCTGTTTAATCTTCCTTGGCCTTGCAAGTGTCCTTCAACACAGCTGCAGCCTGTTGTTACAGTGAGGCCCCTCGGTCTGGATCGCTCACAATATGTCCGTTGTTTTCCAGCATTCCACAGAAACCTGTGTTGTGATTCTGATTAAAGTTCAAGGTCTGCAGTTAGTGGCTGGAAATCTCGTCTGCTTCATGAATTTATTGGGCTTTGGTTCACATCCTAAAGGACATTTATTACTGCATTACATGCTCTGTTATAACACAGTATTATTGTTATGAACATCACAAACACCCATGATGTACAGCTCTATCACAGTCACTACGAGAAAAAAATCAGTGCACTTCCCCAAATACAGAAACACTCCGTGTTGCCTCATGTGCTGAGTGTTTGAGCAGGCTCCTATTGTGGCTCAGCTCCCTGAAGCACTTATGCCTTCCTAGGGAACGACGTGTATTTCTTTGATTCCTCTCCTACCCATTTGCAGGTCAAATTACCGTTGTGTTTCCATCACATTCATTGTGATCCCACAGAAGATTTATTTAAGCTGTTGGTGCATGTGACTTGTGGACTTGTGATACCTGTTGAAAATTTACTATATAAACGAGCCACAGCTTTGAATTGAAAACTGACTTGAAGTCTTGAAAACATCGAGGTATTCAACTGTGAATCATGATGTATGATTTTACACTTTGCAGTTATTAGATATGCTTGAAAAACTCAAGTAACACTTGTTCAGAATAAATCTCTGTGAAGTGATTATTGTCATTTATGAACTTCAAAGTTGAAATATTTCTGCAGAATTGTCTAAAGTGAGAAGTGACTTTGAGCTTAAACTTCATTTGTATGCAACAGGCCAAAAGCTCAGAGCCATGCTGTTAGGACAGCTGGAGAGCTAAAGGCACCAAATCCAGTTAAAATAAGGTACTGGGGGACAGAAGTGGGCCTAGTCACTTTTGAAATGAGATCAAGCCTCTAAATTACTGGGGCTTTTATTGAAAAGTTACATTGGAACTATATTGTATTTTATGGAATAAAATGAACAGAGCACCACTATCATCATACGTGTGGTTTTACTGAAGGCAGCAGATTCTGAGATGAGACATATGACCAGGCAATCCCGAGGGGGTCGGCTCCTGACCACGGCCTTCCAGCTTGCTCTGGAGGCAGAATTAGATTGTTCGAGCTGGTCCATGTTTTCACCAGTAGCAGATATTTTTCATGCCATTCTAAACGAGTAATTAGCAGCAAGGCTGAATACTGAGGAAGTTACATGTTACTGCTGCTACTATTGGACTGTATTGCTCAGTGATGTTGCTGCTCAGTCCTGTTTCTTCATTTGCAAGACTGAGATCAGTTCTCAGGAAACAAACCCTGGCTCCTTAAGAAAGTAGAAAATGTTTCAAGATGGGCCTCTCACTAGAGTACAATTTTCAGTCTTTCCACTTCTTGCCTGTGCTAAAACAAATAGAAAAAAAAAAAAAAGAAAAAAAAGAATTTAATTCAATTACCTGTCATAGCTTCAGCAAAATATTCTGTTCAGTTTCAAAAGAATGGTAAACTTTCAATGCAGTGTAGAGATATTATAATGAAAATACTGTAGGAAAATGCAAATTGCCATATTAATCCTTTCAAAATATTGTACTTAAAATAGGAAAATACAGAGCTTTCATTTGAAAAAGAATGTCATTTGTAATTCTGTGTCATCTACGTTGACTCAATGACTGTTTGGGGTGGGTGAGTTTCCGTCGGTGAAGCAGAGGTTTCTTACAAACAGTCCAGCCTACCCTAGAACCTAAACTTTTCCTTACTTGTAATACATTTTGCATTTACCTAAGCTCATTATTATTAAATAATTGCATGGCCATTTTTCAGAGATTTGCTCCTTTTTCTATGGACTTCAGCTCTGTGTTTGCTTGGTCAGCTCATTAGAATCGACCCCTCTCTGCTGGGGGACAGGAAATACGTGTAAACCTTTGCAGTGACCTTTGTTCTTAACAGATGTATCCAGAACAAAGGAAATATCAGAAACATGGATGTTCACGTGCGCTGTGGGCACTGCCAGCCATGCTCCTTCTCATATATCCTTTGCCTTTCCCTCTTGTGCATGGGGAAGAGCATTTCCTCTTAGGATCACAGGGATAATTCAGGCTGGAAGCGATCTCAGGAGGTCTCAAGTACAATCTGCTGCCCAAAGCAGGGTCAGCAGTGAGATCAGACGGGGACGCTCAGGGCTTTTTCCAGCTGGTGCTCGAAAACCTCCAAAGATGGAGATGATACAACACTTCTGGGCAATCTGCTGCACCACCTGGGCTGTCTCCATGGCCAGAAAGTTCTTCTTTCTCTCCAGACGATGCCATTCAAACAGCATTCGCATGACTGGCTGTGGCTGCCGGAGGACCCAGACACCAAGTGTCCCCCGGCGCCGTGGAATCGCTTATGATGGCTTTGCTGTCAGGGTTGGGGTGAGTGGCCATGTGGGTGCGTTGGTGCTCCTCTCTCCTCCTGCCTCAGGAAAGCTTCATTTCATAACACGTTGTCAGACCCCGTCACCGCTTGGACCACAGCGTCCCACCAGGCACCTCTGCAAGGAGCCTGTCCCTGCCTCCTTGGTCCGTTCTCCTGCTCGTTGTCCTGATGCCGTCTGTGCTCCAGGCAGACCCAGCCCCAGCCCTGCAGCCCCTCCTCGCAGGGTGAGTGCTCCAGCCCCATGGGCCCGGTGGCCTCCCCTCGACTCCTTTATCAATGTACCTTCTGCCTGGGGCCCCAGACAGGACACAGCCCTCAGATGCAGCCTGACGTGTGAGAAGCAGAGGACTCTTCTCCAGCCCCCAGTTCTCTGGACCATCCCTTTGGCCTTTGCTGAAGGCAGCTGTGTGCAATTAACGGCCCTTTTCCGGCCCTTGACAATCTGCCCCAACCTCCACGACCTTTCAAAGACGATGGAGAGCATCATTACAGGACACTAGCCAGATCCCAGCGCACTGGGTATGGCCTGTTGGGACATATCAACTTGTCTGGGTCGAGTTCTCACAAGTGACCCTTGACTCAGCCCGCAGCCACTGCTGATCCTTCTCCTTCCTTGGACCTTGTTCAGTCACAGCCCCACCTGTGTCTGCTGTCACTAATCACCAGCCCTTTCAGCAGCCCACCCACATTTTCCTTGTTTACCCTTTAGAAGCTCTTCATGTTGCCCTTGACATCCCTTGAACCTCTTAGCTCCAGCTGAGCTTTGGCTTGAACGACACCAGCCCTACACGCCCAGGCAACTTTTCTAAGTTCTTCCTTCACGCTCTGTCCCTGCTCCCTCCCCCACGTGCTGCATGTTTGCACTGCAGTTCTGCCACGATGTCCCTTTTAGCCAAGTCCTAACAAACCTGCTTGTCTGCCTTCCCAGCAGGCTGGACCCTTCTTCTGCCTGGATGATGCTCTCCTTAATGGTCTGCCAGCTCTCCTCAGCTCCTGCACCTTCCAGAGTGGCCTGCCATGGATCCCACCTGCCTGCCCCCCCTGCCTAAGCCCAACCCTGCTCACCTGAAGTCTGGGCATTGGACTTTCCTAAACGATTTTTATTTTCTCTTTTTCTTATTTTAGCTTTGTTGTGCATGTTCCTGTAGGACTAATTCAGCAGGTTTTTGCCTCAAACGGGATTTTCTTAACTGCCCCTGTGGCTTTTTTCAGACTGTAGTACCTTTTAGGTGGAAAATTTCTTCTGCTCTTTGTGTGAATATACCTAACTCAAGGGAAGCACAACTCTCTTTTTTTGGAAATTAGGGTAAACCTGGGGAAAAAAAAAAAAAAAGAAATAAAAGACATGTGCTTAATATTACACACAACTGCACACAAAAACATGACCTTTGAGTGGCCAGATACATACCACATTCATCTCGGAGCAGGGTTTCCGTGCCGTTAAACAGGGAGTAGAATAGGATTATTGATTATTTTCACTTATGGCATCAACTACAGCATGTTAACCTTCAACAGGATGCAGGATTAGAAGTACTAAACATATTCTTTAGTTAATCTAACCTAACTAAAAAAAAAAAAAAAAAAAGCAACTCTGTAACAGGGGTGAACAAGCTGGATCCTGACTTGAAAGGATCATCCGTGGTTTTCAGATGGCTCTGGATGGTACAGAAAGGAAAGACAAAAGTTGGAAAATGTGATAAGAAACTTAATTCTGATGAAAAGACAATGAGATTTGTAGCAGACTAGCAGAAACTTCAGTCTCTTTGTACTGTTGGGTTGTTCAGGAAGGTTCCAGAATAGAAAGAATGTGTTGATGGAAACTTTCCATTGAAACCCAGGATGGGTTTTTTTAGTGCTCTCTGGTCGTGCCTCGTAAGTCAACGGATACTCTGAAGGAGCTCCGAATGGGCACAGTGGTAGGAAGAGGCAGCAGCTTAGGGGGAAATGGTGCTCCACTGCTTCAGGACATAAGATAACCTGGTACAGACATTTTGGAAAGCGAAGCTTCTGAACTGCTAAAAGAGCTCTTTCTATGAAGCCCTTAAAAACATTATTGTTCCAGCTCCGTCTGGAATACTTCTAATGAACATGAGAATCGTTTCTCATGCACAGTTTCAAAACATGAGAAGACATTTTTAAATTGGATTGCATGGCCTGGAGATGATCATCTTCCTTGGGCTAGGAGGCTGCAAGGAAATAAATCTCAGCTAGATGAAAAAGAAAAGCACCTTCTTCCAATAGTGGATTTTATTGTATGTTATGCAGAACACTGTCTTTCTGTGAGAAACAGAAAAGAGAATCTGATGGCTTAATTAAGTTTTCACAGAAAGATCTGTTATGTGCTAAGGGAACAGTCACCGATGTGGACATTGCAAATGAATCCCCTTGAGTAAAAAAAAAAAAAAAATCTAAACAGGTTTGCTGATTCCATTAATAATAGGCATACTGGCTTGTTTTGAAAATACTGTGCTATCTACCACCTTTTGGAGAATATTATACCCTTTTTTCATGGAGAGGAGTCAGTGAAGAGTCCCTCTCCTCCCTCCCAGCCTTAAACTGGATCTTGCTGTCATGCAGGCAGGAAGAGCAGGTATTTCAGTCTGTTAACCCTGGAGTCTGTACGGGGCCAGGAATTCACTGCCTTGGATAAAAAGAAAAAAAAAAAAGAAAAAAGATGAAAGGGAATTAAATTTAAAGATAAAAACCCAAAGTACAATGTAAAATTTTCTTGAATTCTTCATTAATTTCCTAGTTCTTTGCTACCTTTGCCTGGTTCAATGTTCTTTTGCTCTCAACAAACGCAATAATCTTTTGCTTCTCTGCGCACAAGCTTCTCCTTGTGTCTTACTGATAATGGCTGCTCTCAGCATTTATGTCTGTCCTTTTAGCAGACTATTCTATTATTTCCTTATTACCTAGAAGGACATTTTCTATACTGCAGTGTCATTCGGCGCTCGCAAATGCTCTGACTGAACCCAACTCTTTCACAGCATTGCAAAGGATGTGTTATTTTGGAGCACTTTTCCCTGTTCAGACAGCAACGTTCTTACCGTGGGTCTTCACAAAGGTGAGGAGAGCTCAGAAGTCAGGGTTGATCTCCTGTAGAGTGATATAGGTCGAATAAAGGAAAAACTAGTCATGAGCTCTGGTTACGCTGTACAAAGTGTTTTTCTAAGAGCAAAGAAATTGGAAGCTAAAGGAAGGAGAAGTTGGAGGAAAATCCTGGGAATGACCAAGAATGTTAGGGGGGCTGTGACATCTGCTGGCATATCAGCTCAGAGCTGCTGTGGCACACGACTCCAGGTGCACACACTCGTGCTGTCCTTCACCTCATTACTCTGCGCGCTGCGTTTAGGCCCACACGGGAAAGCCGAATCGGCCGTAGGTGGCTGAGGTGAGGCAAGTGCCACGTGTGGGAGACGCGGCAGCAGCAAGCGTGGGTCAGAGGGCAGCGCGTGGGGAGGAAGGGAGCGGAGGCTCGGGCCGTTCGGGGAAATCTGTGATCCAAACGTTCCTGGCCCGGCTGGCATGCCGTTAGCTCACAACACCGGGACTGTGTCTCTGCAGGGTGTTTCTGCCTGCTCTGGGACAGGAGCAAATCGTGACCAACGCAGAAAATGCAGGAAAGCAGAGCAAATTCTGGAGGGGGTTAATTCGAGGTGTGGGGGAAATGGTAAGCCGAAACGTTGCTGCCTGGTAAAACAAAGACTTTAATCTGTTTATTGAATGTGGTACCGTGGCAAGGTTTCAGATCTCACAGGTGCCAGCACTGGTTTCACAGCCAGTGTTACCCCAAAAAGGAGCACCAGGATCTCTCCCTCTGCGAGCTGGAGGTGGGTGGTGTGATCCACAGGCCAGAGTTTGGAAATGCACAAAGCAGGGTGTTAAAGCCAGGCTTTAACTGTTTCTCAAACCTTGGCATAACTTTGCAAATCCAATAATCCTTTTAAATCCACCATTTTTTAAAAAAGTATTCTTCTATAATTGGTGCTAAACCCTCTTACAAACAGCTTTGAAACTTCCACATTGTCCATCACAGCTTCCCCTGAAGCCCCGACTCGTCAGAGTCGATTTCTCACAGGTTTTTCAGGAGATTTTACTATTCCAGCTATTGCCATCTCAAGTCTTACTTCCAACGTGGCTCTCAGCTTATCAAATGGAGGAATTCCAGGCAAACAAAATTTTCCATTGTACTGCCATTTAAATTTAACTTAAGCAGTACGTGATGACTACGGAAAGGAACGCAGAGAAACCCTTTTTGGGCTTCAGTTTCCCACTCCACAAATCTCTGACAGTGAGAACTGTGTTTCTGCCATAACCAGGGCATTTTCTGTGCAAACTGTGCCTCTGCTTTCGAGCTTCCTGACATGGATTACTGATGGCTCCTTCTCATCTGCCGGGCTTCAGCTATGTCTTCTCTAGACAACTCGTGCTTGCAATGGAACAGGTACAAGCCATAGAAGAGTGGCTAATTTCTGCGTTCAAGGAATAGGGGAACACTTTCCATCTGCACAAGTGCCGGTGCCAGCCAGGCCCCGACACGGGCAAGCGCCATGGAGACAGGCGGCCCACTGTCACGTCACCGTGTGGTGGTCTGTGACGTCAGCAAGCTATGGAATGTGACCTCACGTCCCTCCCTGCAGGCTCTGCCTGCGCCCGGCCCAGTCTGGCTCCTGCCTGGACTCCTGCCGAGTGTGTCTGCGAGGTCTGGAGGGTCGAGTGAGGCTGCTCCGGGTGCTGGGTGGTGCTTTGGGGGCTGCTGTCAGCAGCTCTCGGTGCCCGTCCCGGAGCCATCCCCTGTGTTTCCCCGGCCCTGCCTGGGTCAGGCAGCCGGGCACCAACAGGCGTGCTCGCGGCAGCGGAGGTGAGCTGTGCGGGGGAGCGTCCCCCCAGGGTGGGCGAAGGGGCTCAGGGAGCCAGACGATGTCCTTCACCAGGGGCCTGGGCATTTCTTCCTCCCCTCGCCGGGACAGTGAGTGACCGGGGCCTGTCTCCATTTTGCAGCGTGTGACGCCAGTGAGGGGGAGCAGCTCCTCGTCCTCAGCTCTCCCCAGCCTGCCGCAACAAGCCAACATGGCTGAAGAGAGCGAGTGGAGCTGCCCCATCTGCGGCGAGACCCGAGACGGCGCCGCTTCTGTGACCCCCTGTCTGTACCAGTTCTGCCTGGGCTGCATTGTGCGGTGGGCCAAGAGGAAAGCGTCGTGCCCCCTTTGCAGGCAGACTGTCCAGTCCATCATCTACTCTGTGCGGTCAGAGGAAGATTGTCTGGAGATGACTTTCGGGTGGCGCCCCTCCCGTCCATCAGTTGCCAGCCACCAGGACGAGCAGCGGGCTGCGGACCCAGTGCCCATGGGTGGCTTTCTGCCCCGTGTCTGGGCGGGCTCTTTCCGGCACAGCAGGGAGATCCTGGAGCCCCTGATGCCCTGGCTGAGGCAGCAGTTCCTGGAGATGTACAGGGAGTGCTGTTGGGTGGTGGATTTGGCACAGGCCGACATCATTGCACATCTGTGCCACTATGGGCCGGATGAGGAGGCCTTGGTGTGGGAGCTGCAGACCTTCCTGCAGCACCGGACGGTGACGTTTGTGCGCCAGCTGGTCGCCGTCGTGGCAGAGCAGTGCAGAGGGCGCTTCATGCAGCAGCTGGAGCCCCGCGACTCCCAGGCTGCCGAGGAGCAGGAGCACAGCCCCGCGGCCACCCCTGGCCCTGCTGCCGCCCCGGGGGACACTCCTGCCCCTGACCCCAGAGCGCAGGAGGAGCCCCGTGAGGAGCTGGGGCAGGCGGTGGCAGGTCCCTCTGCTGCTGGCCAGGGCAGGGACTGCTCACCCGGGGGGCCCCGGCGACGCCCCAAGAGGAAGGCCAGCTGCTCCCAGGACTCTTCAGCCCACAAGCGGCCACACCGCCGGCGATGCTAGGGTAGCCAGAAGCCGGTGAAACCAGGGCCGGGCCAGCAGCTGGGGTGCACGCCAGCCCCCAAGGGGAGTTGGAGCCACTTGTTAGTAGCCTCATCATGAAAGAGGGAAAATAAAACGATGAAAACTGCATGAGAAGTCTCAGTCTCTCCTTACACGCAGTGCGGCTGGCATTGCTGTCGTCGCCACCCGTGATGCTTTCTCCTCCTCCTCCTGGTGCTGTGCTCACCTTCCCCTTCATGAGGCTGCTGCAACTTCCACATTGTCTACCACAGCTTGTCCTGAGCCCTGATTCATCTGTCAGAGGGTGTATTTCTCAGAGGCTCTTCCGGAGATTAGACTGGTTTATCTGTTGCCATCTCAACTCTTACTTCCAACGGGTCTCAGGTTATCATCAAATCAATGAGTTCCAGGCCAACAGAATTTCCCATTTCTCTACCATTTAAATTGAACTTCAGCTCTGTTTTATTATCTTCTGTGATCCACTAACAATCATCAAGGAAAACTAGTTATGGCATTTAAATATCTTTTCAAATTTAGCCTAAGGCTCTTCCCCTTTTGGAATTCTTCCCTTCAGTAGTTTGTATAGACATCCCGTGAGTGTACAGACTTAATTCTTTCTATAGAGAGATTAACATATCGCTAATCCTCCAGAAACAGGTCTTTAGCATTTTTCAAACATAAGAAATAGTGGTAGGATATTTGAAATAGAGCTTTTGTTCAACAAGCCAGCAATAATTCTGGAAATAAATGGTCCTGAGCCTTGGTTGCCTACTCGTGGACAGACCAAAGGCAGGCAGCCGCTCTCTGCCTTGGCTGGAGGACTGTTTCCCTGAAGCACCACCCCTCCATCCTGTTCCCAGCTTGCCTCGCCTGCAGTTCGGATGTGCAGAGGGACAGGGTGTGTTGCAGCAGGGCAGCTGGGGCACAGCCTGAGCTGGGCTTGGACGCTGGACCTGGAAACAGGCCCAGGTGCTCGGTCTTCCAGAAACCTGCTCCACAGGCGAAGATCGGCTGCTTGTGGAGAAACACCAATATGGCATTACTGCCTTTTCCCATGGGACCTCTTCCCTGTCCTGGGGGTCACACAGTGTGGCCACCTCTTCCCGACAAACAGCCAAGCCATCGCCCTGGGCTGCGGGTCACTGTGTGCCTGCAGAGCTTGACAACGGGGTGGCTGCTGAAGAGATCCAGCTTCAGCTTACAACGTCTGCTCAAACCGAGGGCAGAATTCCCCGCGTTCAGCAGTGGAGGACTGCGCCTGTGGTCTGTGGTTTTACAACGGAATCACTCTCTTGGACAAAGCTAAGCACGCAGAGGTGTTCACAGCTTCCCAGAACTGAATTGAAAAATACACATCTAGAATTTCCACAGTAACTCTCCGTTTCATTTCTGTTCCTTATTTTTTCCCCACAGGTTTCACATGTGGACCTTTATTACTCTTTTTTGGTAAGTAAAAGCTGCAGCATCATTCCCAGTTGTTTTGTTTGCACTACTGAGAATTACTTCAAGAATTTTCTTAATCACGTCTGCATAAAAGGTTTGACTTTTTTGAAAATCTTTTTCTTTAATAAATACATTCTGCACTAACGTACTTAAATGACAGTAATAGCAGAGCACTTGTACTAAAACTGCATTTCTTTATAAATTCCCTTTGCCCCTTCTAGATGCTTTGAACATCTGCTTGGGGGTTTATTATTTATATTTATGCTTTCCCCACATCAACTTCTGGGAAGCCAAGACTCATTGATGCGTTTCACTATGAAAAAGTGATACCAGTTATTTTTTATTTAGGTTCTTATCATCAAAGATCTTTCTGTTTCTATTAAGAAAAAAAGCATCCTCCTTGAAGTGATAACTTAGGTGAAATACTGTTTGTGACAGTAACTTGATTAGATGACATGTCTAATTCCTTTTTCAGTATTTATCCTCTTTACTTTTTCCATTTCAAGATTTGGACTAAAACCGACATTTTAACTGGCAGTTACAGAGAAACATAATTCCCACAAAAAAGAAGAGGTTGGAAACTCCAAACATTTGTGACGAATATGAAATTAAATTATATTTTCATCTTCAAAACTGGCTGTTTCAGAAAGGTTTTTTCCAGTCTTGTGCAGTGTTTACAAACAAACATGAGTTCTTTGTTCTTTCCTTTCATAGCCTCTCAATTTAAAGTCCACAGGCACGTTCACTCCCTAGTTCCTATTTCCCAATGCAAACTGAATATATTCAGATGTGTATTGTGATAGACAGTAAACTGTTTGTTCATCAAATTCCATTAAAGATACTGGGAGCTCGTGACATGTTATTCCATAAACTATGTAGGCCTAAGCTTAATCTTAACTATTACACTGTGTAACGACTAACTGACTGCAAGTGCTTATCTAAGTTGAAATGCTGAAGCAAGGACTCCTACTATGCAAAAGACTGAAAAGAGGGAGAAAGGGAAGAAGGACAAAGGGGAGAAAGACAAAGGGGAGAAGAAGAAGAAAAACAAGGGGGTAGTGTCTATATTCTGTAAGATATAAACAAAAGCTTTGTGAGCCACTCTCAGGAAAGCAGGAAATACGAGGAGCTGGTGACGCGAGGAAGACCCGGATGGAGCGACCCCCTAGCTGCAAAGTGCGCAGACGCAGGGTACACCTCTCAGAGAGACCCGATACCGGAAGGCGGAGGATATAAAAAAGACGGACCCTCGGGAAGTGAGTGCGCGCCGTTGGTGGAGCAGGGACTCCCCGGCCGCCCAGCGCTGTTTTGCTTATTGCCGCTTGCTAAAATAAGTAATTGAAATTTAATTTGCCCTAACTTGCATCATTTTGGCAAGATAGTCTATAACAAAATTGGTGCCGTGACTCGGATAGAGGCAATCTGGTGGGAAGCCCCATACGGGGAGGCGCGCCCCGCTGAGTTCAGCGGCCCCGGCTGAGTGCTATCACATCACGCCCTCTACCAACGAACTCCAAAACTCGGCAACAAGCAAAAAAATACCGGTAACCCCATAATCTTTGTGCATGAAGCCCCGGACGAAGACGCAGGGTTGCGTGAGTATAGGCCGGTTATCCGTTCAGTTGGGGTTGGGTTTCCCGGAGCGTGGTGTGTGAGACGCCCAGCAGGGCGAAGCGAGTGCGGACCCCTCGGTAGTGCATTTCCCATATCCCGCGAAGGACTGGGTCACGAAAAGGGGGAAAGCGAATTGTGTGAGTGTGTGAAGACGCTCCGGAAGATGGGACAGAAGAAGAGCAAGCTTTCTGATCCCATGGGTGATTTGGGACCCGAGGTGAGGTACCCCCAAATACCACCAGATAGCCCTTTAGGCTTGATGTTAAATCATTGGGAAGATTACCCCTCTAGGCGGGGTAAAGACAAAGCAAAAATGATTTATTATTGTATGGAAGTTTGGGGAGGGAAACAAATCAGAAGCGACCATCTCTATTGGCCTGTTTTTGGGTCCTTTGAAGAATGGGTCTGCCAAGCCCTAAACATTTATGTCAACTCAAGGGAACCCTTTAATTTGGAGGAGAGTGAATATGAACAGGTATGGATAGCATCAGATACCCGAATAAATCTGTATCCTCTAAAAGAAAAAGTTAAGAAAAAGAAGGTACGTGATGAGGACGAACCTCCCACCTCTCCTCCTCCTTACATACCTCCACCCCCACCTCCGGCGCCTTCACCTCCTCTGTCTGCACCGGAGGATCCAGAGAATTCAGACTCCCCACCTGAATCCCCAAACGAACCAAGACGAATAACCTGTAGTCAAACTAGAATGGGGTGGGGTGACAGTAACTTGTACCCCCTAAGGGAGGTTGCGATGGGAGGACCCCAGCCTGGCATGGGATATGTGACTGTCCCTCTTAATTCAGGGGACGTCAGAGAATTTAAAAAAGAGATGGGGAATCTATTGGAGGATCCCTTAGGTGTGGCGGAGCGGGTGGATCAGTTTTTAGGACCAAATATCTATACCTGGGATGAAATACAAGCCATAATGGCTATACTATTCACTGTCGAAGAAAGGGATATGATCAGGAGAGCAGGAATGAGAATTTGGGACCAACAGCATCAGCAAGGTCCGGCAGCAGATGTAAAATGGCCTCTAAATCGACCTAATTGGAATAATCAAAATGAAATCGATAGAGGTCATATGCAAGACCTGAGGACGATTGTAATCCAGGGTATAAGAGAATCAGTCCCTAGAGGACAAAATATAAACAAAGCTTTTAGTGAACATCAGAAAAAGGATGAAACCCCTACCGAGTGGTTAGAGAGACTGAGAAAAAATCTTCAGCTTTACTCAGGACTGGACCCTAATACCCCAGTGGGACAAGCATTGTTAAAGACACAATTTGTGGCAAAAGCATGGACAGATATTAGAAAGAAGCTAGAAAAAATAGAAGATTGGCAGGATCGGGGATTGGATGAATTGCCGAGGGAAGCACAGAAAGTCTATGTCCGAAGGGAGGACGAGACTCAAAAGAAACATACCAGAATGATGGTAGCTGCGATAAGGGAAGGACAGAGAGTGAACAGTGTTGGGAGAAAACAAGAAGGTCAAAGAACAGGCTATAGATCAAAGGAACCGGAGAGAGAGAGAGAAAAAGGGAGTATTGTCTGCTTTTATTGCGGAAGAAAAGGTCACACAAAGAAGAGCTGCAGAAGGAGAATGATGGATGAGAGAATGTTTAAAGAAGATTAGGGGTGTCAGGGGCTCTATTTGCTGGGGACCCGAGAACGAACTGAGCCCTTGATAAAGTTAAAAGTAGGTCCTCGGCAACAGGAGGTAGAATTTTTAGTAGATTCAGAAGCGGAGAGATCTACTGTTCAATCATTGCCCCAAGGGTGTAAGATTTCATCAGAAAAAGTACAAGTAGTTGGGGCGAAAGGAGAACCATTCGGAGTACCGGTAATTAAAGATGTACTCCTTGAAACAGATTCTAAAGTGGGGGTGGGATCCTTGTTGTTAATTCCTGAGGCAGATTATAACCTACTGGGGAGAGATCTAATGATTGAATTAGGAATTAGTTTGCAAGTAACAGAACACAAACTTGAAATCAAACTATGCCCCCTACGGGTTGAAGATGAGACTAAAATCTACCCTGAAGTATGGTACACTCCAGATACGGTGGGAAAATTGAATGTTGAACCTTTTATGGTAACCATCCGGGATCCTGAGGTACCGGTGAGGATTAAGCAATATCCCATACCTCTGGAGGGAAGGCAAGGATTAAAACCAGAAATTCAGAGATTAATAAAGCAGGGATTATTGGAACCCTGCATGTCCCCTTTTAATACTCCCATTTTACCCGTCAAGAAGGCAGATGGGGGGTATAGATTAGTCCATGACCTAAGGGAAATTAACAAAAGGACTGTAACTAGATTCCCTGTAGTAGCTAACCCACACACTCTCTTAAGTCAATAAGGCCTGAACGACCGGTGGTACAGTGTAATAGACTTGAAGGACGCTTTCTGGGCATGCCCCCTAAAAGAGGAATGCAGAAACTATTTTGCTTTTGAGTGGGAGGACCCAGATACCCACAGGAAAACTCAACTCCGGTGGACACTCCTACCCCAAGGTTTCACTGAATCCCCAAACCTGTTTGGGCAAGCTTTAGAACAAATTTTACAGGATTACCAGATAGGAGATACCCTTACCCTAGTTCAGTATGTAGATGATCTTTTAATAGCAGGGGAGGATGAGGAAAGGGTTCGGGAAGAAAGCATCAAATTGTTAAATTTCCTGAGCTTAAAGGGACTGAAGGTGTCAAAATCCAAATTGCAATTTGTCGAAAAGGAAGTTAAATACCTAGGGCATCGGTTAAGTCAAGGAACTAAGAAATTGGATCCGGGAAGAGTTAAAGGGATACTTTCCCTACCAAGTCCAAAAACTAAGAAACAAGTCTGGCAGCTATTAGGGCTATTTGTATATTGTAGGCAGTGGATTGAAGGGTATAGTGGAAAGGTAAAGTTTTTATACACCAAAATAACTAAAAATGGATTATTGAAATGGACTCAGGAAGATGATCAACGGTTAAAAGAACTAAAAACTGAATAGTAAATGCTCCTGTTCTGAGCTTGCCCGACCTAAAAAGACCATTTTTCTTATTTGTCAACACAGAGGAAGGAACTGCATTTGGAGTATTAGCCCAGGAATGGGCAGGAAAAAAGAAACCAGTAGCATATATTTCAAAATTACTGGACCCCGTAAGTAGGGGATGGCCTACGTGCCTACAAGTTGTGGTGGCAGCTGCTTTGTTAATTGAGGAAGCGCATAAAATAACTTTTGGTAGTGAGTTAAAGGTACTATCACCCCATAATATTAGAGGTGTGTTACAGCAAAAAGCAGAAAAATGGATAACCGATGCTAGACTGGTAAAATATGAGGCAATCCTCATTACATCCCCCTACCTGACCCTTGAAACAACATCGTTACAAAATCCAGCCCAATTTTTGTATGGAGAACCTAGTCAAGATCTTTTTCATGATTGCCTCCGTAACATCGAGGAGCAGACTAAGATAAGACCAGATTTGGAAGAAGAGGAATTAGGGAAAGGAGAAAAATTATTTGTAGATGGATCCTCTCGAGTGATAGAAGGAAAAAGAAAATCAGGGTATGCCATAATTGATGGAAAAACTTTCAAGGTGATAGAATCAGGACCCTTGAATCCCAGCTGGTCAGCACAAGCATGTGAATTATATGCAGTATTAAAGGCTTTACAATTACTAAATGGAAAAGTGGGAACTATATACACCGATTCTAGATATGCCTTCGGAGTAGTACATACCTTTGGGGAAATATGGGAAGAGAGAGGCCTAATCAATTCTCGGGGGAAGGGCCTAGTACATCAGGAATTAATATCACAAATTTTACAAGCTATACGAGGGCCCAGTGAAATTGCAGTAGTACACTTAAAAGGACACCAGAGGGGGCTAAATCCTTTAGTACGGGGGAATAACCTTGCTGATCAAGAGGCAAAGAGAGCAGCGCTATTAGCACTGCACTTGGATGATCCGATAGAGGACAGAAAGCGGTGTGTTAATTGTGGAGATAATTACCTCCCCTGTTATGGTTGCTGGAAAGAATTCGGAGTAGATGGCATAGAATGTGTATGTGAAAGACCAGGGTTTAAGTGGTGCTTTTTTCATGGAAAATCCTATGAACTTTTAAGTTTTACTGTTCAAGAACAAGCAAAATTAAATCAAATGGGGATTAAACAGAAAGCTAATGGAAAATGGGAACTCCCGGACGGCCGAGAAGTTCTCCCAAAGCCCATAGCTACCAAGATAATGCAGCAATTCCATAAAAACACTCATTGGGAAACTCAGGCATTAGTGGATCAATTTGCAACTAAATACATGTGCATTGGAATATATGATATAGCCAAACGAGTGATAGGAGAATGCCTCGTTTGTCAAAAAGTAAATAAACATCAAATAAGAAAACGAGTATATGGGGGGCGAGAATTGGCTCATAGACCTTTTGCAAGAATACAAATAGACTTTACTGAATTACCAAAGGTGGGGAGGTATAAATACTTATTAGTAATTATAGATCATTTAACCCAATTCGTAGAAGCCTTTCCCACAGCCCGAGCCACAGCTCACACAGTAACAAGGATATTACTTGAAGAAATTATACCTCGGTATGGAGCAATGGAAGCAATAGACTCAGATAGGGGTCCACACTTTGTATCCAGAGTAGCCAAATAGACTTTGGCTGCCCTGGGTACACAGTGGCAATACCACACTCCGTGGCACCCACAGAGCTCAGGGAAAGTTGAACGTATGAACGGAGAAATAAAAAAACAACTTACCAAACTAATGTTAGAAACAAAAATGTCATGGGTAAAGTGTCTCCCTTTAGCCTTGTTAAATATCAGAACTCAACCCCGAACTGATGTAGGCATTTCTCCCTTCGAAATGTTATATGGGATGCCTTATGATTTAGAAATGCCACCAGATCACCCCCAACTTGAAGAATTAAAGATAAAATCCTACCTGATACAGCTAATGGCAAGGAGAAAACAACTGCAGGCCCGGGGGATGGTAGTACAAAGGCCTCCATTGGATGTGGGCATGCATCAAATCCAACCAGGAGATAAAGTACTAATCAAATCATGGAAAGAATCTTCTTTGACCCCCCGTTGGGAAGGACCCTATGTTGCTCTTATCACTACAGAAACTGCTGTTCGGACTGCTGAGAAGGGGTGGACACACGCAAGCCGAGTAAAGGGACCTATACAGGATCCGGCCTGGAAAGTGACCAGCCCTCCTGGGGATCTATGAGTCACCCTTCGGAAAACCTGAAAGAACTCTCTACACATTGTGAGATAAGAACCTACAAAGGACTCGATGAGTGAGACCCTGATATTTTGTCCAATTGAAACTTGTATTTGTTTTCCTTTTATATGCATAAAGTGTAATGTATGTAAAGAAGGCTGGGGGATTCATAATGCACATGGAATAAATCTCCGGTCTAGTTGTAATCAGTGTTATTAACGAGAACGGAGATTAACTAATCAGGCCCTAAAAATTGGAGTAAAAACGGGAAAATAATTGAAGATTCTAAAACTTGGTGGAAAATATTTGCTAAAGGGATAAATCCCAAAAGAGAGTGCACTCACTCTAATTGGCCTACTGAATATCACCCACAGATCCTAAGGGTGATCTGTAGAAAACAGATCCCCTGGGTCCCCTGTCGTGAACCCGAGGTCAAAGTTAAAAACTGGGAGACCTATATGTGTCCTGGAGTAGAGGCAAACGTACCCCTGAAGAATACGGCTGCTGCCGAGAAGATGGAACACCCTGCTGCTCTAAGCAACAGAGTAGGCAGAGGAGGCAGAGACGTACCAAAGTGGGGAAAACTTTACTGCCCTACTCTGAAGAAAAAAGGGCCTCTGAGGGAGAAGGGCCAGACGAGAGTGCCAGACACCCTGATACAAAAGAGACTAAGAAAAAATATGCAAATCTATAGAATCCCACCAGCCTTCTATTGGAGCTATTGGATAGTCTGGCTAGGTGTATTAGCTACAATGAATACACTACCAGGATGGGCTAGAACGACTAACCAATCCCACCAACCTTTTGAACATACCCTAACAAACCAAATTATATGGCCTTGGACAGACGCTTATTATGGACATACAGGAAGTATGGGTGCAGATTTGTATGGGACAGAGTTAGCAACCGCCATACTAAGCAATAACCTAACACTCCAAACATATAAATGGGAGAATTCATCCCATACCTGGACAGCTAAAAAAGGAGATGAGATACAGATAGGCTGCAGAGTATTCAATGTAAATGTGATAATAAGTCGGCATCCTTTAATTCAAACCGTCCGTCAGCCCCCTTTAACTCAAATCGTTATCAGAGACAAAACGGAATCTAAAATAGCTCAAACCCATTGTGAGTCAGAGGCCTGTTGGTATGCATTTACTGCAACCCAACCAGTGTCCATAGTTTGTTTGGGAGGGACCAGATCAGGGGATCAAGCTATATCTTTCCGATTTTCATTGAACATACAGGAGGAAACTACAACAACCACAACCCACGCTCCCAAAGAGACTACTCAGACTACTCATACTGTTCCAACACAACCAACAGTCGTGCTTAGCCCAAGAATTTTTGAAATTGGACCATATGCAATTAGAAATACAGGTCAACAACAAATACTGTTTAACCCGACGTGGTCTCTCAAACAAGTTGAATTGCTGATGCAAAATAAATGTTTCAAATATTCAGCCAGCCTGTTCACCTTTCCTAAAGACTTCTTACGAGGGATGGACAACCTGGCTGCAAAAATGAACTCCTCACACGAAAAGAACGTAGAGAGACTTAACCGGTGCTTTGGGAACAGGATTGGGAGTTTTAAATAGTATTGATTCGGAGGTGATAATGAACAAATTGGCTACCTCAATTAGTGATTTAACTAATATACAAAGGCCTTTGCGATCTTCCTTATTGGCATTGGGGGCTAACCAGTGGCTGTTGTCGAATATATTACCAAAAGGGGAAAAGGTAAATATAAAGGATCATGAATTGATTACAGATGCACTCAGTGTGCTCCAAAATAACCTCTCTTTAGCTCTCAGCTGCATCCAGGCTCAAATATGGATGCAGTCGATAGCTGCCTCAATTATAAGAGAAGGTGAAGAAGGTATTCTTCCTACTGAAATTCGGAGAATAATTTGGGACAGTGCTACTAATTTTGAAAAGAAACTCCAATCCTGGTGGAACCTGGTAAACTTTACCTATGACCCCATCACAAACACAGCTACTACCTTTATACTCACTATTTACAATGCCACCATATACCAAATTTATCCTGTCATTGCATTAGGGCTAAATCACAACGGGACCATACTCTATCCTTCTGAGCATAGACTATGGGCCCGAAAGGTAAACGAAAAATGGCAAACTGTCAATCTAGAGTCCTGCATTGTACGGGAACAACAAGGATTCATTTGTGAAGGCAATGCAATTGAGGCACAAGATATTTGTTTAGATACCGAACAAAATATTTGTCACTTTGAGGTCCATCCCAATGAAAATCCTAAAACAGTACTTATATATATTGGCAAAGGTTGTGTATGTTTGAGGACAGTTTGTGAATTCTTAACCGTAGACAAGGTCATAGGAGAGACTAAAAATTATTCAAATCTCTGTGTTTGCAATTTCACAAAGATAATCGGATGTGACTTTTCCTATTTAGCCCCGGTTATGTCTCACCAACTCCTGCAATCCAATTATACATTAATACATAATCTACAACCTACACCCATTGGAATGAATCTCACTTTGGTTAAGCAGTTACTTCAACACAAAGACTTAGTTAGAATTTTAGAGAAAGTTAGAGAAAACAGACAGAAAACTCTAATAACTGTTCATCACAATGTGGAGGAAATACACCGAGTCTTGGAAAGAGCAAAAAAGAATGCAGAACATAACTGGTGGGACACCCTTTTTGGATGGTCACCTACTGCTACAGGCATCTTGAATAAGTTGTGTCACCCCTTTGTGGTTCTCTTGATATTAATCTTAATCAGTTTGACTTTGTCAATAATATTATATGTCATAACTTGGAAAATGATGCAGCGGGTAACATATCTGATGTCTGTCACCCGTCCAATACTCATTAAAGCCAAAAACGACCAATTATATGATGACTTTAAATTGAAAAAAATTCTCCTGTTAAGTCAACAAGAATTGCAACGATTTGATGAACAAAATGATAAAAAGAAAAAGGGGGGATTGTGATAGACAGTAAACTGTTCATCAAATTCCATTAAAGATACTGGGAGCTCGTGACATGTTATTCCATAAACTATGTAGGCCTAAGCTTAATCTTAACTATTACACTGTGTAACGACTAACTGACTGCAAGTGCTTATCTAAGTTGAAATGCTGAAGCAAGGACTCCTACTATGCAAAAGACTGAAAAGAGGGAGAAAGGGAAGAAGGACAAAGGGGAGAAAGACAAAGGGGAGAAGAAGAAGAAAAACAAGGGGGTAGTGTCTATATTCTGTAAGATATAAACAAAAGCTTTGTGAGCCACTCTCAGGAAAGCAGGAAATACGAGGAGCTGGTGACGCGAGGAAGACCCGGATGGAGCGACCCCCTAGCTGCAAAGTGCGCAGACGCAGGGTACACCTCTCAGAGAGACCCGATAACAGAAGGCGGAGGATATAAAAAAGACGGACCCTCGGGAAGTGAGTGCGCGCCGTTGGTGGAGCAGGGACTCCCCGGCTGCCCAGCGCTGTTTTGCTTATTGCCGCTTGCTAAAATAAATAATTGAAATTTAATTTGTCCTAACTTGCATCATTTTGGCAAGATAGTCTATAACATGTATGATGTCTGGGGAATGTTTGAAATTAACAAACACATCCTTTAAAACGGTGGTTTTAAGCATCATGGTAAAACATACTTATTTCCAGCTTTGCAGAATCACATTTTTGCAAAAAAAAAAAAAAAATCACAAATTTTGAAGATGTACTACATGAAAATGCAGACTTCATTGCATATATAATGCAGCAACCATGAGATAATTTCAGAAAATTCTTCCTGATTCTTTAGAAAGCAGAGGAAAAGTATTTCCCCTGCATTCTGAATAATGCTTTTATTTTCCCTGTCTTACAGCAAGGAGGAAGTAGAGACATGACTAGACTAGACAGGTGGTTCTTGTATGGTTCTTGCTGAGGCCATATTGCTGGGGTCTCTGCAAACCAAAGATTAAAGGCTCTTTGTCATTCCACCAGATAATTTGGAGGGAAAAAAAGCCCATTCCATTTTTTCTTGTCAGCTGAAACTATCCCAAAAATTCAAATGGAATTCAGGAAATCCTCAGGATTGGCTGAAACAGGAAGTTTTCTCTGAAATAAGTTACTGACTCCTCATCTCCTTCAAAATTTGTCATTCAAGCCACGTGGACTTGGGTGTTCTTCAGCAGGAATTCACTGGTAATTTATTACTGTAATCAGAACAACGGCGGGGAGAAGGGAAACAAGCTGGCACGGTTATTTGCAGATTCCAAAGCTTCTGGCAAAGTCCACCACAAAAGGCTGTTTAACAACATATAGTTACAGATGAGATGCAAAGTGCTTTTATAGATTCAAAGAGACGTGAAACGAGGCAGGAAGACAAACGACTTCTTTTTCAATTGGTAACACTCCCTCCACCCCACCCCCACCCCGAACAACATGCAACAAAAAGCAGCAATCAGTAAGATGGGAACTTCTGTACATTCTTTAGGTGGTCCAGGGCAAGACAAAGCCAAGACAGAGTTCATAGTATGGTCCCTGGACAACTCCATTACCAGCTTAATTCAGCACTGGTGAACTTAGTGCAACATAATATGCACTGAAATGAGATGTTGTGGTGAATACACAAACAGTGAAAACAGTGATGAATAGTAGAAAAAAATATAATCACATCAAGAAAGCTGTGGAGAGCACTCAAGGGCAGGTGGTGAAAACCTTTGTTCATTGCAAAGTAGTGACTGACTAACGAGGAAAAGTTGTAAGTGGAATAGACTACAGTGGCAAACAGTACAGTAAATATTGCTTAGATATGGGATTTGTTTAACATTTGGGGTTTTTTTTAAATGGATGTAGCAAAAATGTGAGAAAGATTCTGGAAACAGTGATAGAAATTATGAGGAGAAAGAAGTTTCTAAGGGAAAAAAAGAAGACTGAAAAACGCAGGAGAGGAATGGGAGGGCGTGACGGAAATATACAGAATATTGGATGGCATTTCTTCAGTACTTCAGGAAAAAGGGAGTGTTGCAAATTGCCTTCTCTTGCAGAAGACGGAATTACCTGTGGAGCAGTTTGCTAACAACTGGTTACGTGAGAAAGGGCACAGCACCGAGGAACTGCTGACAACGGCGACGTGATGGGAAAATACCGAAAAGTATCAAAGAAGAACAAAGAACAGAAGCAAGACTATGTAGAAGGCCTTGCAGAAATCATAAGGGGAGGGATTGGTATTTAACCTTAGCAACCAAGGTATCTAACCTTAGCAACCTATAGGGAGCTCGCTTTTTGCAATATGTATGAACTAATTATTGTAGATATAAAAGAAGTGTGAGTACTAATAAAGTTGAGCCTTTGTGCATTAAATGATGGCTGGGCTCCCTCTGCGTTCTTTCAACAAATGGTGACCGCGACGTGATACGTGCCAAAGGACGTATAAGGCACCACGAAGGATAAAGACCAGAGAAGGTGGTTCAGGTCCTTAAGCAGCGAGGACGGCGAAAGGCTACTGAAATAAGAGAAAAGGCCCGCGCCCTGGGTGTCATAAGAGGTGAACCCTGCTGATACGTGCTGCCGAGACCTGGAAAGGCTGCAACGGAAAAATTCAGGTATGGACAGGCAAGCAGCATATGATTTATTTGCATCCTGGCTGACACAACGCCGGGTTGAGGGAATAGATGTAAAAAAGGATCTTCAGGGGCTTTTAGCTTATGGGGTAGAGCAAGGTTGTTTTATTAATCCACATGCAGTTCATGAGTTATCGGAATGGCGAAAATTTGGAGATAAATTATGGGAATTAACATTGAACGATGATAAGACAGCAAAAAAGTTGGGAAAGTTATGGAGGGTGGTTCATAATGAATTGCTAAGGTATCAGGCTGAGAAAAGAGCTGCACAGAGCGCAGTTGCGGCAAAAGAGAAAAACACCAGATATGGGGAGGAGGAAACTAGGTGGCCATTACCGCCTACGTTTCGTGAGCTTGTTTTACCACCTTTACGTTCCGAAGAGACGGGACAGGAAAGCTCAGAACGAGTTCTCCCTACCGCTCCCCCCGCCCCCGCCCTGAGTAGCCCTGACGCGTCCAGCCACACTGTGACGCCGGAAAGCGAGAATTCTACTCCTGGCTCAGAAGATGGGCTGGGGATAGAGATCGCTAAAGAAAGGTCGTGTGCGAGTTATTCAAATAAGTGGAAGAGAACCTCAATTCATATACTGTCCAATGCAGAAGGAAACCATGCAGTGGTACCTGGTAAATAGCACAGTATTGCAGGAAGCCATGTTAAATGGGCCAATGATGTTGTCAACTGATCAATTATCTATGGAACCTTTGAGATGGTTAGGACAATTACATTGGATTGAACAGCCAAAAAGACAACAGGCGCCGATCCCGAATGCCATCACAGTTTATACAGATGCAGGAAAGAAATCTCAGACAGCAGCTATAACGTGGCAGGAAGATAATACATGGAAACACGAGATATTAAAAGCCACAGCACAAGACACACTACAAACTTTGGAACTGTTGGCAGTAGTTTGGGCGATGGTTAAGTTTAATGGGCCATTGAATATTGTAACTGACTCTATGTATGTAGCAGGAATAGTAGCAAGGATAGAAGATGCAGAAGTCAGGGAAGTACAAAATAAGCGTCTCTATGAGCTGTTCTTACAATTACAGAGGGCCATAAAAATAAGGGAACAACCGTATGCTGTAATCCATGTTAGGAGTCATAAATGGGATATAGGACTTGGGGAAGGTAATGCTCGAGCGGACAAATTGGTATCCACTGCTGTACATGTTCCCATGCCGAAAGACAAATTGGCAAAAGAAGCACATGACATATTCCACCAGAATGCAAAAGGGCTAAGAACACAGTTTGGCATCACAATGGCGGAAGCAACGGCCATAGTAAAAACATGCCCTGTTTGTAGTTTTCACAATAAAGGGGTTGGTATTGGAATAGGAGTCAATCCTAGAGGGACAAAATCTAATGAAGTATGGCAAATGGATGTGACTCACATACAAAGCTTTGGTAGACTTAAATATGTACATGTTACTATAGATACTTATAGCAAATATATATGGGCCTCCGCGCAGAGTGGGGAAAAGGCCACACAGGTAATCAGACACTTAACATGTTGTTTTGCAATAATGGGAGTCCCGAATACTATAAAGACAGACAATGGACCAGCATATGTCGGAAGTCGAATGCAGAGATTTTTAAGCAAGTGGGGAGTGAAGCATGTAACAGGGATACCGCATTCTCCCACAGGACAGGCCATAGTTGAGAGAGCAAATGGTACCTTGAAACGTTATGTAGCAAAATATCAGGAAATACAGGATGTACAAGAAAGATTAGCAAAAACATTATTTGTAATGAATCACTTGTGTATATTTGGAGACGCAGAACAACCACCAGCTATGTTACATTATGAGAAGGCAAAAGTAAGTGAGGGAAGGAAAGAGATATGGGTAAATTATAAGGATCCAAAAGATGGATTGTGGAAAGGACCAGCTAAAGTAGTAATATGGGGAAGGGGATATCTTTGTGTTTCTACACCAACAGGCACTGTATGGGTTCCAGCGAGATGGGCGAAACCTGCCGCACCTCCCAATGACGCCGGAAGAGAGACAAGCTCATCGACAGCGACTGAAGATTCAGCCGGTTCTAGCGGGGATTGAGAGTCCACTCGGACATTCACTTTACTGGGCAACGCTGTCAGATGTTTGGGGAATTATTGAATGGTTAAATGTTAGGGTGACAAGTGTTAGTCATGTTTGCTTAGGACAGATGCAGAGACGATATCTAACAATAGGGAAAAAGGTAAAACAATGAAACAAAGAGGTATAATTTGTCTTTACATCCTCACACTAAGTGGAGCAATAGATGCATTGATGAGGTTTAGTCAGCCAAGGGAAAATGTGTGGGTAACGCTGGCCAACTTGACAGGACAGTCATCACTCTGTTTGGCTTTAGGAAGTATCAACCATCCATTCCGTACTTGTTTGGTTGGACTTCCAGTGTGGAAACCTGGAGAGTTTTGTAGTTATGTTGTGAATCAGACACTATGCAGTGCGGCTTATACAGAGGATGATGGGAAACATCAGTGTGAGCTTATATTATCACTAAATACAACATTAGAATCCCCACCTGAGGAATTGGAGCTTTTTGGAAGTGCAAATGCTAGCATAACAACTAAAAGAATTGGAAAATGGGTCAGCTTTCTGTCAAAAAGGCAGGAACACCTTAATACACACAGGAAGATGTGGGCTTCATTAGATTCAGCATTAGACCCTGGTAGTGTGTATGAGCAACTATATTCAAGCTGTAATGGTAGCAACATAACAACAGCAAGAGAGCTACCAACAGGAATCTTTTTAATATGTGGTGACAGAGCCTGGAATGGTATACCGATACATCCACAGGGAGGTCCCTGTTACCTGGGACGACTAAGTTTATTTCATCCGAATATGTCTGCCTTGATGAAACTTACTAACAGAACCAGGACGCAGCGGTCCATACATGAACTAGATTGTAGTGGGATAGGAGAGCCACGATTCTGGACAGAATTTACACAGGTGTTAGTTGCAACTATTTTGCCAGGAGGAGCGGCTAATAAAGCCATGAACTTAGCAAAACAGATAGGATGTTGGGCAAAAGATGAGCTTAATCGCACTTCTGAAATTTTAGATCGGCTTACAGCAGATGTAGAAAGTGTTAACCATGCAGTATTACAAGATAGAGCAGCTATTGATTTTTTGCTTTTAGCACAAGGCCATGGATGTGAGGAATTTGAAGGAATGTGTTGCATGAACCTGACAGACAATTATTCTTCAGTCCATGCAAAGATTAGGAAATTGCAAGAAGGCCTGCACAGCTTGAAACAAGTAGATGGATTAGGGATTGAAAGCTGGTTAAAAGAATGGGGACTTTCAGGATGGTTAATATCTCTGATCAAGTCTATAGGGGTAGTGATCTTGGTAATTGTGGTTGTACTTTTGATGTTGCCATGTATTGTCAGTTTTCTGCAAAGGGCCCTGCAGAAGACTGCCTCTGCAATATTTTTAGTACAAGTGCAAAAAGAAAACGGGGGAGATGTGGAGCAGTTTGCTAACAACTGGTTACGTGAGAAAGGGCACAGCACCGAGGAACTGCTGACAACAGCGACGTGATGGGAAAATACCGAAAAGTATCAAAGAAGAACAAAGAACAGAAGCAAGACTATGTAGAAGGCCTTGCAGAAATCATAAGGGGAGGGATTGGTATTTAACCTTAGCAACCAAGGTATCTAACCTTAGCAACCTATAGGGAGCTCGCTTTTTGCAATATGTATGAACTAATTATTGTAGATATAAAAGAAGTGTGAGTACTAATAAAGTTGAGCCTTTGTGCATTAAATGATGGCTGGGCTCCCTCTGCGTTCTTTCAACAATTACCTACATGCCATTGTACGAAGTGGCTCACAGACCACTTGGGAGGCTTCAGGGGTGCCCAGCTTGCTCCCCAGGGGCAAGAGGGGCTCCCTCTCCTGGGGTGTGGGTGGCCTTTGGTGGCTGCTGCCCCCAGCACAGGTCCGCAGCGCAATCTGCAAATAGCAACTGCAATTCACACCAGAATTCACTCTCTCTCATGCATACTGGCACACCCATAATGAGAGATTCAATGAAAATTGCCCCAGGGGAAATTAGAAGAAACATTTGTCAATGGGTGGATGGAGGCTGGAAGAACAGTTGGCTGTTCAGGAAAGGAAACGTGAAAAGCAGAGTATGGTAATGACCAGGAGGTGCCGTGACCTGTGAAATACTCTGCCTCACATCAAACTGACCTTTAATCCCACTGATACAAACCCAGAATGACTCTGCAGCTTTCAGTGTCATTGCTCGTTTTGAGCTGACGTACGATGCTCAGCTGCCCACCCATCCTGCACGTCCCTCTCACTCAGTCAAGGATGTGTAAGACATCAAAGCTCTCACTTAGTACCACACCACACTTGCTCTTCTCTAGATCAAAAGACCCCAGAATCTGAAAATTCACAGGGCAGAAAATGAGGCTGTATTTCATCACTTCTACAAATCCCTGGGCCAAGAACTTAGTGGGTTACACCTCATTAAGTGGAGTTATACAGCAAGGGAATGAAGGGAAGTTGCTACAAGTACACTTGAAATTGCTAATGTGCAGGGACCTGTAAAGTAGGACATTTAGGTTTAACGTTAACCATCACTTGTGTTTTATGAGCTTTTATTTTTCCCGTATTTTACTGCAAAGTATGCAATTTCATTTATACTTTTTTTTCCTAACTACCCTCTCCACTCATTATCCACTTGTAAGATGTTTTGAAACTTTTAACTCCTTGCCTAGTGGAGATAAGACAGACCTTGGACAGTCTGAAAAACTCCCCAATTACATCCCTAATAGCAGGAACCTAAAAACCAAGTGTCTAAGAAGACGTCATTGTCAAGATAAGCGACTGGAAGCTGGTCTGAACTGACCTCCTTGGAACAAACAGGAGCTGAAGGAGGGATGAGGTCACTCTATGACCAGATATGGACACGAGAATCCTAAAGTTCACTAAGGGACAGTGTGAGGAAGACTCTGTGGATCCCTAAGGAGGGAGAAGACCCTCACTCTATTTTTACTACGCATGCTCAGACTATGTCAATGAATTATGAGAACGCCCACACGGCATTGGCCACGCCCCCCATGCTGTAACCACACCCCTGCCACCATAGCCATGCCCATGCAGCACTAGTCACACGCCCCGCTGTACTAGCCACGCCCTCCCCACTGTATTTATCCAGAAAGTAAGAACAGGAGAGGTTTTATACACAGATACAATGTTGGACAGCATAGCAGTAACACCCAGCCATACCTACTGCAACACACCTTACTGAACCAGAATTCGCTAAGAAAATCCCCCCAAATTGAACTGAAATTGGCAGGTGATTTTTGAAGTTTTAATGTTTTGGATGCCATCACCTGAGAAAGTGGCTTGGAAGTCCTCCTGCCCGCTGGCCTGCTAACAGTAGGCACAGAGATGGGAAAGCAAAGCATTCATCCTCCTTGAAACCACTGAAGGAAAGGCAGTGCTGGGCACAGTGACTCACTGAACACTGCACGTTACCTGTTTCTCAAGCTAAGAATACCACCAGAGCACAAGACACGTTCAGTTCCTGAGAATGATACTGAAGTACATCTGTTAGCCAATTAAGGCCTTCTATGCACATCACAGCAGTTGTGCCTCTGCTGCACCGGCTAAAAACTTTTAACAAATTTGGAGGAATGTCAAGACAACCAGTATTCCCTGTAATGTCAGCCCTTGCTAACACAGATTCGTTTACAAGCTATGATATGGTAATAAAAAACAAGCAGCTCATAGAACTTTCATTCAGCTTATAGTAACAGAAGAGTATCTGCCCAACGTTACTATAACACACTGTATTCTGAAGGCAGACCATAAAGCTCCAAACCGCACCACAGTGTTGAATTACTTTTTTTCTTCATATAGAAACTATTCTACTCTTTTGAGGTTTAAATAGAAAGCACCAACACTCAAGGTCCATAACTTTCAACCAGTCAACTTGTTAGCACACATACATGAGTTGATGCTAAAGATTTATGGTCACCTTTATTCTATGGACAATTAGACATTTGTCCACATGGAAAACAAAGTAATTGGACTCTCACAAAAATCTCCGCAAACTGATCACTGAAGTAACTCTTTTCTTGACAAGATTATGGATGACAATTATCATCACAGTTGAACCATGTACTCCTCTAATGATGTCAAATCCTGTTAAAGACACACACAGTCTACTTTTCAAATCCTGATTTAAACTGAATTCTTCAAAGACAAAAGGGATCATTACTGCACTCTGTATTTATACGTACTCTGGGATTTTGACTTTTCACGAGCATTGTCTTATACCAATAAAGTTAAACTGTATTCTGCCTTAAGCTTGTATATAATAATTCCAAATTGGTTTATAATTGTTTAAGTCACCCATCTCCAAACAGAATGGGACCTTGCACCAAGCTGAACGCAGCCTCAGGCCAAATGGGGGGAAAGCCAAGGGAAGAGGGGTGCCAGACAGAAGCTGGTTGTTCAGGCTGCTGTGAACCCACAGTCCCGTGAGCTTTTGCAAGCTGAATCACCCTCCCTCGGGAGGAGATAGAGGCCGCAGTTCTCCACTGCAGCACTGCCCTGCGTTAGCAGCTCTGCTAGGCACTTGCTTACAGTCTGCAGGTACAGCTGGAACCAGTTTACAGCCTTGTTTTACTTTGCAACTGCAAACCCTTAGACAGTTTCAAACCAGGTTTCTAAATAAGCATGCCTGGGTGAGAGAGGGGTTGCATCGCTTCCATGCTTTAAAGATTGGTTTTAGACGCACCAGCTTCAGTCTACAGATTTTCATGAAAATACAACTTCATCCTTCCTATAACTCCTCTCCCAGTTTCAAGGAAAACACCTCTCACTGTACAATGGTTCCTCTTCTCTTATTCACCTTCGAGAAGCAATAAGTTACAAACTCTGGCCTGCAAAGTATCACCACTGGCATTTGAATTCACACCCAATGAAATTAAAGAACTGCTTGTGTCCCTGAGGCTGTTCAAAGGCAGCACTCGTAAGCCTTCCACAACTAACACACAGGTACTCTGCATGCAGGGCACTGCAAACCCAACACAGGTGGCTCTACAGAACCATTTCCCAAAGCCTCTTTGCTAAGGGGTTTTCAAGGTGCCATGCACCTCCTGACTGTGCTATTGACGCATTTCTAGCTGAGCTACAGCACTCTGGCACTTCGCTGGCCCACACTCCATCAAGTACGAGACAAAATGTTCGATTCGTACAAAATTCTGACTCTGCTGTATAAATCCCCACGTGCTCCTCGCTGAGCAGCATGCATCCCTCTGCCCATGCCCTGCACAACCCCCAGTGCAGCAGAAACCACCGGAGTGTCACTGAAGCTGTGCAGAGGACCTCTCACTGGCAGAGCTCCCTGCTCCATACACTCGCCAGTTCAAGGGCAAGACAAGGGACAAAGTATTGGACATCGGTGTTCTTGAGGTTCTCTCACCCTACTTGTATTTGTGGTGATGTTCACGTGTTGCTCTGCTGCCTCTCTAAACTTGAAGAGCAGCACTTTGCCCTTCATGGGCACCAGTTTACCTCTGCCACCCCCAAAAAGAACACTAATTAATATGAATAAATCACATTTTGAAGGCACTGGTGTACTTTGCAAAGCCTACCCCCATGAGATTAAGCTCTTGTGTCACTTGGGTAGTTTGGAGAACTGCCCTAGGACAACATAATTTTAACCCTAAATAGTAATGATGTTAAATAATTTCTCAGTCCCTCCAAAGGAACAGATTATTTCACAAGCATGGGGCGCTAGGGACCACAGGGCATTTCCTCTTTAGTTTTCTATATCCATGCTGTTTGAGGATAGGTCAAAGTGTTAAACTATATCTAAGCAGCAAATGAAAGATGAAAAAGCAGGTACGCCCAAAGAGATCTTGCACCTCTGGCTGGGTGCAGAAACATCTGCTGGCTCAAAGCTATCCCCTAGCCTCGCCTCTCCAACAAAGTCATGCGAAGAACAGTGCTAAGAGGTAGCAGGATGCTGGTGGAAGGACTCAGCCTGCCTGTTCTTGTTTCCCTGCAATGCTTCCTCCCTTCCATGCCAGGTATTTAATTCTTCTGTACTAACAAGCCTCCAGATAAGAGCATTGACCCTTCACATCACAGCACTGAGAATCAGACCTGCCAGGGCCACAGCACTGATGTGCAAACCTCTAAGCAAAGGCACGGCGTGTTTGGGATGGAAGAGGTGCCAGCTGACAGAGCAACCACAGTAACACGCATGACGACACAGCCACCCCGCAGGCTCTGGGTAATGTGTCTGCCTGCAGCTTGTACCTGCCCGTTTATTCCCGTACGTGCTCATTCAGGCAGATGTCCCAAAGCCACCTGCAGTCCAACAACCTCCTGCCAAGTTAGGGACATCTAGAGCTCAGTGTGCCTGTGCCAGGCTGGCTCCCTGCCACCTGCCCAGCACTCCCTCTGCCCCAGCCTCGCAGCTGCATCGCAGACAGACAAGTGTCCTCAGGGACAGCACAGCTGCAAGGCTTGAAAACAGAGGGCATGGAAAAGCACTGGAAAAGAAATGCAGCTTAAGTGTCCTTAGGAACACACTACTCATCATAACTAACTGCAACCTGTTTTTCCCGGTATGCAATACACCGCCTGCAGGAATACACTGCTTTTTCTTGGTTTTTTGTGCAAATCTGAAAGAATTTAAATTTCACCATTGTTTGCAGTGAAAGAGAAAGTTTTCATAGAGCAAGATTCAAGGAGCTCTCAAATTACCCATTCATCTCTATGCTCTTGGAAGTTGAGAAACCTTCACTGGCAAACAACTTTTCACAGGCTAACGCATGGTTCCGCATCCCTTTAAATATCAAACTGGTAGAAAAAAAGAAAGTGATATGGATACCCATAGATTCGGTGTAATATCAATTTGTGCATAACTCTCCACCTGGAGATCCATCAGTAGATATGTTATCCATCCTGCAATAGACCACTTGTGGCTTGTTCTCTAAAGTCCATTCTGAGTATTTGCAACTGCAACCACACTTCCCTTTAAATCTTAACTGGAAGTAGAGTCTCTCACCTAAAGATGTTACATTATGGAAATGGGGAAAAAAAAACCCACAACACCAAGCCCCAGTAATACTGATGTTATCTTCAGTAGGTGTAATGAATGCATTGTCTTTTGCAGAAGCTGCTGGAGTGGTGGCAAGCAGGTGCTGTGACAAACTTTCATTTTAAATCTGCTCCCTACAGTAAGGGTTGCATGGAAGAATTTTGAAATCAGGAGTGTGAGGAGGAGATGGCCGGGCATCACTCACTTCAGGTCAGATTGAACAATCCTAAAATAAGCCTTATACAGAAGGCAAAACCAGAAAATTTCTTCAAGGTCACCTTTCAGAGTTTATCTCAAATTGTTCCTTTGGCAAAGAGAGGTGTATGATTTCCTTCTTCTACAGAAAACTAGTTAAGCTGTACAACCCAAAGCACAGAATTCTTCAGGGGGTCTCTGAGAAGCCAAAACATTCTCAGGAAGCCCACGTACCCCTGACCTACCTCCGAAGCACTCACAACTTACTGACCGCCCTTCCAAAGCTGAATCTAGGCTGCAACAACTGTCAGGGCTTACTTACTGCATGGCATTTATTTGTGAATTCCTTCCCCCCCTCAAGGGAAGCTGAATCTAGAACCAGAAATAATAATGGAAAAAATCCAAACAATATTAAGTATTGGACAGAATCCTCACAGGAACAAAAGAAGGGACAACAGGCTCTCTCATCACAAGAGACTCAGCTACAAGACACACAACAATAAATTTAACTAATATTTTCAAACACTACAGCAGGTATGACTCAATCTTTGAGTAATGATGGATTGTAGGTACAATTTTGGAGAGATTTAAAAAGTAGTTCAGTTGTGACCCCAGGCTTTAGTTGATGAGTATGGTGGGTTTTTGCAGTATTTTTTCCTCCCGTTATAAAGAAACTTGTATTTTGCTTTGGCATTTTTTCAGCAGAAGGAAAGACAAAAATTACAGGAGCAGTAACAGTAGCAGACACACCAGCAACAGCAATGCTGCAGTCTGCTCCACTTCCAGTAACGATGTATGAAGAAGCACAAAATACAACATAATTGGCCCCTAAAGGCTGTAATGACTCTGGTTATTAATGCAGCTCCATCCCAACGGTATCTTGCATATCTCTCAAACTTTAATGCCAGATCCCCGTGACTACGGAAGTACCAGTTCCTACATACTACAAGGAAATTAAGCGAATATAGACCACGGTAACACTGGAAATTTGCATCAAAGAACCCAGCTCAACCCGGGAGACCTAGACTCAACTTTTAACTACTAGACTACCCTTCCTTTCTTTACCCAAGAGTAGAGCTACAAGGAACCCAGAGACAAATACTTCAAAATGTCAAAAGCCATCACTAACTCACACTTTTTATAGACATACAGTTTCAGTCTGACCTTGAAGTAGGATCACTGCAGAAGTTGTATGGAAAGTGCAGTTGTTTTTAAATAAACTGAGTTATGGATGTTCTGCAGAATAATCATGAGCTCGTAATTGTTCCTTTTAGTCCCTAAACCTCTTGGCTGTACTCATGGAAAACTCTGAAGAAACAGCATGCTCCTCTCAAGTTTTCATCACATTTCCATTTTGGCAAGACATCCAGTCCAGATCTTTGTAAACTCACAAAGCAGGACAGAAAAGCAGCACTTGGCACCCTACTTAACCCTTGCCATCTGAAAATGCAGAATTGCTTTAAATAGGATGGTATGCTTTGATTTGTCACAATGTTTATGATTACATTTATTTTCTGCTTGCAGACATTATTAAAAAAGACATTTCATCTCAATGTACGTATAAAATCAAAGGAATAAAGAAAGGCAGTGTGCCTAATTTAATTACTGTCCTGGTTCTTTCAGTAAACGATGGCTGAGCATACCAATATGAATAAGGATTTGTAACTAAACATCACACTATAATTATGAAAGAGCAGGAAATTGAGATACAGACTCTGATCCTAATTGCTCCATGATAACCATGTAAACGCATCTCACTCCAAGTATTCTTTCATGACCCTGGACTGTTCTTTTGCCCTTCTTGTCTATTTATGAAGGAAAAACCTCTTGGCATCTAAATTATGGCTGTGACGTTCTGTGATGCTGATCTTCTAACTGTTCCATTTACCCGAATAGGATTTACAAGTACGTATCATTAATAAAATTTGTATCAGCTAGAAAGGAATCTAACTTATACCCACCACTGGAACATAGCAGTCCTTCACCTCTCTTCACACCAAAAAAAGAGCCCAAAATACTAATTTGCTCAGGAAACAGTATTCTCCTTGATCCACTGAGAATACACAGCACAGGCCAATCATCTGTATCTCAGACACGTTTTAAACATGTTCTGAAGGACTGTAAGGAACTGTGTTAGACATTGTTTGTCTCAACATTGCTGCTCCGCGACCACCACTTCCCACCCCCAACATCCTGTTGTTCTAAAGGAGTACGCTACAGAGTCCCCGACAAAACCACGACATCCGCTCAAAGTGAGAACAACGACAGCCTTGGCAGTGCCTGCCAAGCTGTACCTGCGCGCAAGCTGGGTGCGGGGCAAAGGGACCGCAGGTTGACACCCTCCCCCCACCCCCCGCCAGCACGGCCACCATGAACACCTGGGCATGCGCGTACAGAGGACCACGGGGCGGCACATATTACAATGAGCTCCGTGGAAATGGGCGGACTCTTCGGGGAAATCGTGGGGACTAAAGGACTGCGTACTCCTCTCTTGGTGCCACTGTCTTTGCAACCTGCTTCGACACCTGTTACCTGGAGCTGGGACCTCGGCGGAGCTTGGAGCACCACCACCTGCACCGAGGCCGAGTCTGTGGAACATCGTTGGATCCCTGGTGGTGGCGGTAATTAGTTGCATCTCTACCGTTTTCTGGCTTAGGGATTCTGACTTTCTCTTTCCTTTTCTCTCTGTCCTATCGCTATTACTAATTGTTACGGGAAATAAAGTTCACAAGGTTATACAGCATCTGACCTCGTTTGTGTCTTAATCTCGCTCTTGGGATCGTTTAAGAACCCGCCCCGATATTGGATCGGGACAAGGACGCACAGCCAGAAGCTAGTGTTACACGCCTTCTGCGGCTCATCAGCCAGGCTCCTTCGCAACTCAACTTTTCAGGTAAAACACACTAAGACTTTCAAGATAAAGTTAAATTGGTAGCAGTTCTGGAGGTTTTTTTCCTCATTTAAAATTGGATTAAGACACACCATTCACTTACATAAGTAACAGGACAGAAACAGCACTCGGACTCTCAGTTTAGTAGGACTTTTCCAGAACACGACTCCAGAATGCTGGAGGACTAACTTTATAGGAGCCTATGATTTCTGTTTAGTTTCATTTCAATTTAATACTAACGTCTTCTCTAGTCATTATTTCTTCTTCTCCTTACTTTCAGTGACTTAAGCATCAACGCTCCTAAGAACACACCTAGCCACAAGCATGCAATGGTTATTTTTGGCTAACACAAACATGCTCTTTTCATTTGATAATGCTACCTATTCTTTCACTGCAAAGCCCACAAAAATCCATTTCCCCCGTGCCCAGTGCTCTTTCAGAAGCTGTAGATCAGGGTTAAAAGAGTTTAAAAGATGACAAGTTTTATTTCATTTCCCTGCAGACCTTAAGTTACTCCATTAGTGTGAGGATTTATTAAACAATGCTTTGGGGAAAATGTGTAGCTTAGTACAAGAGGTCATTCTGAAAATACAGAAATCCCTCTGTTTCTAACTTTTCTAGCTATGGAGAAACCAGTCGCATGTGACTCTCCGTTCTACACTTCAAAGCCCTGATGGAAGTTGGATGTACGTGTGAAATCAGGCCACAGTTCTGGCTCATGCTGCTCTCCCTTCACAAGAAGTTTGACAGAGGAACAGCAAGCATTTACTCAGTGAGTCTCTTTCCCCCACAAAATTAAAAACTAACATGAACTTCCCACTTTAATTGCCATTCGGATATCTATATAGTGGTGTTATTAATCAGTTTTTGCTATGGTCATTATTAGTACTGCTTACTTTTTTATTATCTTATTGTCCAAAATCTGTAGTGACAATGCAAGACGCTACTGAGTGCCTTTTTGGCAGAGAGACAAAACTCTGTTACTTTACCATCACAATCTTTATATTTACAGGTTTTGAACAAAATAAACTGAACTGTTATGACACATTTCAAGCAGAAAACTGAAGGGACAGTTTAACCTGTTCTGTAATGTGTACATCTCTAAAGGTGGCATTTGGGAATGGCGAAGCTTTCAAAAAAGCTCAAGGAGTTGCATGCCCAGTTCCAATTAAAAATCAAAATATGTCATTGTTTTTAAACACAGAAACATAATCTACTGCCAGTGATACATTAATGAGTAAAATAAAACATTCAAATTACCTAAGTATCTCTTCTCTGGTTCTAAGCTGTTGTCTTGACAAAAACCACATAGTTAGGATCCTTTTTTCCTATTCTCTATTTAAAGGCAAATTAAAAACACTGAAAAATCTGTTTTCCTTGCACTGACAAACACAAATGGATTACACAGGCCCTTTGTCAGACCCTTGGAGACAACTTCTGCTTGGGAGCAGGAGTCTGCTGTGCCAGAAATCTCAGGAAAACACCCAGCAAGTGCATCTGTCCTGTCTGAGTCTCTGTGCCAGCGACACCGTCCTACAAAAGCAGCTCCCCCTGCCCAGAGCAGAGCAGTGCTGGGCCAGAGCTCGCTGCCCAGGCACGCTGCCCTCCGCAGAACCTGCTGGCTCTGGCAAGAGCCCCCCTGGGCTGGAGGACTGGCCCCGGCACCACCGGCCCCTGCAGCCCCCGCGCCGGGCACCCAACAGCCTGCTCCTGGCTTCAGTGGGTCCCAGCTGACCCCCAGCTGCAGGGCTGCCTTTCCGTGCTTTGCTCTCCAAACAAGTAGGGTCACTTCTCAACACAGCGTACTTCTCTATTCCCTTATTACATCTAGAAGATGGTTCACATTTCAAAAGCAAGCAAATTTCTTTCTGTTGTACAGTTTGTAACTACCTGTGGTAATGACCCACTACCAGCATTGAAGTTTTTTGTACTTTTCCTTTAATGGCATTTGCATTTGTCCCACTCCTGGTGAAAAAAAAAAAAAAAACAAAAAAACCAAACATGACAAAACAAACCGAAAAAACCCACCACGAAACACTGAAGTGGTTTCAGCTCAGATCAGCACTCCTACCCTCCATTAAAATATTAATAAAAATAATTAGTACATTGTAATGGTTTAGCCCCTGCCAGGGTCTGAGACCACGTGGCTGCTGCCCCTCCCCCACAAAGGGAGTGAAATACAAAGCCCCAAGACTGAAATAAGGAAAGGTTTAATACAGCAGTGCAATAGCAACACAACAAACAGCAACAATAAGAATAACAGTGATAACAATGAACGGAGCAAAGTATATCTACCAATACAGGAGCGAGAGGAGCAGATGTATAAAACCACGCACCCCGCGCTCCCGCGCCAGGATGTGACGTCCGCATGGTATCTGAATAACCCGGCTAGAGCTCCCCCCCCACTGCTGGGGAAACTTAACCCTATCCTGGTTAAACCAGGACATAATCCACCCCTTTATTCTCTACCATGTGCGTCACATCCAGCTGCCACTTAGCAATTAGCATTGACAAAGAGAAATTAACAAAAGCACAGTATAACTCACGGTGTGTTTTCACCCACAATCAAGTCCCCTTGTGGTACGCATCGGACCTCTCCATCCTTCTGCATCACCCACCAGGTGCGCCCAGGTCCTTGAGCAAAAACAATCCCGTGGATGGGTTTGCCTTTGCCCGGCACAGGACTAACCCAGACCATTTTTCCCAGCAGGTCCCTCATGCGCACCACAGGGACTCTGTCCCCATCCACAACACGTGGAAGTTTTGACTGAGCCGGGCCAGCTCGATTGGCAGATCCTCTTGTGTTCACTAACCAAGTGGCCTTTGTCAGATGTGTGTCCCAGTGTTTGAAGGTTCCACCCCCCATTGCTCTCAATGTAGTTTTTAACAGTCCATTGTAGCGCTCGATCTTCCCGGAGGCTGGTGCGTGGTAGGGGATGTGGTAGACCCACTCGATGCCGTGTTCTTCTGCCCAGGCATCTATGAGGTTATTTCGGAAGTGAGTCCCGTTGTCCGACTCAATCCTCTCTGGGGTGCCGTGTTGCCACAGGACTCGCTCTTCAAGGCCCAGAATGGTATTTCGGGTGGTGGCGTGGGACACTGGATAAGTTTCGAGCCATCCAGTGGTTGCTTCCACCATTGTGAGCACGTGGCGCTTGCCTCGGCGGGTCTGTGGCAGTGTGATGTAGTCGATCTGCCAGGCCTCTCCATATTTATATTTCATCCATCGATCTTCATTCCGCTGGGGCTTCACCCGTTTGGCTTGTTTGATTGCAGCACATATCTCACATCCGTGGATGATCTCTGCGATGGTGTCAATGGTGAGGTCCACCCCTCGATCTCGAGCCCACCTATATGTTGCATCTCTGCCTTGGTGGCCCGAAGTCTCATGGGCCCACCGGGCTATGAACAGTTCACCTTTACGCTGCCAGTCCAAGTCCACCTGAGCCACCTCAATCTTAGCAGCTTGGTCTGCCTGCTGGTTATGCTGATGTTCATCAGTGGCTCGACTCTTGGGTATATGGGCGTCCACATGGCGCACCTTCACAACAAGGTTCTCCACCCGGGCTGCAATGTCCTGCCATACTTCAGCGGCCCAGATGGATTTGCCCTTGCGTTGCCAGTTGTTCTGTTTCCATTGCTGCAACCACATCCACAGGGCACTTGCCATCACCCACGAGTCAGTGTAGATATAGAACCTCGGCCACTTTTCTCGCTCAGCAATCTCCAAAGCCAATTGGATGGCTTTCACCTCTGCAAACTGGCTCGATTCACCTTGTCCCTCAACAGCTTCAGTGGTTTCTCGTGTGGGATTCCACACTGCAGCCTTCCATCGTCGATGTTTTCCCACAATGCGACAAGACCCATCAGTGAACTGGGCATATCGTTTCTCCTCCTCTGGCAGCTCGTTATATGGTGTGGCCTCCTCAGCACATTTCACCTCTTGTTCTGGTGACATCCCAGCATCTTTGCTCTCTGGCCAGTTTATGATCACTTCCACTAATCCTGGGGGGTTGAGGTTCCCTATTCGAGCCCGTTGTGTTATCAATGCAACCCATTTACTCCACGTGGCATCTGTTGCATGATGTGTGGAGGGAGCCTTTCCTTTGAACATCCATCCCAGCACTGGCAGTCGAGGTGCCAGGAGGAGCTGTGTCTCAGTGCCGACCACTTCTGAGGCAGCTCGAATTCCTTCATACGCTGCCAGTATCTCCTTCTCAGTCAGGGTATAGTTAGCTTCAGAGCCTTTGTACCCCCGGCTCCAAAAGCCTAGAGGTCGGCCTCGGGATTCCCCATCTGCTCTCTGCCAAAGGCTCCAGGAAGGGCCATTCTCCCCGGCTGCGGTGTAGAGCACGTTCTTAATCTCCTGCCCTGTCCGGACTGGCCCGAGAGCCACTGCCTGGGTAATCTCCTGCTTAATTTGTTCAAAGGCTTGTTGTTGCTCTGGGCCCCATTTAAAATCGTTCTTCTTGCGGGTTACGTGGTAGAGAGGGCTCACAATCAGGCTGTAGTTTGGGATGTGCATCCTCCAGAACCCCACAGCGCCCAGGAAAGACTGAGTCTCCTTTTTAGTGGTTGGTGGGGCCATGGCTGTTATCTTGTTTATCACCTCCACTGGGATGTGGCGACGCCCATCTTGCCATTTTATTCCTAGGAACTGAATCTCCCTTCCAGGCCCCTTAACTTTCTGTCGCTTGATGGCAAAACCAGCCTTCAGGAGGATTTCAATTATCTTCTTTCCTTTCTCAAAGACTTCCTCAGCTGTGTCCCCACATACAATGATATCATCAATGAACTGCAGGTATTCTGGAGCCCCACCTTTCTCCAGTGCAGTATGGACCAGTCTATGGCAAATGGTGGAGCTGTGTTTCCACCCCTGGGGCAATCGATTCCAGGTGTACTGGATACCCCTCCAAGTGAACGCAAACTGTGGCCTGCACTCTGGTGCTATTGGAATGGAGAAAAACGCGTTAGCGATGTCAATCGTGGCGTACCACTTGGCTACCTTTGACTCCAGCTCATACTGGAGCTCTAGCATGTCCGGCACTGCAGCACTCATCGCTGGCGTAACTTCATTCAGGCCACGGTAGTCCACGGTCAGTCTCCATTCGCCATTAGGTTTTCTCACTGGCCATCTAGGGCTGTTGAAAGGTGAATGAGTCTTGCTGATCACCTTCTGGCTTTCTAGTCGACGGATCAGCTGATGGATGGGGACCAGGGAATCTCAGTTAGTACGGTACTGCCGCCGGTGCACCATCTTGGTAGCAATTGGCACTCGCTGCTCTTCAACCTTAAGCAACCCCACCACCGAGGGATCCTCTGAGAGGCCGGGTAAAGTGGACAATTGCTCAACCTCCTCCAGGGCAGCTACACCAAAGGCCCACTGGTACCCTTTTGGGTCTTTAAAGTACCCTCTCCTGAGGTAGTCTATACCTAGGATGCACGGGGCATCTGGGCCAGTCACAATGGGGTGCTTATGCCAGTCCTTCCCAGTTAAGCTTACTTCAGCTTCTAATAGGGTCAGCTGTTGGACCCCCTGTCACTCCGGAGATGCAGATGGATTCAACCCCACTGTGGCTTGATGGCATCAGGGTGCACTGTGCGCCAGTGTCTACCAAGGCCTTGTATTCTTGTGGTTCTGATGTGCCAGGCCATCGGATCCACACCTTCCAGTAAATCCGATTATCCCTTTCCTCCACCTGGCTGGAGGCAGGGCCCCTCTAATCCTGCTCACCATCACTCACTTGATCTAAGAGTGACTCCTGCAGGAATGACTTCCTGGTCCCCTCAAGAGGGTCAAGCATAATGTTGGCCATTCTATTCTGTCTGGGGGATTTCTGACTAGACACTGGAGCTGCATCTCTCTTGGAAGACTCCCCTTTCATGGTGGTCTTCCCTTTCAGTTGCTGTACTCGTGCAGCTAGGGCGGAAGTGGGCTGCCCATGCCACCTTCTCATGTTTTCCCCATGGTCGCGGAGGAAGAACCACAGGGTGTCCCGTGGTGTGTACCTTCCACTGCCCTTCTCTTGGGTGGGGAAGCACCTGCTTCTAATAGCTGAGACATTGGCCCGTGCAGGTGGAACATAGGACATGTCCTGTTCCACTTTCTGGAGCCTCTGAGACAGTTCCTCTACAGCTGAAACCAAAGCATGTTGGGAGGAAGGGAGACTTCCCTCATATTGCCGGAGCTGCATAATCACTTCATCTACTGCCTGAGTCTGGGTGTCTCGCCACCAGGATGCTGCTGCTAATGCTTTGGAATGTCCCTCTGGTCCACTTTGCAGGAACTTCCGCCACATCAGCTGTGTGCAAGGGACCAGATCTGGATCCAATGGTGACTGCTCATCATTCAGATCACCATAGATCATATCAAACACAGCCATTTCCCTGAGGTTTTGGATGCCTTTCTCCATGTCGGTCCACTTGCCCAACTGACATAGAGCATCATCCTTGTAGGGGTACCTCTCCCTCACAGCGAGCAGGAGTCGCCTCCAAAGGCTGAGGGTTTGAGCCTGTTTCCCTATTGCCTTGTCAATACCAGCCTGCTTGGCTAAAGGTCCCACCTGCTTGGCCTCTCTCCCTTCCAATTCCAAACCAGCAGCTCCACTATCCCAGCACCGGAGCAACCAGGTGCAAATTTGCTCGCCTGGAAGGCGGCCGAAATCCTTCCGCATATCTCGCAACTCACTGAGGGATAGAGATCGGATGATTACCTCCGGCTCTTCCTCCTGCTCTCGTGATGGGCCTGGTTCATTATCACCCTGTGCACTGCGAGGGGATTTTTTGGTATATTTGGTTTTCCGTATCGGGGCAACTGATATTGGTACTGCTTGTCCCTCTGGCTCAGCTGCTGTGCTGGTGGAGGCGACCAGTACTGGCACTGCCTGTCCCTCTGGCCCAGCTGCTGCACCAGTAAGTTCACTTTCAGACCCTGCAGCCCTTTCTCCCCCTTGAGGGCAGTGATCAGTGTTAAGGGCGATGCGGTAAGCATGGGCAAGACCCCAGCACATCGCAAGGATTTGTGTCTCCCGGGGTTTGTCAGATTGGCAGCACACCTTTTCCAAACACTCCACCAGTTTATCAGGACTCTGCACTTGCTCGGGAGTGAGATCCCAAAGCATTGGGGGTGACCACTGACTCAGGCACTTGCCCATCTTTTCCCACACACCTTGCCATTTATAACTATCTGCCCCCGGGGCAGGTTTCCGGGTGGTGCTATTGTTGGAGAAGTACCGCATGGCCCAAAACAAGATCTGGCAGACATTTAGAAAGCACAGAGCCGCAAGCACACTGGTCTGGGTGCTCCAGGGATAGCTGAAACTCTCAAAAACCGAGAGAATCTCTTCCCCTGGCTCACCCACAGAGGGGGTGAGACCCTTAACAAAAGCCCAGGCAGCAAACAGGTATCGGTTCACCCCCACAAGCAGCGAAACGAGCCCATTATAAGCAGACAGTAACCAGTAGAGCAAAATCAAACCCTTGACACATTTTCCACCGACAATAAATTCCAGTACTAGGAGCACAGAGTGGATATGAGGATTAATCCAGCCCCACCACGCAAGCAAATTGCCCAGCATTGCAAACATTTCTTATCAAACAATACAAGTAAAAACAGAAAAATTACACCTAACAGATTGCTCTAACACACTTTCTCCTTTTGTCCTTATTTCAGTCTTCTCCAGCCTCACGTTGGAGCGCCAAAGTTGTGGTGGTTTAGCCCCTGCCAGGGTCTGAGATCACGCGGCCGCTGCCCCTCCCCCACAAAGGGAGTGAAATACAAAGCCCCAAGACTGAAATAAGGAAAGGTTTAATACAGCAGTGCAATAGCAACAAAACAAATAACAACAATAAGAATAACAGTGATAACAATGAACAGAGCAAAGTATATCTACCAATACAGGAGCGAGAGGAGCAGATGTATAAAACCACGCACCCCGCGCCAGGATGTGACGCGCCAGGATGTGACGTCCGCATGGTATCTGAATAACCCGGCTAGAGCTTCCCCCCCACTGCTGGGGAAACTTAACCCTATCCTGGTTAAACCAGGACATACATTTAGATAATAGACACAGGAGGAGTTCCAAACCCACCACAGAATTTTCACACATCTTGTTCATCACATTCTAAATAACTCAGCAACTACCTAATTACTATCATTGGGTCATTACACCAACACTTCAGTTTGGCTGGCTACTGATGGCAGTTGATCTGCAGGCTATCTGAATTTAAAATAAATACAACAAAAATCCCTTTTACTTTCCAAAAAAGTGCACTATAGGTAATGTAATTATACTGCTAAAAGATCAAAATCTGATATGTTGACTGTAATCTGACATCTAAATGACATGTCTGAATTGTGCATCCATCTCAAAAACCAAAACACTATTTCTACCTTGCCCTAAGAAGTTTGCAAAACCCATACAGTTATCCATCAAATAAATATATTTTTTTCAGTGAAAAAGCAAATATTTGTGTTGTGATATAGCACTCTGACCCAACGCACTATGTTTAGGATCTCCCTGATGTGCACTAAATAAAAACTACGTAATGCAAACCCATGCCAATGGTCAGAGCCCAGAGTTTCCAACCACTTCACAAAGATGTGCCTCTCACTGCTCATTCCTGACAGTGCTAAGCAGACACTGTACCACAGCATTACGTTTTAAACATCAAGAGCATCTCTTTAATAATCACTTTTCTGTTTTTATTAGGTATGCACAAGTGTTACATCGTAAGAGTGACACTACTCCATCAGAACTGCACATGTTCACTCCTTTCAGTTACACCAACACAAAGTGATACCAAGAACAGGACCTTCTTTCTCAACAACCACTCATAGAAGAAAACATAGATTGGGCACTTAAGAGCCATTGCCAGCATGTCAAAAGTCATTTTGCAAAGTCACACATACTGCTTTTCATTCATAAACCTTGAGCAAGTACCAAAGCAGGTATTACCACATTCACAGAATTAAGCACACACTTAAAAAGCTTCTAGCAGAGATTGTCTGAGGTTTGAACAAGATGTGCCCTATCTCTGACAGTGCTTGGTTTTTTAAGAGCTGAACAATATTTAGATGGATGCTAAAGGACACTTTTGTATTTCCACTTTTAATTCATTTTTTTCCAGAAAATAAGGCAAATCATTTCAATTTTGAAATATGCTGGGTGACATCACTCTGCCTTACATATACATTGGATCACTGCTTTGCAGAGGAGGCCGAGGCATTAAATCCAAAATGGCAAAGCTCCGGCTGAAGACAAATCTCTTCCAAAAACTATAGGGAGCTCCGTTATTCAAAACTACATGATGGATGTGGCAGGCCAGTCTGGGTACACAGCTAACCACCACCGCAGTTGTGGACAGTCCCTGCACAGCGTGGAGCCTGATGTGGGGGTGACACACCCCCGTGCTCAATACCCGGTACCACGAGCAGTCCCCCGGCTCGGATGGACTCACTGCAAACCCCAGCTGCACACACATGGCTGTCTAGAAAGGTACAGGAGCACCGGCTGTATGACACCTATGGCAAGTAGCTAGGAAATTACAAAAGACTGTGGATAGCTATGCCTTTGTGAACTTTTAGAAAAGGCTACTAGTACTGCAGTGGTGATTTAATGCCAACACTGACCACACAAACCAAGTATTTGGTTTTTCAATCGGCGATGGCACAGCACAAGCACACAGCTCACCCACATCAATGTGCATTACTTGAATAAATTCCCCACTGCTTCTATCACTGAATATAAAGGTCTTCCTTATACATTTGAGTAATCAATACTTGGAATCATATAAGTCATGTTTCACCAGGAAAAAGGAAAATGAATGAGATTAATTTAATTCTGCCACTTTCTATAAACCAGCAATGGCCTCCCGCTACAGAAACCACTAACTTCATTATTTTACAACAGGATATCAATGCTGTAGCATATTTTAAAAGTCTAATTTACTTGGGAGTAATAAAAAGGCACCCTCAAGGCTCATCACGTATGTCATATTATGCTTAGTTTTAACATCCCAGCTTAAGAGCAGTATGCAAAAATCTCAGCGAATCAAGTTGATTAATATTTTGCATTTGCATGCAGTAGTGCTCTCCACTCACCAAGTACTAGATTAACATTATTTTATTAAATTTCAAAGCAATTGTGTTAGGTGGAATAATAAAATGTCTCTGTCTTACATTCTTTATCTTGGCAATAAAGCCTTTAAAACAGAAGCAAAAGTAGTAAATTAATGCAGTAAACTCATTTACAGACAGAAGGTCAGGAATGAGGGAATTCCAGACTTCTCTAGCGGTGCTAGGACTAGCAGGGCACAGAAATCTACATTGAAAATAGAAGCATAAGGTTTGCAGGTATCTCGTTATCTTCAGTTGTATGGTTAGAGAAAAAGTTAAGGATATTTTTTAATTTTCTAGTACTCATCAGGGTTCATAGTGCCTTTTTGCAGAAACCCTATTTCACGAGGTTGCTGCTGGAGGGCAACCAGCTCATTAGGAAAAAGCTGAAAGGACAGAACAAGAACACAAGTGAAAAAAGAGTAGAAGTAATAAATAAAAAAAATAAATCGCAAACAATGAAAGAGACAACAGATCGTTGTCTCTTTCTCCTTTCTAGCTCCAGTGTTTTAATTAAGACAGCATTACACTTTCTGGAACAATGTCTCCTTGCCTGCCAATTGGCTCCTAGTTCCTCTTTTAAAACTCACTCCTTAACAGCCATTTCTCCCAGAAATCCTTCCGATAGTAGCTTATTTTCAATTCATAAATGGTCACTAAAATTATGGTAGATCAAGACAATTATTTTGTTAACATATTATTATATTGTCAACTTCTGTAGAAAGTCAAAAAGACACATCCTCACCCTAGCAAACACTCTTCTTTTCAACCACAGCAGCTAAAAGCAGAAGCTATTGCAAACTGGGCCTTAACTGAGTCTCTAAACATCTAGAGCTCCTAATGGCAGTGAAGAGACTTTCTCAATTTGCCATTAACCAAGCCATCAGCTGTATTTATTAACTGTGGCACTGCACTTCAGAATTACTATGCTTCAATGATACAGCTTGCTGCATACAGCCTCCTAACCAAGGGACAGTTGGTGATAGTCAAGTCAAAGACATGATGTTAGCCCTTGTACTAATGTAATTTGTCATTTTAGAGATTTTCATAGGCTCTTGAAGAATAGGAACTTGCCTGATTCATTAGTTATCCTTCTAACATCCAAAGAACTGAATTCTCTTCCAATTACACCTCTTCATATTTCAGTATATTTGTTAAAATACTGAACGGAGCTTGTCTTGGAACATTTCCCCCTACAGTAATTCCCCACAGAATTCCTTATAAAGAGACAAAGTGGAGCACAAGCGAAGTGTAATATGGCTTTAGAACTGATGGCCTTAACCAAATAAATGCTATAATCAGCATCTGTATTTAGAACATCAACAGGATTTTTATTGCACTACAAATAGTCACAGTAGTGTGGGTAACTTTGACTTCCAGAAGAGATGTTTCTGTTTTGAAAGCATCTCACTTGCTCTGGATGATGAGCCAAGAGCAGAAGGATGATGGGTCATATCACATCTCCATCTTAATTACTTTTCTATCAAATATAATGTCATTTAGGCATTACGACCTTAGCTGTTCCAGAAGCTGCTCCAAATCTTTATAACAACATACTGGACATAACTTTTCCAGCACTGTGAATTCAGTGCTTTATAAATATAAAAAAGAAGGAAAACACAGGTGAGGCCAAGAGCAACATGTTAGGGAAGTTTATTTATGGAAAATTACTCTGCCAGTTAATTTGTTTCCAACAAGTCCAGGGAATGAACACTAAAACACTTTGATTTCTTATAAAATGCAATGCTTGTTTTTGAAGCTTTTTGACCCACATTTCCTCACCCAGGAGTTTACTTTCTGTAACCAGTAACAGAGTTATTCAGTACTGGCTAGAAAGGGCCTTTTCTGTGCAGTTCATCTGCTGCATCCCAGTAAGTAGGACACTATGATCATGCACATGTTGCTGCTACAACCTTCCATACTCTCTACTTTGCTCTCTACCAAATAAAATGGAAGAGATGCTTTATCCTGTAAGTGAATATGCAAATAGACTTAAAAAGTACAATATAATGGTTAAACAGAATTATCGTAGAGATAATTCCAATAACTCAAACATATGCACACAATTATCACACACAGGACATGTGAAACAGGAGCACAATTCAAGCAGTCCCTCCGTAACCGTTGCTAAATGTGCCCCCAAGGAGGGACGGGACCTGGCGATGGTGCACAGCGGCAGCACACGTCTCACAGACACTGCCACACGTGTGTGCATCAACGCGCACTGGAGTGACCCACGTCAGCGGTGCAGAGAGAGGGGCCAGAAAACAGCAGGTAAAAGAGAGGGTGAAAATTACTCCTGCTTAAAAGCCCGTCCCTGCCATAACAGAGTATCACAAGAGAGTACAGATCCAAGCTCTCCCTGTTACCCAGTACAAAGCTCACACACACGTGAAGTCTCTCCACAGCCTGTGGAGGCAGCAGGACCTTCCTCTTGCTCACGGACTAGGCCTGCGCTGTCCCACAGCACGGCCAGAGGAAAGGCAGGATTCCCCACTGCAGGTGCCACCACGCACCAAGACCTTGCACAATCCTGTTATCAAATCGGTCTGAACACACCATGAGCTGACCTTGGCTACTGCTGTTAACCAAGGCAGTGCCACAGTGCCTCACCAACCACAAGAGGAAGGATTAAGTTACACTCATGTCTCAAGTCAAACCCTTTTGATTTGAAGCATATTATTCCAGCACACACAAAATGGTATCACAATTATATCAGCAGCGGTCTTTTTGGTAACTGCCTGGGGTAGGCAGCAGTCATTTTAAGTATCTAGAAAATCAGATAGGTCTGCCCTTGGTGCTGGAATTCTTCTGGAGCTGTAAAAATCACTTCATTTCATACCTGACCCTACGAAGTCCAAATGCACTATAAAGAGTATCCTTCTGTTAAATGGCAAACGCATTGAGAAACAACACTGCAAAATGCATACTGCTTTTCCCTTCCAAGGAAATGACCTTTTTATTTCCAAGTAACCGTACTGAATACATTTATATTATATTTCTAGAATCATAACACCTTGCTGAAGATAGTCAATATTTATCTGACTTACCAGAACAATGGTGATGTTGTTCTTCTAGAAACTCCAAGTCAAACATTAGGTCATCTTCATCCAACTCACAGGAACCCAAGTTATTCAAAACATCCTAATATATATTAACAACAAAAAAAAAGGGCATCATTTAGACAGATGTGTTAACCGAACTGTTCTGCACAAAATAATGAGCTATCAGATATGGGAAATATGTTTAAGTAGGAGCTACAGAAAATTTTTCTACTAACATTGGACCAGTGAAAAATTGTATGAAACAACTGTCTGATAGAAATGTATCCATCACCATTTGTTGTTTTTACAGGATCTCGAATATTTAACAAAAGAAACCCCAAAGTACAAGTAATACCATCTATATAACTTTTTTTTTTGTACTCTTGAATGATGGGTTTGTGTCTTTCAAAGTTTAATCATAACTTTTTATGAAGCATAAAAATGTTATTTTTAGCACAACATAAAAGTATTAGTACTTCTTTTTCATTACATTTTGGAATTCTAAGCACTGCTTGCCCTTACCAATACACTCTGAAGAGAGATTTACTGTTCTATTTATCCAAGGAATAAAGAGACACAAATTTAGGATAAACAGGAAATTCAGGCATGAATGATCAACTTATGAATTTTTAAGTATTAAGGTGGGTGGCAAAGGCTTACACAGACAAAGAAAGCCTGACTAAATGTGGTTGCTCAGGTCCCCATTCCTTTTTTGCCATTCCATTTGTGTTCCAAGTTTTAACCACAGACAGATAAGGCAGGTTTATACAACACGTCCTCTGGAAAGTCAAAAAGGGGTGGTGGGGCTACAATCCAAAGAGAGCACAGGAGTAGCTTTTTGCACTACATTCTTCCCTCCAGGATTGGCTTCTTGCAAGATAAAATGACTAGTCATGTCTCAGGTAGACATCCTTACTCTGTAAACTCCGAGGACAGCAATATCACTATTCAGGCTCTATCTGGGGCGATGAAAGGTGCTGGGCTGAGTCTCTGCGAAGCCCTGCCGGGACAGCCAGTGCCCGCAGCCCAGCCCAGGGGGGACAGAGCCGCTCTGGGCAGAGCCGCGCTGCCAGCCCAGGGGGAACAGAGCCACCTGCAGGGAGCCCCAGCTGGGGGATGCCTCTCCTCTGCCACCCGGGGAGAAACAGCAGCGTGGAGAACGCAACCTGGGCCGGGACACTTCCACCCCCTACCAACACAAAGTTTCTATAGTCAATGTATTAAAATTGATACTCCTTCTCCATCTTCTTTGCATGTGTATTTCACTCTATGGTCATTTCTTTTGACCTGATAATATAATGATTTTCTTCACAGTCACCAACATCTCATCAAAGATCATTCATGCATTCTCCAGCTGGCATTTTGTTGGCAAATCTACAAGTGATATTGCAACAGGCTTAATTCTTCGGTCCATTCACAGGCAAAAAAAGTCAGTAGATCCTGCATGAGATGCTGGCACCCCACACATCTCACATGCTCCCAGAACAAATGTAACCCAGAGAACATGGGAACTCCGTGTAAAAGACGACAGGTGATCATCCCAAAGTATTGAGCTGTCTGTGAGGTACAGCAATCTGCTGTATAGAAAGTAGAGAAATGTAACAGCAGCATACATTACACTAGCAAAAGCTCTCCCTGACTTCAGTTCCAACCATATTTTTTAATGTTCTGATTCTTTGAAGAATTTCCCACCCCTACTAGATAACCATTCCTATTTACACCCACAATTTATATTTATTCAACCCTTTTGAGTAATTATTTCTTCAAATTCTATTTTCTACTCTCTCACAAACAACGTGCAGGCAACACAAGGACTTGCAGCCAGGGCTTAGACATGCTGCTTTTGCTTGACAAATATAGTTATCTGTTTAAATAACATTGATCATTACTGTGCATTTTAACACATTACCAGATATTTCTGTACAGGAAGAAATCTTTCCCTTCATGTAGGAAAAAAAAAAATCCTTAAAAACAACATCGACTCAAGAAGATGAGCAGCTTTGGAACACACTTTCTCTTAACATTAACTGGCAAAATTGTTTGAGGAATGTAGTGAGACTAGTACAGAAGTGTGTTTTGTTAGAAAAAACCCCATTAATTACGTGTGTTTTAGACTTACATTTTTGAGTCTCAATTAAACAGCTAAGTATTCCAGAAACATATGAAAACAGAAAAACAAACATAACATTATGGAGGACACCTATCTGTAGTTTTAAAATTCTGGTCCCTGTAAATTAGTTCAGACACTACTTACAGCAATTACTCTTATATTAGAACTTCACAAGAATATATCAGACACCAGCTTGTACTGGTTTTGGCTGGGAGAGAGTTAAGTGTCTTCCTAGTGGTTTGTATGGAGCTGTGTTTTGGATCTGTGCCCCAAGCAGTGCTGAGAGCAGAGGGAGGGATGTCTGAGCTGTCGCTGAGCAGTGCTTGCACAGTGTCAAGGCCTTTTCTGCCCCTCACACTGCCCCACCACTGAGAGGCTGAGGGGGCCCAGCCAGGACAGCTGACCCCAGCTGACCCCAGGGGTATCCCCCACCACACTGTGTGCTGCTCAGCAGTAACAGCTGGGGAAGAAGGAAGAAGGAAGAAGGGGGATATTTGCAGTTATGGCATCTGTCCTCCCAAGCACCGTGATGGAGACCTGCCTTCCTGGAAACAGCCCAACACCCGCCTGCCGACGGGAACTGGTGAAGGAATTCCTTTTGTGCTGTGCTTGTGCACACAGCTTTTTCTTTACCTGTTAAACTGCCTTTATCCCAACCCTCGAGTTCTCGCACTGTTCCCGTTCTGATACCCCTCCCCATCCTGCTGGAGGCTGTAAGCGAGCGGCTGCACGGGGATGAGCTGCCCGCTGGGGTTAACCCACGACATAACTAAAAGAACTAATTCTGTCCTATTGTCACTAGGTAACAACACATCCATCCGCTCTGGAATTTAAAATTGCCAATAACTCACCATACCTTCTGCCTGTATTAACACAACTCTATTCAATCAGAATAATTACAGCAATGTTAGAATAACAGTTTACCCTCTTTTGGGCTATAATCGTTATGTCCTTAAAGAAGTGCACAGAACATCATAGCATAAGTGTTAAGTCACATATAAATTAATTTCTGGTAGTTACTTGATCTCAAGACTTAATTCAAAGTGCCTAACAACTGCAATCTGATTTTCACAGGCTCCTAATATGCTAAGAAATGTATATTACGCTACAGACTTTAATTTCCCACAGGGTGGTTAGCTGAAAAGCTTCTCGTTGACTTGACCTAAAAATCACAGACAAAATGCTTAAATCCCAATTGGCATTTCCATTTTTTTTTATGCTAGTAGTATGTGAAAGGCACTTTCTTCATGCTAAATTAAAAATATAAGGCCCAAATTACTACTTACCTACACTCAGCAGTTTAGTCCTATTTAGACAGCACTGTTCAGCCTTATACTACCAAAGTCGTGGCTTTAAGTGGCTTCCACAGTTTCTTTCCACCAAGGAGCGAAACACCAAATTCATTGCAAAAGGGGAAATTTTGTTACTTTAGTACAAAGATAGTTATGAACGAGTGCTGTCAAGTCCACTTCACATGAGGGGTGAACCACTGTCTTACAGGGTTTACAGTTCAATAAGAACTGATATTCCTAAATATTCTTCCCTGAGAAGCCCAGCATAGCAGAGAGGAATTTGAATTAAGCAGAAATCCCACAATTCAGTGACAGAACAAAATGTAACATCTATTTTAACTATGAAAAAAACTTTCATGAATATCACAGATACCAGATATATGTATAGCAAGTTAACAGCAGTTTACAGTTATTCAGAGAAAACATAACCTTGTTAGTTATAAAGAAGGTCGTGCAGAGGACATTAAAGGAGGGTGTGCATTTTGCTTACCTGGTTCATATTTTTATAACAGTTGTGGTATATCTGAAAAAGGTTCCTTTGTTTGGGGGTTGTTTTTTGAACCTGAACTGAAACCCTGAGCACTCAAATCCTCTCCATAACCTTTCCCTCACTGCCTTTCCAGTGCAGGCTGTCAAGACGGAAGCTCATCTGCTGTTAAGACATTAATCATTAATGTGTCTCCAGCCTGCAGACGGAGAGTGTATCCCATAGGATCTTCTCAAGCCGCTGCAGGTCACATTTACAGGTCACAAAACCAACCACCTTCAATTCCACTTTTAAATCTACTGGTCACACACCGTAACCCATAAACCATCCAGCTCATGTATTTTCAATAACATCTGTCACCTAATGGGTTGGTCACAGACTGCATAAAAATCTCCTCTTCCAAATGGTCTCAGCACAGCCTGTCAGAAGGTATGAAGCGGAAGGTCAAGTCCATATTCAAGGAGAAAAGAGCAGAAGAAAATAATGTTAAAGCAACATGGAGCAAATACGAAAATCACTTCAACCCTCTCTAGACCAGCAGTCAGCCCAGTTGTACCCGTGATCAGTGCTTCATCAGACACCAGCAAAATATCATACTATTCAGCACAGAGAAGAGGAACATAAAAAAACACTTTAGCCCTTATTCATGTACATTCAGTGGAGCCCATGGGGGCACAGGATCCTGTTGTTTCTTTCATCATGTAGCAACTAGGCTAGAACTGGTGCTTGATAATAAGATTACTCAGGAAACATCCAAAGTAAAGAGAAGCACTGATCACACTTTCATGAGCTGCAGACTTGGATACTGCTTCATAATGTACAATATCAGACCCAAGGACAGATTTGGACACAGTGGTTTGGGTAACTGTTCCATCACTGCAAGTACAATTTCTGAAATACACCAGAAACCCAACTATTAATTGCTGAGTCACCCCAGAGCACCGAGGTATCAAAACCCAGGTACAGCTGCTCACACAGAATATCCAGGATACCTAAGTAAAATTTAGACACCAGCTGCTAATTAGATAATTATCATAAACAGACATTCCAAGCAGGGGCCATAACACGTTTCCATTCAAGTGACCTATGTTTTGCCTTTCTGCACCCTCCAGAGATACAGCAGGAATCTCAAATACTTACAGTTAATATCTCTTTTGCTAACATCTCACTGTTTCTGTGTCAAGCATTTCCCTTTGTTATGTCTTCCCAGTTTCAGACAACCCCCTCTAAAGTAGTCAATTACTAATTTTACAAATTTAATGCTTAACTGACATATTCAACCCCTCCCTTTATGATATTGAACCCTGCAGTAGCCCATGAAATATTACCCTCCATTCCAACAGCGGTTTGCATATACTCTTCTTAAGTTATATTGTAAATATACTTACTGAGATGTTAGATACTCAGAGCATCCCCACATATGCAGCATAGTACAAGCATGAGGAAAAGGAGATTTTGCCCAAGTGTCAGCATGGGATGGATAAGCAAAAAACCCTCAGTAATACAGTACCAGCACACAGCTCGAAAAGTTATCTTAGTTCGGTATTGGGTTGTTACTTGTAGGCAAGTCAAAAAAAAAAAAAAAATTAAAATTGAGAAAGCAAATGAAGAAACTTTTGTGGTAACTGCCATTACGCTAGTGCATGACAGGCAGTGCGGGAGCAAACAGGAATGCAACTACTTGACAGTTTGACAAGCAGGCAATGAAGACTTGTATCACTGTTAAAGCTGAGGGGAAAAAAGCCGGGATGGCCTTAGGCCATGGAAGTCCTTTAACTGGCAACAAGCAGTTTCATCTCATGTACTGGAGCCATGGGAAAGGTGCAAAGAAAGAAAGGGCACAGGCAGAGCAACAATCCAGAAAAATCAGTTGTGCAGCTCTCATTGGACTGACACAAGCAGGCCAGGCTGCCCTGCTCTCGGAAAAGAAGAGGATGATGCAGCACTGAGGGCAAACATAAATACTTTTACCTGCAAAGATGGAAACTTGTAGCTGAACTTAAGAAATTAAAAACAGGCAACATTTAGAGAAGATTCAAGTACGAGAAACTGAAGAAAGACCTGTGCTCGAGAGAGTGCCCAGAGAAATGCAGTCCTGCAGGACAAAGGACAGGAGTAACGTTCACCGAGACAGGAAAAAGCAGAAAAATAAGGTTTCTTTTAGTTACATGGCACATGTGCTGATAGCCAGGTGTGTGCAAGGGAGCACTCACAAACACAGGCAGTTATTTTCCATGTAAACAGTTGCAGAGGGACAGAAAGACACATTGGAGAGAGCCAAAGGTCAGTGGGCAGTCTCGTTCTACTGCACGTGTGCAGCCGTATTTCTGACAGAGTAACACCACACGTGTGCACACAGCACAGTGCAGCTCGCGTCCTGAGGCTGGGCAGTGTGGTCTAGGAGCTCCAACAACCCTCTGAGCTTTTTTTTAACTTGTAGTAACACACAGCTACTTTCATTTGTATCATCCTTCATGACTATCTGGTTTTAATGACTGTAACTTGTTAGTATCTCAAAATCACTATCAGCAACTTTTTTTTAAAAAAAGAACAATTTTTAATTTTTTTTTTTTTTTAAAACATTTCCTCTCTACTACTGGTAAAGGTGATATTTAGGATAGTCACCTTTCCATATTAGCCCCTGCTGTGAGAAGTGATGGATAAATTCATCGCTCACACACACCTCAATGTCTACTCATACACATTTTTCCCTGCTGTTGTCTCTTACAGAACTTACCGTGATCTGGGTGAGATCCTAATTTTTACAATGTGGTTATTCTAATTCTCTCCTACATTTCAACTACCCACATTTACATTCTTCTCATTGGTCTTGTAGGGCTGCATATTTCAGGTCATTCAGGTCTTTCACCATGCTGCTTTGCATTTTCCTTCTTTCTTTTTGCCTCTCTTATACATCGGGAGAAAAGCACCACCCAGCCGGAGAGCAGAGAGCTCAGCCACAGCCGCCATCCATCTGATGAGACGCAGTGAACTAGTCTATATGTTATGTCTAAATTTTTAAAGGTGTAACTGATGACTTCATAGTTGGAACGTTTGACTGACCAGAGTTTCTACAGCAATATAAATCTCTTTAAACTGCATCAGTATCAACCACATTCATTTGAAAAGGGTCTATTATACTGCACAGGCTAATCCACATTAAACCGTCCCAAAAACCTGTCCTCAACTTCAATTTTCACCTCTTGTGTTAACTGTAGTGCTACAGTCTGACACCATTTGTAGTGAAATGGTGGCATCTTGTGGCAGAAATCGGTCACTGCAGGAATGATGGCTTTGAAACCATTCTGATGGAAACCACACATCAGCAGTAACCTCAGCAGTTCATCTCAAGGGGCTGTTTCAGGTCATTATTTACAGTACTACGGAATTGGCATGTTTGCAGAGTCACTTTGAAAGACTTTTTTATTTCCCTAAATCTCATTTATGAGTAGCATTGCTTCTGTCCAGATTATCATTACTTCCCACACCTCTCAAGGAGTTAATGCCGCTCTTGGGGGAGGTGCTGACCATCTTTGCAGGTTTGATACACATTCTCAGTATTTAGGAGATCCACCTAGCCAAGCTTTTATCTATCACCTTCAAAAAGAGCACTGCCAATCATGCAAGAATATTCTGCTGAGCAAGTTGTTTAGGAGGAAGAACAGTTTCTCAGATGCCAATCTTTTTTTTCTTCTTCTCACCTCCTGTGAAAACCCAGCACCCCCTCCGTTCTTCTGGCTCCTTACTCCCGCCAGCCCCTCAGCAGAAGCCACCCACACCGCTTGCCAACAAGGAAAAGAAAGCAAACAGGGTCTTGGAGGACCTTCTTCAGTTTGTGAGGAAAGGGTATCTTCTACACCACAACGCTCCTCACACAAGGTCTGGATGATGCCAGAAACCAGCATCCACAGTTCCTGCCCCTCCCTGGGTGCCTGGGAGCACAACTGAACAGCAGCGCTGCCCTGCCAGGGAGCCTCGGCCACCTCCCATCAACTCGCCAGCCCTTGAATGCCGGGGGTTCATCTCCTTTCAAAAGTGAACAAAATGAATACGGGTAGCCACAGAGGAGTGACTAACGGTTTTTTTAGGTACACAAAAAAGCTAGGTTAAGGTTTTTAATAATACTTCATTTAGTAACTCCAGTTCTTTACCCAGTATTTATTCTTCATTAGGATCATTCACTGGTAACAATCTGTTACTGTGGTACTAAACATTGCTTGTGAGAAGTATTCTGAAGGGGCCTTTTTACTGTTCAGATACGTATTATTATGAACATTCAATTTCTTCCATTTTTAATTCCTTTTCCTTCCAGGGAACTCTGCTTATTCTTTTGCTTTCTGGTTGGGGGGGGGGCGGGGGGTGAGTGTGTGTGGAAGGGGGTGTAGTGTTGGTTTTGGTTGTTTTACTTCTTCTTATACCTCACTTTTTACTAAAAAAGCTTTTATCTAGCGTTTTGTCTTAACATAAGAAGGTGATATCCATATGTATTGGGATATATTTTGCCTTCACACATAAGTATGCACAGTTACCTTGACGTAAAAGTTCTCGGTCTGTGACTGTAATACCAATAAGCATGAGCAAGCACTTGTGAATTTGTGGACAATCTTGCTAAATGGAACTGGAAAAACCCTGTGGATTTCATACACAAAACATGAAGAGACTCAAATCATCACCTACCCCCATGCACATTTTGCTGACTTCCTGCTGTTACTGTGTTGTCCCTTCCTAGTCCCATCATTAACACAGGGCTAAACAGAATGAAGCCCTATGGCATCAGTCCAGCCTAGTATTAACATTAACACAGAGATCTGCCTAACAGCTTGGCTCTAACAACCCAAATCGGGTTTACTGGCTGGAGCCACAGCTAACCAGCTTCTTAGGGCAGGAACTACACCTGCGCAGCACCGTGGATGCCTACATGAAACAGCATCTTCAAATGTCATCAAGTTCTTTCTGGCTTTGAAAAATGTTATTCACTGATACTTAGATGTGAACTTCCTGCAGAAACAGAGAAACATGCTATACCTATATGCTTTAATAGCGCAAAGGTTTCTTCTACTATTTAGCAATTCTACCTCTTTATTTCTATGCTCTATCTCTGGATGTATTCATCCAGTGGATTAAAAAAAAATATTAAAAAATCAAGGGGTTTTTTTTGGAAGTAAGTTTTGCATTACTGTACTACTTTATCTGACAAGTTAGCAACAATCTAGAAACCAGTAAGGCTTCCTTCCTAAAATTAATTGGCCTCCTGCCCTCTCAGGGAGTATAAAATTCATCAGTGAATACTGATAAATCTGCACAATCTGATACTGCTAAAAGGAGAATAATCCTGTCATTGAAGTGTAGGTAATCCAGTCTGCCCAGGTTACACAAAGTGAGCGTACAGGCAAGCATTTCTGTAAAAGACATCAAGTAACTCCATGTCAGGTGAGTTTTTAGTGAGCACTGCTTCAGGACACTGGCACACTGAAAAACCTGCTGTGCATCGGCCGTACACAGTCAGAATGTGCTCAGTGCTGATGTCGTTTTCTCCTGCCATCCACAGCAGCACTTGTGAGCCCAGCCACAAAGGAACATTTGGATGCCACATTCAGACTCAGGGGTGAGATATACTGAGGCAAAACACAGACTTCACATCCTCTTGAGAAACTTCCAAACCCCAGTTACCCACCACAGGTTCTGTAAGGGCATTTCACACTAAATTAGCTCCTTCTTTGGGAAGCTATTTTTAAATGACCAACCAGGAACTAGTACAGGCAAATCTCACAAAGGAAGAAAATTTTAGCCTTCCTTGACTTCTCGGGTTAGAGAGAAGATTCCATGTCTAGGGGCAGCCAAAGCAGCACACAGTCAGAAAAGTTGTCTAAGCAATGGCAGGAGTTGTTGAGTTTTGGCATTAGCCTGTAAAACTCCACCAAAAGCGCACGTAACTGGAAATCCAACATCAGTTTGAACCAATCAGTTTCACATCTCTGAAAAACTGAAAAAAGTCTCTCTTCAAAAGAGCAGTTGTGCTCACATCTGAGTCTCTCAGGGGTGTGTTTGGTCTTGCATCATCGTAACATAACAGCTATTACGTAAACCTGAAACAGAAAAGCCCCTTTATTTACACATCTGTTTAGAAACTCTAGGCAGGGGTAAGAAACTTGGAGTTTCTGGCTTTCTGAGAAAAGCTGTTTTCTGATATGAGTACAAAGTGAATCCTTCTCTTTTCAGCTAGCATGATGAATAAAATATTTTGATCTAATAATGTCCATAAAAGTTGTTTGAGTGATTCCCATAAGCTAAAGAGCAGATGCCACTGCTGCAGATGTTCAATCTTACTATTTCCTTTCCTTCACTCACTGGAGAGCACATGCGTAAGTATAAATTACACTCACCTTGAAACGTTTATTCTCCCTGGCTATAGAACACACAAACTTGTCAGTCAGTCAGTTCCTTCTACTATTGCTTCACTAGAAGAGGTTTCAGAAGTCCTCTCCTGCAGTTATTTGATCTGTCTTCGCTGCTCCAGTCCTCGGGACCCTCAAGGGTCCAAGAGACCCTTTCCTCTCCTCCGTACCCTGTGCTCAGAGTGAAAGCATTCAAACTCGTCACCAGTTTCGAAAGGGATCGCTCAAGACCTTTCAAACGAGCCTCCTTCCAGATAACTTCCTCTCTATCCAATTTCTGATCGAAATCTCATCTCCCTCATACCAGACATGAGTTCATGAAGCAACTAACACAGTAACAACCAAGTGTTGCCACACAGTAGTTCACTGTATTTAACCTCAGAAACAGTCACACTGAATTTTGCTGCAGTCTCCCTCTCCCAGTATTTTTCTCCCAGGCTGATCAGCAAAGCATGACAAGAATCTCTTCACAGAAAATATGCAAACCTTTTCACAACATCATGTCCTGAAAAAAATACTTTTTAATATCTGTAGCTGAGCCTGGATCAGATTTTGGAAGCCTGAGACAGCTCGTTGGTTTTTCCCCCCCTTTATTATCATCCATTACTTGTAAAGTTGCTGCTTCTCATTCTAGTTACACCAATCACAGAAAAACAAAAACTTAGGCATATGGAAATAAAACTCACCATGCTGTTCATTTCTGAAGAGGATGAGCTTGCTCTCTGCTTCCGTAGGCTGTTAAGCTCTTCTGTATTTCCATCCTTTGGCTTTATGATCAGCCAACTGCCTCCAGCAGTACCTTCTGAAGGGCATCTCAGTCGTTTCTCAACAAATCTGCCTTCTCGGCATGGACTGAAGCTGTTGGCAAGGTCAACCACAAATAGAGAAGGAACCAGCAATCATTACAAAGAACTATTCTCTACAAATATTTTCTTAATGGGAACACTGCTTTGCTTGAAATGCTTACGCTGAAAGGCGATGGCACAGAGCATGTTCTGCAGAAAGCAGATCCTGCTCACCCAGATAAAACTGTCCCCTGGGCCACCACGCCACTGCTCAGCCCCCTGTGGCCAGCACACTCGGCGTGCTACAGCCAAGTCCACAGCTCCTCACAGGATCCAGAGGGACCCTTGCTCCATCCTTTCCTTTCTTCCCTCATTCCAGGACATTTCCAAACTGTAAAATCCACGAGAGAAACTATCGCTTGGTCCACTGCTGCCACAACCCAGCCTGCCCCACCCTGTGTCCAGAGACGAGTCCAGATTTTGTAGGGCCAGGTCACAGCTTTGTTATCACTGCACAGGACAGGGATGCACATTGGTTTTGGTTTCTGTTTGCCCTTCCTAGCTCAGCTCTGCACCCGCACCCTCCAAACCCAGCCTGCAGCCAGCAGGCTGAATCCCAGTCCCAATTACTGCTGTTGAACAGTAACACACCAGAAAAGAGGAGGAAAAATTACATTTGGAGGTATTAGGGCAAATTTAGAGATGGGGAAAGAGAAAAACATAATAGCATAACAAATGGAACACAGAAAATCTTTTCTTCTGCCTTTTGCGAGAGGACAGACATTTTTTCTAAGGCTTTTCAAAAAAATCTGTATCACATAAAAATACATAAAGGCATACTAAGAAATATATGGCACATCAAACCTGCTCATACATTAATGTCACATTCACAATACTATCTATAATGACATCAGCTATGAATCCTGCTACAGAAAATATCTATTTAAAAAAATGCACAGAAATATTTTGCATTCACATCTGGTTTTAAATACCATTTTAGCAAAACCAAATGTCCAAGCCAGTCTGTTTGTAACAGATAAAACTACTTATAACCATATCTTACTGAATGCCATGTAAGCTTTTCCTGTATTTGTTTCATTTCATATGACAGGATTTTATATCTTTTTTCAATGGTCCTTCTGTACACTTGGCCAGTTTCTGATTTTAAATACATTCTTCATCACACAAGTCAAAAAAACCTGCATTTTGAACAGCACTATAAAACCATAACAATTAATCATCAACTTTTATGTATTAGCTCTATTACGTATTAGCTCTAGTGTTTCTGTGAACATGAATTCCATTTACAAAAATCCCTCTGTCACAGTTTCAACTCCGGTGAGCTGCCTTCCAAAACCAGAGTGCACATCCAGCTGCCAACGGGGGAGTTTCAAATGCCCGGTGTGTTCCCAACCATCTCTGCGAGCTGCTCCCTGGCTGCTCTGCAGTACCCTCTGTTAACTCCTGTGCAAAAGGATGAGCTCACCCACAGATGAGTCAATGCTGCAAGGAAGCCAACCAAGTGCTCAGGACTGCGAACAGACACCAAGGGACGTATTTTGACTAAGGTTCTGAGGGAAGGAGGTCCCTTCTGGTGAAAGCTAAGTTAGTGGATTGATTTGACTTTATATTGCCATTTACGTACAAGATATCCAACCAAGCCTTGCAGTGACAAACGATTCAAAAAGCAAGATTGCTTTTGATTGCTTATAATCTGCATGTCTAGATAAATGTCCAAGCAAAAAGATGGGTATGAATTCATATGAGTTTACACTCCTTCATCTTTCAATACAAACACTAGAAATGAAGTCTTGTTAACTCACAAATTCTGGCCCACCAGATACAGCCTCAGAATTATGCAAGAAAGCACCAGTGTTTAGGTTGGTTTGAGAAAATAAACTGTCAGAGATAAATGCCTTCTGACATGTGTCCTTCACTCAAGAGCCTGGTGCCTTTGTTCATCTGCATCTCTACAGACTGGGATTTCTAGGTAAAGCCTTTCCACTTAATCTTGTTAATATTTCCAAATTTCTCTTCATTAGCTAAAGATCCAGTGTGAAATTTAGATGGTAATTAACTCTCTCCGTTTCACAGATTACATAATGAGAACTTGCACAATGTTATTTCAGATGGAAGCAGAAACAGGATGTCTCACACTCTGCCACAGAAACAGCTACTCCCAGCTACTCTAGACCATCAGTTGAATAGAGCAAGCAAGAGTCAGGAAATTTTGAAACTCAGATCAATACAAGATGAACTGTGTTATTTTTCATAACCTGACTAAAAGAAGGTGTATTTCTCTGGCAATGTTTCCATCTCAAACAATGCAACTATTGCCAAGTCCAAACTAGGCATGCCCCAAAAGTCCCAGCTCCAGCCCTCAACAAGAGAGGAGCAGCAGTGCTCTCTCTCTGAATTCATTTTCCACCACAGGAAGGCATAGCTATGAACAGCACTGGGGGGTGTTAGCAAACTGTAAAACGGGAGCTCAAAAAATCATAGACTTTTTGTTTAATTCCCATAATTTTGGGAGGAGGACACAATGCATAACTTTTGAACTTCCTAGGTAGCACTTGCAACTCTACAAAAACACTTTATGACCAAACAATTCTTACAGAAGAACTTGAGGCAAAAGAAAAAAACCACCAAACCCAACAATGAAAAGACCACAAAACATACCTTTAGAAGGGTTTGTTTCATAACGCTATTGTGTTTTACAGGACTGGGGTTCAGAACATGGAACAATCTTAGGCTCCATTACAGGAACTGTCTCTCTCGTGTGCCTGGACGGTGCTTTCATTTCTGCCCCCTCTCAACCCCTGTGCTTTTGAAGCCAGCGTCCCTGGTTCTTCTCTACGCTGTAATGCAAAGGTTTCTGAATGTGCATTTCCCGAGTTAATTTCTCCTATGTGCCTGGCATCGTTCACGTGTAGTTCATTGGCTTGCAACAATACTTCTGTTTGATTAGCAGCTGGGGTTTTGAATGAGGTATTAGACTCAACGCTACAGGAGCTTGCACGACTCATGGGAGATACACCAGCAGAATGGCCAGCACTGTCCACAATCTCCATTTCCTCACAGCAGCAGCAGCAGGATTAAAGAAGATCGAGAGGTAGAGCCCTTGTGGCCAAACCCCTCTGTGAGCAGCACCCCAGTCCCGCCGCTGGGCAGAGCATCGACATCCAAAACAGGATCTTCCATCAGGGCGACAAAGCCGGAGGGGCCTGGGCAGCCGTGAGGTCCCCCGAGAGCAGCGGGGGCTGCAAGGAGCTTCCCATGCCCTCTGTCATCTGGGCCGAGCACGGAGGAGAGGCCTCGGCCATCACAGGTTCACTTTCTGCGTACGATTTAACCTCCAGCAAGCGCCTGGATTGCTGCACAGAGGGAACGGATTGACTCTCCCGAACTGGTCTGGAAAATCCATGGTGTGATCAAAAAGATTTAGGGAGAAGTTTCCGTGTGGATTGTTTGACAGAGTACGGGCTCTGCGCCTCTGCAAAACCTGGATCATTACCCTCATCCTTCCCAGAGATTATGCAATTGATAAAGACATTCTTATCAGCTGAGGGCTCCTTCCCTCTTCAAAATCCTCTGTCAAAGACCTTGTTATCTTCTTGCTACGTGAGCTGCCAAAGCCAACTGAATGCCTTCCTCTGCTTTTAATGAGTTCCTCTAAGCTCAGGTTTTCAACAGTGCCAAGAGAGGACTAGGCACCATTTGAGATGTTGACATTCTGACCAGCCGAGTCAGGCTTCTGCTCACTCCCTCTCTTGCTACGGAAGCTGATGGAAGGAGTGCGGAAAATACTCCGGCGCTTGCCTGTGCTCCCTGAGCTGGAGTTAGTGATGGATGGGGAGGGGGTGTGGACACCAGTGGCATCAGCAGAAGAAGGTGAGGAAGGGAGGGAGTCATGTCTCCGGCTCATACTTCCCCTGAATATTGGCAACCGAGATACCAGAGTCTATCGTCTGGATCCTGAGTCCCCCATCAGGGCACAAAGTGTCCGTGGCTCTTCACAGCCAATAAACTAATCTGGGATGGAAAAAAAAGAAAAGAAAAAAATATATATAAATGATTCAGCCTCAAAGTCCACTTGAACAGACTTTAAGTCAGCCTAAATACATGAGATGCCAACATCAATTTTATGTACAGCTGCAAGCTGTTTACTGAAGATTTTTACTGAAGATTTTTAGAATTTCAAAGGGATGTTCAATAGGCATCACTGAAAACCCAGGAGCTGAGCAAAGATGTGTCTGAAAACATTCTACAGATGAGAGATACAGTATTACCTATGATATATTATACAATGAGATGACACTGGGTAACAGTATAAAATCTACATGCCAAAAGATACACAAATGTCTCACCCAAATGTCCTTGTTTTTCTAAGTTCTTGGGACAAGTCTTATAAACTGTAAGCTCTCTTATAGACTTGATTTTTCATGATCTGAGTCGAACAAAACATTATTTTGTGTTCCTAAATACTCAGATTTTTTGCAAGAAAAAAGAACATTTAAGTTTTCCAATCTTCACTGAACTTTCAGATGGATTTTTAATCCCTTTCTGTGTTCCTGCTAAAGGCTGTATGTGTCACCTTACAGCAGAGAGAATGCTGGCACTGCAGCCCAGCTAAAATACGCACCACCAAAATTTCTTCCTAAGGAACTATAAGTTCTAGGAATTCACTGTCAAAATATGGGATCATGTTTCTAGATTTGAACTTTAGTGTTTCATTTGAACACTTCTCTGAAATCCTCTTGTAGCTTACTTGCTTATAATTAGCTATTTTTGCAGCTTTTTGAAAGTAGCAAAAAGTGTTTCATACACAGACACTTGGCATTTTTTATAAATATTTAAGCCATAGAAACTTATTTTCATCAGCACAGAAGATGTACTAAAAGAAAATTAATCTTTATGAAATATATACCAGTTCTATCTCCTTTTTGTTCTCATTATAATAAACTATCACTGTGAGAGACAGGACCACAGAGGGAGCAATAAAAACATGGGATATATAATCACAAGAACAGGAGAGGCTGTAGGTACAATGCCAGAGCGCAGCTTCGTGAGCTGCAAGTGTTCAGCACATAGGAACAAAAATCAGGTCATTTATCTAAACGACGTTTGTACGTCAAGTGCAAAACCAAATTCATTCATCTAATGAGCAATTTAATGTGTTATGCGGCTACAACAAATATCTATGAACAATATATATATATTTATACAGTGTGTATATACACACATACATAAAAATAAAAATGGGAACAGAATATTTAAGGAGTAATAAAACTATATAGATGTTATATTACTGTGGAAAAAAGGGTAACAAGTAAGTTCAGAGACTATTTCTGACTAGACATTGGACTGTACTTTCTACACAGTTAACTTTTTTGTTAAAAAGCTGGTACAGCTCCAGTCTGAACATGCACTGCCAAGCAGCCACAACATTCCCAAGCCCCAGGAATCAATAAGCAATTTTGTAGTTTAAGAGGAGAGAAACAGCTCGGGAACAATCACTAATTCCTAGAAGTCACTGGTGATCTCTGATAACAAGCTCCAACCCGACCCAGCCCACACCCAGGTCCTGAGACTAAACCCCCGAGCTGAGCTCAGTCTGAGTGGGCCAGAGGCGCTGGCCCAGGCACCCCCTGGCGTGCCCAGAACAACCCCCCCAGCAGCCGAGCTGATGCCCAGCAGCTGCTCCCCTGCCCTGGCCCTGGGGCGGTTCGCACCCACCCGCTGCCAGAGCGGGAGCAGAGCCCGCGGCACAGGGCAGCAGAGCCCTGGGAACTCACCCAGGGGTCACTGCACCCGCTGCCTCCTCTGCCCACAGTTCAGTCTGCCCAGACAGGCCTTGGGAAGCCTCCTGCAGCCTTCTCCACCCTCCCCTACAAACCCTCGTCGTTCTTTCACCACTCCCAGACCTGGTGTGTCGGGTTTTTGCCTGTGTGACCGCACACCTGCAGGTGTGCCGACAGGGACGGACATGCACCCCCCGCAGGGTTACACACAGACGGGGAGGGCTTTTCCTGGCGTGTTAAGGAGACATCATGACTGCTGAAAAACACACCTTAGAATGCAGTTTTACAGCTGCAGTAGGTGAGCAAAATATGTTGAAAATACATTAAATCACTACAGGCATTTTCTGCTCAGACAAAACATTTGCTCCCATTATTCCCCTTCCTACCCACACCTCAGCTGTCAGTTCACTGGAGAACAAACCAGCCGGGTTTATAATTACAAGATTCTCTGAGTTGAGAGCAGAAGGAAGCAGAAAACTGAGCAAAAAGCACATATTGTAACTTCTACTGGAAATACAAAGGCTGTGTCTAAATAATAATAGAGATTATTCCTAATAACTGACCTGTGCACATTCACGGCCTTAGCCTTCCAGGTGTAACAAGTTTTAATAGAAGACATTGCCTCTAACTGCAGATAACAAATGGCATTTATTCAGCCATTCCTCCTTCCTCGCCTCTTGAAGGAAGGGCACAAATAAACTGCCAACATTCCTCCTACTGTCCAAGCAGCAGAAATCCTCACCCATAAAATAGGAGCCAGTTATAATATACTGCTCCTTCTAGGTCTGCAATAGCTATCGGAGCACATTTCTGACAACACACACATCCATGTACACATCCATGTCTACATGCATATGTGAATGTTTATGTGCATATACAGTTTGAATAGTTTGAATACTGTCCATATTTTATTAACATTTTGAATATTTGCATAAACTGTTTATTTTATATATGTGCACATTTTGCAGTGTAAAAGTGCCAAAGTTTAGCACTTCAAGAGCAATTCTGCTGGCAACACAGGAAAAAATAATATCTATTTCAAGATATCAATACCCTCAGAAATTAATGAAATAAGATCTTTCACTAATTTTTTTGACACATTGCAGAGGGGTTATAAACTGCCATGTATGTCCTATTAGATGAGCAAAACAGAAGGTGTTTCCTTTCAGTCTTCACATCTAACAATTATTTCTGCTTACCACTTTATAGCAGTGACCCTCACAGAGTGAAATTCAGCTACATATCCTCTATGAAACCACCAATTTTCTGTATCTAACATCCTCATCCCTACTGGCATCATCTCAAAAGCTGCAACAGAGGAAAAAGGAAACAGCAGACACCTTTGCAATGGTATTATGTCATTCCAGATGACCCTTTCAAATTTAAATTGGACAACTCTGGTCCTACAGCCAATCTAGGACCTAAGAAAAAGCCCCTTCTATATTAAAATGATGAGGTTGTTAGAATACTAACAAGAAGTCAAGTAAAGGAGAAGGATCAGGGAAAAGTGAGAGCCTAAGAAGGCTTTCAATTAGATCAGGCTCCTTGTTTAGGACAAAATATAATTTGCATCATTATCATATAATGTGAACAGTCAAAAAATAATCTACACAGTATTCTGTACAGATACCTGAATCTTGGTCAAACACACAAACCACGACTTTGTAATACTTTTCAAGTCTAAAATCCAGTTATTGCTGAAACTGAAGTCTTCACTCAATGCTGCGTTAGACAGACATTCAGATTTTGCGTTTTATGGAATGGATTTCTGATGCACATTTTTTCATCTGGCATTACCCAAGACAGAGTTTGATATACTGAAGGAAAGTAAGTAAACTATTTTGAAAACACTTAATTGCAGCCAGAGTAATGGTGGATTATTTCAGGACCTGCTCTTCCTCCAGATCTTGGCTACAGCTCAGTTCCTGAGCTCCTGTGCTGAAATCAAGGCAAATGAGAAACAGGCAAAGTGCAAACAAAACATTTTCCCTCTTATTAGCAATTTAAAAAGTTGATCATATGGAAATAGTTTCCTTTCACACTCGTCTGGACCAAGATGTTACAAAACGCAAATTAATCTCAGAAATAAAGTCATAGAACATCAAACAATATCTTCCACACAAAGAACAAAACTGAACTATCTAAGTTTAAACTGGGAGATGACATGACATGCAGCTGAAAAGCCTCAACTTTCTATCAGAGCAGAACGTCAATACTCATCTGCTCCCTGCCTCTCTCCTCCACAGCAGTATGACTGTTAGGCTGCACTCATAGTTTCAGGAAGATGACACATTTTCTTTCATGCTTTGAATCAGGAACCACATAATAAATCAAAACACACAGGACTAACGTGTGAATATTTACTGTGAACATACTCCATCCCTCAGGTGAGCCCTACCCTACTGCCCGAGGCAAGGACCACAGGACAGACATAGTCTCTATACACCAGCTGGCTCTAGACTTAGACAGAAATTAAATTTACCCCAGGATACTACAAATACCCACAAAAACACATGAAAATACATATTTTTAATCGTTGGTGAGTCAACAAAGTCCTAATGCAGCTGATGCACTTCTAAGGAGCAGCCCTTTAGCCAACAGATCACAGCGTGGCCTGTGGCTCCCACCCAAATCATTAAACTTTCACCATTCACATTCCAGCACTGTGTTGTCCTCAGCACTTAAGCATTATTGCCTTCAATACTGTTCCAATTTTACTCCAATATTATTTGTCTCTCTAGTACATTTGTGACTTATTTTTAACTGCACAGCTCCAGAGGTCACTACATGTGAGAAATCCTGTACAGAAAGAGAACATAAGAGCCAAAAGGGCCATTAAAATATTGTTTTACATTTAAAACAAAAGCAAACAAACACCTGCATATAAATTCTTAGGGCTTTAGTTGTTATCAAGGATAATGTAACTGGATTAATAGGGCCTTACTGAAAATAAAAACCCAAATGCCTGTACAATAGAAGGCACTAGCTAAGAAAGGTGGGATTGTTGATACTGAAACAATTTGGTTTTGCAAACAAAACGAGTGAAATTCCCTCTAATACCTAACAGGTCCATTTGCATTTATGAGTAACACTCTCCCATTTTCTTTCCTTGTGCATGTAACCCTTGCAGCGAGGTACAGAGCTCAAGAATTTCTTTTGTGGAACAGCAGCCACAGCTGTATTCTCTGTGTGAGATTTTATAAGCTAATTCTATGCTGCACTGGCCTGGAGTTTAACTTTTCTCAACAGTTTTTATAAACAGAAGAAGAATACCTAACATAGGGAGCTAGACCTTTAAAAAATGATGTGTGTCTACACGTGCACACACATACAACTCCACACAGTTACCCAGATTCTGGAGAAGTGTACAGTGCATTTCTACAACACCTGGTATTCACAACACTCATAGTTTAATTAGAAACAGTTGCAAGTATAAATAACAACCTGGAAATAGAAGTATCCAAGAGTATATGCTTGCTTTGTGATTCAACTGTCATGGCATCCACTCCCCATCACCTTTCCCAAACATGCTTCAGCAATGAATTATTCACTTTTAACAGGTAAATTGGACTCACACAGGGCCCTGAGTGCACGTGGAAATTGTATCATAATGGGACAAAAAGACATTGACTGATGTTGAGACATCTTTGGTGGACACAGCGGTGGTAGTCTGGTGACTGGGTAGGACTCAATAGGATCAAATGGCATCCATCTCCCCTCACATCTTCCTCTCCTCTCACCCCCACTCATGATGCACATGGTTGTGTTTTTATCATGCTTAGAGACAGCAGAAAATCTCGTTCAATTAAGGCTTTAAGGAAAATAATTATGTTTGGTCTTCACACTAAATAGTAGAATTTAGTCATAAATATGGGCTGTGTTCATTTATAGACAGCAACTTGACGTTCAGCTGTGTTCAAGGATCTGCTTTTTTCTTTATGCAGGAAAAATAGGTGTAACATGCCCACCAGAGCACTCGCTCATCTGCACACTGGAGAGCAGCAGATCTAGCATTTGCCTCAGCCCAGGACATTGAGAGATAGAGACTCCTTGCCTGTCATTTGTTCTGGAATTGGAGTGGAACAGATCACCGCTGAGGAATCCAGCTGGTGTTCTCACAAGGAAAATACAGGAAATAACATGGCCCTAGCTCCAGACCCACGGCGTGCTGTTCACTGCTTAAAATGTGTTGGTAGCATGAAGCAAAGCACCAATATTGGCTACAATTCCTACAGGCATTCAAAGCATCTCTATCAGGTCCCCCCCAAAAAAACTTCCTTAAAATATCCTGCTGGCTCACAAGACACCGTAAGTGGCTCTAAAGCATGATCCAGTTGATTTGCACAGCCAGGGCAGATTGAAGTTCTGCTTTAATGTGCTCCTTCTAAAAATCTCTCTCTCAGTGCATCCCAAACACATCCCTCTGCTCACTTCAGGCAGCCATCTCACAGCTGGCTCAGCACTGCATGGTCCCAGCAGAGCTGCGAGTACTTGTCCTGTAATTCTTCTTTAACTCTTGCAAAAGTAACACTTGGATGTGTAGGATCTAATCACTCCTAGTACAGAGTCTCCCAACTGAAGTGGATGGAAGCAGGATTTTGTTAGCACCTTTTTTTATGCTGGCCAAGTACAAAATCCCTTAATAGATTATAATGAAAATTGATAAAACCCTAACAAATTAATCATGCAGCTCTGAAGATCCATATACCCGTGCTCCATTCCTGCTTCTCCCCAACTGTCTGCTTAGAGCTGCTGCTGAACACAGAGTGCTGAGACAGAGGGACCACGGCCACCTTACATCCTCACAGTGAACAGGGCTGAGCAATGAAAACTCTTCTGGGGGATCCAGATAAGTGAAATGATTTAAAAAATAAAATAAAATAAATCAATGTGTCTAACATTATTCATGAAAGCAAACAGTGAAAGCTGTGCCTAACGTTAGGCAGACTAATTTACAGACTGGTCTTTGATTAATAATAAGGTAACTGTAGTACATCACTGCAGCAGCTGTTGACTAGTTACCACGAAATAATAGATCATTAACAGCAACAGGAGCAAGGAGGCTCTTCTCCAAGTTCCCCTAAGCCCAACATTAGAGAACAACAGTTCCCAACTCACGCCTTGAAAGAAGTCTGGTGGTGCAAAATGAATTTATAATCCTGTCTGACTGCTCCAGGCAAGGTACTCACAGCTCACTAAACTCTAATGAAAGGGAACTACGTGATTCCTGTTCTCTGCAGGTTTTACCACACATCAGATGCGTGCCTCGTGGGGCTCAATATTAAATACATTCATAATTCCAGCCCTGATACTGTGTAATTTTACTATTTTAACTGCAAACTAATTGCTTCAGTTTCTTTATATGTTAATGTACTCCAATGGACACACACCACTTAACAAGAAAAATACATTTTTAGGAATCAAACATACTACATTTAGAAATAAATCATAATACTTATCACACTCTACCTAAGACTTCCATGAATCTTAGCAAAGGCTCAGGCAACTCCCCCTTTGTTATATTGAAAATAGAATTATTTCTAGATTTATCAGACTCATTTCTATCTTCCTACTAATAAAAACAATGACAGAGAAGAAAACTCAAGACAAGTGAATATATTCGTATACTCAAATTCTGATCACGAGTTGTTAAACATCAAAACACGGCGGCTCACATTCCTGCAGCAATGACTACAGCACACTCCAGGGAAATCAAGTGCCACAGCACTAATGCCCAGAACCACACGCGCAAAATTTACACACAGATAGTAAAGACCTGCATTTGGTTTTGAAAAATGAAGGTTGAGAAGGTCCAAGCATGAAACTGAAGCCCCCAAAGCAAGCACAGAAAGGGAAAGAAGAAACCAGCCTGCAAACTCAGAGCTGCCTAACAAGATTTAAAAAAGCATATAAGTTCATAGGAGTCCTAGAAAAATAAACACCTAATTTCATTTGCTTTCCTCTGGATTTAGGAATCAACTCTTTGGGAATTCACAGCTTTGTAGTCACAAAACAACACAGACTTCTGTTAATGTCAGGATTCAAAACAAAGTTCAACGCAGAGAAGTTTACAAAAAGATGGTACATTACAGTTTCCATTTACCTCAAGTACTAAATAAATACCCAGATACTTAGCAATGATCTGCTCTGTGCCCAAGGGACCCATGAGAACCTGTCCCTCTCATTTAACGTGGGGATCATACTTAGGCAGTGTAGTTTTGTCATTTAAAAGCAGCTTGAGACACTAGATGGAACGTTGCAGGGAAGTATTGCTTGCGTTATTAGAGAATTATGATGCATTATACCAGGAATATTTTAATCTAATGGATATTTCAAGTTCATGCGTAAAATTTTGAAGCCTTAGATATAACAAAGAAATTCTTCCCTGTGAGGGTGGTGAGGCCCTGGCACAGGTTGCCCAGAGAAGCTGTGGCTGCCCCCTTCCTGGAAGGGTTCAAGGCCAGGTTGGATGGGGCTTTGGGCAACCTGGGCTGGTGGAAGGTGTCCCTGCCCGGGGCAGGGGGTGGGACTGGATGGGCTTTAAGGTCCCTTCCAACCCAAACCAGTCTGTGATTCTGTGAATTCATATTGTTGAATGAGAGAGGGTAAGGCTTGTAAGGTTGGCCAGGAATGCTTACTTGAGTCATTCCCCCATTTAGCAGCAGACTGTACAGGAACACAATATGGAATAGGAAGCATTTCCAAGGCAAAAACTGTAAGAGAAGCTGGCAACAATTCCCTGATGCTCTGTTTTGGCCTACGTGAACTATTTTGTCTCTTTATTTAAGGCAGGTAGAAATACTTGAGAGAAATAAAAACCCACAGACAAGCTCCTATTCTGATCACCTCTCTTTAAATTGCATGGGAAAAGCCAAATGGAAAGTGTAACTCATTAAGCTATAATTATTAATTTGGTGAGTAAAAGGTCAAATCAGCCCCTACTTCTGAGAATATATGCAACCTCCCTATGAGGAAAGGAGGAAACATTTATTGTGCCGAGAAGCTTCTGAGCATAACAGGCCAGGTGCAGTGATGGCACCAAGGTGCCCACAGCTACAACGCCCCCAAGAGAGGATGGCCCCAGCCGTGCCATAAGGAAGTAACATCAGACAGCAGCTGAAACGACGTCAGCCTGAAGATTCAGCAACAAGGGTTGTACAGAACTTCATCTGTAAACACAGCCCACAATGCACAATCAGAACTGCCTCAGGCAGGACAGGACATAAAACAACAGAGTGCCCAACTCACCCCTTTACACAAGGGAGGCTGAGTTACACCCAGTTGTACCCTGCTTGCCCAGCTACCCATCATCTCAGGTTAATGTGTTATCACATCACCTGCACTTCAAAACAGGGAGAAGCTTTGTTTCGTGCCTATGCTTTACAAGTTCAGGCACACTGAACTCTATCTGAAACACAGATTAATTACCCAATAGTTTGGATTTTTCTGTTACATAGAAGAAAATAAGATGCATCAACATCTTCTGACCCCAAACCAGCGCTTGCTAGTGTAACAGTGGCTGTGGCTGCCAGAATATTCAGGATTGAACCAAAGACCTCAGGAACCAAAAGCATGGATTTCTTTAGAGCCAATCCTCTGGCTGCAGGTTGGTCTGGTGAGCCATGCAGAAATTCAGTTCTGCCACAGATGGAATCTAAAACACATGCTGACGGCTGCACTCCCCAGAGATAACTCCCTCACTCTGCCTCACAGAGATTCTAAAAATAAAAAGACAGTAGCCAAAAAGCTCTCTAATTGCTTGTACTAAATATTCTAAACATGACTCCAAGCAATATCAGTGTTTGGATATATAGGGAAGGAAATGTAAAAGAGACAGTAAATGAATCAAAGGTGCCAAGGTTTTGTCTAGACTAGAGATGAGCATCACATTCAGCAGCGAGCCCTCTGGAAAGCTTGTACTGGTGCCAGAGCCAAAGAACAGACTCTACAGGCACAATTTGCCTCATCAAAGAAATTCCACTGTCAGTCATTGAGTGCTGAAAATAAGACTCACCATCTCTTTAGAACCAGGATCTGAGCACAGCAAAGAGCAACGGGAAGAAAATGCAGGCCAAAAGATAAAAAACCCAGTTTCAAACTGGAAGCATGGAAAGCAGAAAAAAGTGAAGCTAAAGGTGATGAGGGGTGTCGAGAAGAAGAGGTAAGGGCAAGAACATATCCTTATCACCTGGACATTAATAATTTTTGCTATTTTTCTTCTAGTTTTCTTTCAGCCACCTAAAATGAGCGACTCGGAATGCAAGGGAAAAATAATCTGGAATTTGAATCCATTAAGTTTGAAAAGTAAGATGTGACAGCCAAACTGGTTTCATAAATTAAGAATCTTCCCAGCCTCATGGATCATCACTGACATCTCAAAAATAACATTTTAAAATAACTGAGATATTTTAGCTTGAAGTACTGAAAAAACTGAAAGAGATCTATTCTTGTATTGTTCTCGCTTTCATGATGCAGCATGAAAGGACAAGAAATTTTGTCCCACCACATTACAGCAATGGCTTGTCTGCTGATTAAGGGACAAAAGAAGTGGGTTTCTGCAACACCTTGGGTTGGTTCTGGTTTATCAGTCAGCTTTAAATAGCACACACCATACTACCACAGCCATCAGGACATGGCAAACAGAAACAGTAAGAAAACTGTACAGCAGCTCTAAGTGGCTGCAGGGCACAGCAGAGCTTTTCCCTTCGTGTCTCTCCCTGAACTGCAGTTTTGGTGGTACCAGTCCCAAAGCACTAGCAGTGACTGCCTGCTGCCCCCTGAGCTGTGCAGCACACACACTGAACCCCAGGGCTGGGATTTAGGTCAGCAGCAATGACCTGCACACAGCGCTCCCAGCCTGGACTCCAGGGTAAGCACTGCTCTCCCACTGGCTTTTAGAACAGCCTAAAAACGGCTGCCAGCCCAAGGCAGCGCCTGGCCCTTCCGAGGTGGCTCTGCGGAGGGTTCTCAATGGCTGCAGCTGAAGCAGCAGCTGTCTGGGAGAGCCCCAGCCTATGGCTTCAGGCCTTAAAGCTTTATTAAGCATTTTCCAGTCGTTTTTCCCCCAAATGAATGTTAGCAGGAAAGGACATCCAGTAGCATCAAAACCAGATACTGGCATTTGTCTTAATTTATAAAATAAAAGAAAAGAGACTTTGCATTATTAGATATTACAGACATGTTTATGAATCCACCTGCCAAAAAAACCCAACTTGGTCCTTCCATCTCTAAGAGAGCAAAAGAAATTTAACTATGTTTCAGTTAGTACTTAACTGCTTACTTTCAGGAAAAAAATATAATTTTGCTATTTTTTTACAAATGAAGTCATGCTAATTAAAACACTGTAATCAATAAATATGAAATAAAACTGATTTTTTTGCTATGGGTGAAGACTGTGATAGACAGTAAACTGTTTGTTCATCAAATTCCATTAAAGATACTGGGAGCTCGTGACATGTTATTCCATAAACTATGTAAGCCTAAGCTTAATCTTAACTATTACATTGTGTAATGACTAACTGACTGCAAGTGCTTATCTAAGTTGAAATGCTGAAGCAAGGACTCCTACTATGCAAAAGACTGAAAAGAGGGAGAAAGGGAAGAAGGACAAAGGGGAGAAAGACAAAGGGGAGAAGGACAAAGGGGAAGTGTCTGTACTCTGTAAGATATAAACAAAAGCTTTGTGAGCCACTCTCAGGAAAGCAGGAAATACGAGGAGTTGGTGACGCGAGGAAGACCCGGATGGAGCGACCCCCTAGCTGCAAAGTGCGCGGACGCAGGGTACACCTCTCAGAGAGACCCGATACCGGAAGGCGGAGGATATAAAAAAGACGGACCCTCGGGAAGTGAGTGCGCGCCGTTGGTGGAGCAGGGACTCCCCGGCCGCCCAGTGCTGTTTTGCTTGTTGCCGCTTGCTAAAATAAATAATTGAAATTTAATTTGTCCTAACTTGCATCATTTTGGCAAGGTAGTCTATAACAAAGACTTCTTTAATTTTCCTGACATTACATCACTTGAAAAATAAAACTGAAGTTAATTTTATACACGACTACTTACCCAAAGTATTCTCATGCTGTCATGGATCAATGCTTGCAGCACAGTCTGTGTCTCAGCAGCACTCAAGTGATCAATGTGATTGTCTGAGCAGCCATCAGAGAAGCCGTTATGTTAAAGATTAGCTCCCTGGAGACACATCAACACTATCATGACCGTTATCTCAAATGCCCTGTTTACTACATAAAATTACTCTAAAAATGTACTTTTTCATCCCATATTGAAAGTATGTTTCAAAAATCAAGCACAGAAGATATTTGTTTTTAGCAGCAACCCTTTCTATCTTTCTCCTACTCCAAAAGTCTTGCAGCACACCAGACTACGAGTTACAGCTCAATCAGGTCAATTCTTAGAAGATACAGGCCGAGATGTTTGGTTTGGCACTACCAGGTATTGTGTTGGCAGTGTGTTCACAACCCAGAAAAAAAGTCCAAGTATCAGCTGCTCCTAGAGACTGTGGTCTGCCCACAGCACCCAGCGTGACCCAGTGCTCACTTTTGGACGGCAGCTCACCCGGGAAAGGATTTGTTCCGCAGGGGAACTTCCAGCACCGCACATGCAATGCCCCTTCAAGGCCCTTGTCTAACCAAGTCCAACTTCACTAACTAGTTTCTATAGTCCAAAGTAAACAAGTTGGAAAAATCTTTAGCTTATGACACAGCAGAACCTTGAAAAATTGGGTCACTGGTGTATCAGTTTCCCACCCCGTGTGGGCAAGTGTTGCTGTGGAGACTATTGCACTGTAACTGAAATACTGCTGCTTCAAAGTGAAGTTTGCCTTAAGGATCTTTTTAACAAAAAAGAAAAATTACCATTTTTAACACTGCTAATTCTTCCTCAATTGCCCAGAATAACACTGGTGTTTATCTAGTCTAAGAATGCACTGGGTTTCGTTTCAAAGGCGCAGAGATAACCTCAGCTGTGTTCAGACACGCCTCCAGCAGCAGGCCAGGCAGCCCTAACGGCAGGAAAACACCATTTCATACATCAGCCGGCGTGCTCACTGAGAACAGCAGATGCAAACCAGCCCTGAATGGCATCACCCCACATTTCCACTCAGAAAGAGATTTCTGTGAGCTTGGGTTCGACAGCTGACACAGCAGCTCAGCAAACTTGGGTGCTACCTTATTATTAGGGGTTCTATTAGAATCACTGTAATTAGGGAACTGTCAGCACTCCCAGTGTGAATTCTTTTCCAGGGGTTAATAACTGAGCTGTAAAATCTGCTTTGGGATGGGATTTTGCATTGGGTGTGAAAGTCTTTTTCAGTGCAAGACAAAAAGGGGTCTGGGTTTTTCCTCTTTTCTCTGCATATGGAGAATTATAATGCTTAAAAACACCTGAAAGCATTCTGAAATACAATGCCTGTAACAACAGAGCAGCACTTTGAGAGTTTTTCAGAAAATAATTCAATTCAAATGTCTTCTTGTGGTTGTGTGGACATAAAACGGACAAGAGATTTATCAGATGCAGAGGCAGCTCCTGCCAGCGGACTCTCTTGTGACTTTAGGCAGGTACCAGTGTCCCGGTGATTCGCCTTCCCTGTCTCTGGGAGAAGGATCATTGCTGTAATGCTCTACCCATGAAATGCTCTCACCGAAACCCAGGGAACACACTGTGTGACTGACATGTCCTTTTTCATACAATACACAACCACTGACCCTTGCAGACCTGCAGACTCCACCTGCTTTGCATGCCCAGAGATGCCATGTGTGTGTGACAAGTCAGGCCACCTGCAGACATTCAGTGTCACTCCATCAATATACCCGCCCATATAATCACTGAGAGGGCTAATACCATGTTCAAGATCCTGATTACACCTGAACATCGGAGAGAGCTTAACACATATTACAACAGCCTAACCATTTGTTAATACCCAAATAACTGTACCAGGAAATCCTTCTAAGCTGTTTAATCAAAGATAAAAAAATGTGAACAAGGCCTTTCACTCCAAGATTTTCAGAGCCACCACTGCTGGTATTACCTTTGGCCACCTCCCTATGTACACCTGATCAGAAATCGGTGTTATAAAAACTCATCTTTTTAAATCCAAGAGAACTTTTTTGCCTCTCAAAAGCAGAACCTCCCATATAGGAAAGTTAAACCAACAACAGAACAGCTCTTGGAAGTCGCACAATTAGAAAAATTGCCCTAATTTCAAAACTGAACAAATTAACTCTTCCAGGCAGTATTCACAGGTACACTTCTTCCCTGAGGGGTTTAAACAGAAGGACTCACATCAAGAGACTTGAAGCCTGATGCTGTAGCCTGGCCATCAGCAGGATCTCAGGGCAGTTTGTGCAAGGAGATATTGCAGTGATCAGTCTCTTCCATGGCATCACACTGACCAGAACAAGGAACCACTGTATCTGCACAGGGAAAGTGAGCTCCGGGCTTTAATCCTCTGACACTACATTCACAATCACTTAATACTTGCAATGCTTCATCTCTAAGAGTATAACAGGACCCTTTTTTAGAAAATAATCAAAGGCTGCTCCATAAGTACTTAAGGCGCAAGCTAAATAAATGACAGCAGAAATCAGAACAAGGGAAATAGTTGAAATCAACACTTCGTTGTACCAGGACCACTCACAATGTACACATGTTCACACTTCAGATAAAAACAATATTATTTGCCTATAACTATGGCTTCAGGAGATGGGTAAACAGATTACCTTTGATTCACTACTAGAATTAAATTATTCCTTCAAATAAACCCAAACAAGCGAAAAAAAAAAAAAAAAAAAAAATTCCTTGTTTTACTCCAGGTAAGTGGTAAAGATAAAACACACACTCAAGTACTCCTACCTACCACATTAGATGATCTGAACATCCAAATTCCTGGTACTCCTCAGAACCTGGAACCGCAGGAGGCAAACAAGAGAACCACTGGGTGGTGTGACAGTTAGGGATGCTTTAATACATAAAACACCCCTGGTTTCCTTTACATCTCTACTTTCTCATAATGGAGAACAACTACAAAAAAGAAAAGTCTTACCTAAGCCACTGTTTGCAGCAAAAATCTACCATAGGTTTAAATATTTTACTGAGTAGAGATCAACTTAAAACTAAATCCACAACAGAGTCTGGGTTTAGAAGACTATGTTAAATTGATAATAAAACGACCACACAGACTTTTCCTGAAAAAAACTGAAGGTTGTCTTTCTGTTATCTTTGGATTCAAATGACAAGTATTTTAATAAAGCCTTGTTGATGTGAATATCCCACTGCATCACTGCATGATGGAGAACCCCGCGCGTAGCAGATCGTGTGAACTGTGTGGCAGAACCTGGGAGGCCTTTACCTTGTCTGAGCCTCTGCAGCACTTTAACCACCCCCTGAACTAAAGCAGAAGTGCAGCTTCCAAAGGGCTTGTCCACAAGGAGCCAGTGGCACCACACTGTCTCTCTCTCTACTTGTTCTGAAGCAGAGTTATCTTACAGAGTTCACCAAATACTAGATTTCATAGTATAGTCAACCAAGATGACCCAGCAATTTACAGGAACAAACCAAGGCCTCATGTTTTACAACTAAATTCAGATTTGACTGACATACAGAATGAACTTTGCAAGCAACAACCTCCAGTAAAGGCTATTACCAAAAAAACCACCCCAAAACACTTAGAAAAACTGCACAAGGCCAGAGGAACACATTTTATCACCATTTTAAACAATGTTTCAAGAGGAGACAAAGAAAAAGCCAACAAACAGAAACACCCCACACCACTCAAACCTCAAAGTGCTATTTTACAAACTACCTTGTAAAATCATCATCATTCAAAGACTTCTCAGAACTTTTTCATCCAAATATCCTGGGTGGTTTGTAGGTGTTACCTGAGCCACACACCCACCCTACAGACAATGACATTACAGGAGGATAACTTCAGACAAAGTTATACAAGGTTCTCGCTAATGGGCAAACACCAAAACAGCGTCAGAGTTTAAAGCAGTTTCCAGCTTTGGAATTTGGGATTTCCCACAAACTTGAAAATTTTTAGAATCAGATTCATTCATTGTTAAAAATAAGAGTAAAACTTCAGCAACTGTGTGTACGTTTCTACGTGTGGATCTCCTAAGTTAAATTTACTTCTTGTACAGCAAAGTACATGAAGATCCCAATTTTCAGCATTTTCTTTCTTCTAAAAACTAGGAAAAAGCTTGCTGAATCTTATTCAGGGAGTGCAAAGTTCAGACAGCTCGTTTAGTCCATTACAAGCCTCACTACCAAATTACAGCTGCAGTCTGAATGAAGCAATCAATATGAACTGCTTGGCCTCTTCCACGAGCAAATAAAAGGTCTATCTTCTCAAAATCAATATTGATACAGAAAATCCATACTGGCAAAGTTAATACACTTTGGATTTAACCAGGAGAAAAATTACTGTATCTTCATTTTTTACCTGAAAGAAAATAAACAAATTATCTGCAGAATGAGATGTCTGTAATCAGCATCAGTCAGCTGATAAATCTCCTATTGCTGCTTCACTCTCAGTAATATATAGATGTGCACACTGAATACTTCTAGAAGTACTCAACTGCTCTAAAGAAGCCAATTTCCTAAAGCAAAATCTTATTCTACTTCAAACAAGAGAAAGAACAAACCACCTTAAAACTTTACTGTACATACTGTCAGATGATACTCATTCAAGTTACAAATTCTTTTAAAACAAGTAACTGCTTTTGAACTACACGGCCTTACCTGTATTTCTCTTACCCAAGTTGTCTGTCATAAGTTTTACTACAGAATTAAGAAGAACCAGACAGCATATGAAGAAATAAATTAGTGTAGTTGGAATATAAAAAGTCATGGAAAAAGTATTCCTAGAAGCAGAGCTTTAAATTTAAATAGAATTAAAAATATATAAATAAATGGAGCAGCAGGGTATGGAACATTATGCTGCTGCGTTTCTGGTCCACACAGACTGGTGTGCACACGTAATTATTTAGGGTTCTTTACAATGAAAACCAGAGTTTCTTGAACACGTTCCACCAACTATGGTCTCATGATGGCCACCCGAAGGCAAACAGGTAAGTAAGAACTGTTCATCCAGGTTTCAGCTCCAGCCACTCAAAGGCACTTCTGGGGGGTGCCACACAGGTTTGCAGAAATTAAAGAGTAAGGTCAGAAGCACAGTCATCGATCACGAGAGAGCAAGCAAAAACAGCAGAGGTAGCAGGAAAGGTTACAGCTAAGAATCCTACAAGAACCCTGAGGAAAAGAAGATGATTGAGGAAAAAAAGGAGGAAGAAAGATGATGATAAGGGAAAATAAGTTTTACAGACAAAAGTGATCTTACAGAGAGGAGAGTGAGGAATATTAGAAGAAACAAAGACTACAGCATTGGAGAGAGAGAAAAAGCCTTACTGCTGGCAGAGCAGTGCAGAGGCAGAATTCTGTTTTCCTCACTCTATGTTTGAAGCTCAGCTATCTCCAATCCACCTCCTGTCAGCTGCCCATGGACAGATCCCAGCACTTAAATGGAGCTGGCACAAATTTAACCAAACACTGCACTTGTACATCTGTACAGACTAGACCACAGAAACAAAGCCTGAGTCACCTTCTAAAATCCACAGCAGTTTGATCAATTGTAAGGACACTGAAGGCATTATTAGAACAGCACAACCTCATCCACAGCTCCGTATCACCCACCGCCTCCTTGTTCACCTGCCACATACGCCCATTCCTTCTCCTCCAGCCCAAGCCCACGTCCTCACAATCCATTCATTTTAATTAGTCTTTCATTCCTATGCCCTTAAATTCCATATTCTAAGTGGTCTTCTGAACACAATTTTTCTACTAGTGACTACTTTGCTGTGTAGGCTGTAATCCTTTGAAGTAAAAATGGATCCAGTAAAATCCTTTTTAAAAAGCTTGTCCCCTGCCTAGCAGGGAAAACAACAAGCAGTGCTCAGCTCACAGACCTTCCACCTCCTTCAACCCTGACAGCGCTCACCCCTGCTCTATGGTCAGCTTCCTGCCCCTGCCCTCTGGCTCTTCATGCAGCATCTTCCCTGTGAGTACAGTTCTCCTCCAGGGGTAAGTAACCCAGGAACAGAAGGGGCAGGCGGGCAGAAAGGCCTTAGGGCATAGTGAAGCACCAGCTGCCCCTGGCAAGGCTACAACTATCGCCCACCAAGAGGGGTCTGACCCGGCGGCCAGGGACAGGGAAGGCGCAGGCTGCGTTTTCCCTCTCCGCACGATTCCTGGCAGAGATGGGACACAAGGGCTGATTGCCAGGCAGTGCCTCACGGACAGGGGGTGAAGGGCCTGAGGAGCCCCTCCTATTCCATTCTGCACCAAATACAGACACATGCACTCGGCAAGAGAAAAGGAAGAGAGAGCTGTCCCAGTGCAGTGAGGGATCCCAGAGTCACCTGCCTCACCAAAGTCAGCGAGGAACCTGAGGGAGAAGGGAAGTACCAACAGTCCTGGCTTTTCCTGCACACTGAGGGGAACCTTAAAACTTTTCTTTTTACTGAAAAATGTCCAAAAATTAGAATAAAACAAACTGATTTTGTGTCTTAACAAAATAGTTTTTAAGTTAAATTAGTTTATTTCGGTCTGATATATGTTGAAGCAATAATCCTTGTTGGCTGAGCCATTTATTTTTTAAAAATTTGTTTTATAGCTCAGTCTCCAAACTAAACATCAATTAAATTTCAGACCTCACACTTTTTGGTTTAATACCTCAGTACAACTCCCACAGCTCTCAAGGATTAAGACATCTAGAAGCAAAGATCAATTATTTCTTGAAAACCCCACCTGTCTAACTGTACATTAGACTCTTTCTTTTGCCTCTGACTTAAGTATTTTTGGAAGAAGCACATTCTACAATAAATGAAGAAGTAAGAACAGAGAAACATAGACAATGCAGAGGCATAAGGAAGTGACACCGATGCACCAAATAGTAACAGAAACAATTCCCCCCCTAAACCCTAGCAATCCTCTATCCAATCTTTAAAACAGACAAGGGTCATTATACAATAAGTATGCACTGTCCACATCCATAAAAACACACCTATTACATTCTAAACACATACACTAAACACATTCCTATTAAACTCCAAACAACATCGCTATCACACAGGCTGGGATAAAGCACCCTGTTCACTGCAAAATTCTTAAATAGAACTAAGTGGAAAGGGTTGTGTGACAATTTCACATGCAATTGTATTTTCTGAAGTCAACAGGCTCCAATATGCAGAACAACAGGTGTTCATCTCACAAAAAAATTAACCTTAAGATAGATCCATATGTACATAGAACTAGATTAGCTAAACTGTGTGTGCTGTAACATATTAAAGAAACAGAAAACAACCCTTGCTCTTTTCCACTTCTCAGTACAAAGCATCACTTACTGTACACGCATCCATGGAGTTGGTTCTAATGAATTATGGCATTAAGGTGAGTTAAATCAACAGAAGAGTCTGGTGCCAGGACAGTTTGAATATACATCAGTACAAATTCACTTTCCTACCCTTTCTAAATAAACCTGGTGTTGAAATACACCTTTATATGAATCCAGCAGATCTTGCACTGACAACGACTGAAATAATGAACTGGACTGACAGATCAGAGCTGCTGTATCATTTCCCAAGTCTTCAAATTGATCATGGTGCATTTGTACTCCCACTACAAGGTTCCTAATGCAGATAAACATGTAAGACCTGACTGTGAGGCGGTGTGGACCTCACATGCATCAGCTACATCATCCATGCAAAATGAAGTTGCACATATGAGCTAATAGATGAACACAAATAGAAATCAGCTCCAGAGAGCTCCCACTGCTGGCTGAAGTGTAATGATTTTGAGATCTGGTCACCAGCACTGGGCCCCAGACCTCTCCCAGTTCAGGAATTACTGTATTCCCACAGACGGAAACTGCTTTTAATCTTTACTTGGAGATTCTGTTTGCTGTACTTGTAGCAGCTGCAGCTCTGAGTTGCAATAAAACTGCATGTAGCAGGAGCATCAATTACCTTCCTAGATATATTCACAAAAGCTGGAAACAAAGATTTTTCACTCATCAATGAGCAGGAAATACACATTAAGTGTATTGCTTTAATCCATTAGCATGGGAGTCACTTTAGTATTCACTTTAATGATTAATGCAAGAATCAGTCCGTGCTAAAAACACGATGCCTGTCCATTTGTGGGATATTTTACATATTTTCCAAAACCTATTCTTCCCCACACCTTGTACCATTCATGCATCCAGAAAAATGCTTTGTGAGTTTTAATTTGGAACCTGTAATAAGGTTCAGACAAGAGACACTGACTCTCATTTATCAATTAACAATTATCATAGCAAATCATAATGCGGCTGTGTTTCAGATAGAAAGCATTTCCATGGATGAGATGGGAGGTAGCAATTTCAACAAAAAAAAAATCATAAGCGTCACCATTGTGATAGACAGTAAACTGTTTGTTCATCAAATTCCATTAAAGATACTGGGAGCTCGTGACATGTTATTCCATAAACTATGTAGGCCTAAGCTTAATCTTAACTATTACACTGTGTAACGACTAACTGACTGCAAGTGCTTATCTAAGTTGAAATGCTGAAGCAAGGACTCCTATTGTACAAAAGATTGAAAAGAGGGAGAAAGGGAAGAAGGACAAAGGGGAGAAAGACAAAGGGAAGAAGGACAAAGGGGAAGTGTCTGTACTCTGTAAGATATAAACAAAAGCTTTGTGAGCCACTCTCAGGAAAGCAGGAAATACGAGGAGTTGGTGACGCGAGGAAGACCCGGATGGAGCGACCCCCTAGCTGCAAAGTGCGCGGACGCAGGGTACACCTCTCAGAGAGACCCGATACCGGAAGGCGGAGGATATAAAAAAGACGGACCCTCGGGAAGTGAGTGCGCGCCGTTGGTGGAGCAGGGACTCCCTGGCCGCCCAGCGCTGTTTTGCTTGTTGCTGTTTGCTAAGTAAACAATTGGAATTTTTACTGACCCTGTCTCACATCAATTTGAGAATTTACTTATAACATGTACCTCAATAATATTCAAAAAGTAAAGGAAGGGTGATTGCAGAACAAATCTAGCAGTATGAATCTGGTCCTTGTTTTCAGTACTGAAAGAAATACATTCATCGTTTTTCTTGATTTTTTTTCCTTTTAAAATATTTCCTTTAAGGGTAGAAACAAAACACAATATTGATTTTCCTTTTTGTTTGCTGTCAGGCCTGCCAAATCTTCCAGCCAACAGTTGCGAGACACTTCAACCCATCCTCCTCCCCAGGTGGGCTCTGGCCTCCTCTCCCACCCAGGGGCCTCACTGCCCGCTCACCCTTTCCTGCTGGCATGGGTGCTATCTGGGCATAGGATAAATCAAATCAGAGAACTTAACTAGTTATTAAAAAAAAAAAAACACCACACCCACACCACCACCAAAACAAAAACAAACAAAAAACCCACAAAACCCACAAAAAATAAACTCCCTTTTGTTCATCTGTTTTCCTCCCTCCTTTTCCACCTTTCACTGCACTTAGATAACAGATCCATTTGATGAATCATGTGCTGGCTCTGGGTCTAAGGCACAAGTGAAGGCTATTTTTCTTGAGGGCCATTTGACAGAGAAAGTTTCAGGGAAAAAAAAAATGCTCTTGCCAAAGCTTCAGCCCCCCACAGCTCCCCTTGGCCCATGCTGAGGATGGCAGGAAAATTACCCAAGACAGAGCTCTTTCAAACAGAGAGGTCTGGAAGCTTTTATCACATTACTGTTGGAAGTCTGGCAAAAACTCTCCAAAATTGCAGGAAAATAGCCTGAGGATACATCTTCCTCTTCCTGTTCTATGAGCACAGCTGTAATAAAATTTCCCTACACTTTTACAGAATCTTTAAGGATAATCAGTATATGCATGTTTCCACTTACTGCTTTGAATACTTATTTTCAGAATATTTTTGGTAAGTCAGAACAACAGAACCAAAACAAGGCCAGTTTCAAGTCCTATAACCACTTCTTCAATGCTTTGCCTTTCATTTTTTGCCATGTTTTTCACATTATTTTTTTTTTTTATTCTAAATCTATGCTTTTAGGGCTTCTACTGCAATTGCTTGAAGAAAAAAAAAAAAGCTACAAAAATTCTACCACATTCTTTTCTTTCTTAAAAATGCTTAAATATTCAAAGGTATTTTGTTGACAACGAGTTTGATATCAAGTAAGAATACAGAACTCCCAGCAATCAACTTCTAATACGCATTAGAAAAGAAGTCCCTGAGAGAAGATGCTCTGTTAAACAGATGCCAACAGAGGTGATAAACACCACACACTTACCTCCACCCAAATAAACAAACCAGGAGCATCAGCTCCTTTTATACTGGTCACTGAAAAGCTGACAGGTGGTGCCAACTACAAGCTGCTGTTCATGAGACTTTAAACACATAAATACACCCCAATCCCACAGCAGTACACCAACAGCTGCCTTGGTTCTGGCAGCACTACAGCTTGTTATCAGCATACTGGATCCTACACCCCCCCCCAGCCTCTCCTCACACACACACACAGGCACCCATGCTGGGGCTGCAGTAAACGGGAAGATTCTTATAAGCATTTTTTTTGGCATGTTCAATCCTGTTTACAAGCTACTTTTCACCCCTCTCATTAAGACGACAGAAGTTTATCCCATTTGAAGCCATTTTCCTTTGAACACGATGCAGGAGGCACCAGCTGTCGAATACTGAAATAAGGCCCATGAACACCCTTGAAAATATGCCTCAGTTACAGTGAGTGTTTGAAATAGCAGATGAACAACACTCCACCTCCCAGACTCCCTCTTTGTACAGAAAAGTGGTACCTACTGTGACAGGGCCTTTAATTTCAACACTCCCCTTCTTTCTGAAGGAGGGTTCTAGCCCATGACTGAAGTGCCTGTCGCCAAGACATTTCTTGTCCAGTTGAAAACAGAGTTGGTTTAACCCCACCAAAGAATTGCAGGGACTGCAGGATCCTGCTTTCAAACATCTGCCTTTCAACTGGATCAAGACAAATAAAAATATTGTAGTGGTGCTTGAGAAGCCTGGTGCTTCCCCCAGCAGGCTATCGAATTGGTGTCATTGGCCACCCTGACCCACCCACAGCTCGGGGTGTTGTACCAAGCAGAGCTGACATCGGCTGAGGGGGAAGAATCCTGCAGAGGAGTGGCTGTGGGGTTACAGGGCAACGAACTGAATCTTCAACACAAGCTGGGCTCTGCAGGGGGATGTTTTAACAGCGACCCTGCTAGTATCTCTCCTCTGGAAACTCGGACCCCAGCTCTCTCCTACCTCAGAGCTGCAGCACAGTGCAGCTCAACAGCCAGAGCTGTCGCTGGCTTTATCGATTCTGCACCATTTCACCATCGCATCCCTATGTTTAGACTTGTTATAAGCAGATTTCTCAAACTGATGTGAGTCAGAGCCAATCAAAATTCCAATTGTTTACTTAGCAAGCAGCAACAAGCAAAACAGCGCTGGGCGGCCGGGGAGTCCCTGCTCCACCAACGGCGCGCACTCACTTCCCGAGGGTCCGTCTTTTTTATATCCTCCGCCTTCCGGTATCGGGTCTCTCTGAGAGGTGTACCCTGCGTCCGCGCACTTTGCAGCTAGGGGGTCGCTCCATCCGGGTCTTCCTCGCGTCACCAGCTCCTCGTATTTCCTGCTTTCCTGAGAGTGGCTCACAAAGCTTTTGTTTATATCTTACAGAGTACAGACACTTCCCCTTTGTCCTTCTCCCCTTTGTCTTTCTCCCCTTTGTCCTTCTTCCCTTTCTCCCTCTTTTCAGTCTTTTGCATAGTAGGAGTCCTTGCTTCAGCATTTCAACTTAGATAAGCACTTGCAGTCAGTTAGTCGTTACACAGTGTAATAGTTAAGATTAAGCTTAGGCCTACATAGTTTATGGAATAACATGTCACGAGCTCCCAGTATCTTTAATGGAATTTGATGAACAAACAGTTTACTGTCTATCACAGACTGCATTTTAAATATCTATTTGATACAACACACACATCTTTATGACTGATTTGGAGCACTACACAGAAAGCTAGAAGGTCACGACGCGACATCTGGCTTTCACTCATTCTTGTCTTAAGAAGCCAAGAAGCTGTGAAAATGCATTTGAGGAAAAGGCAACTTAATTTAATAGACACAGCTTTAAACTAAATGAATATGAGAAAAGTAACTCAGAAAGAGATCCCAATAAGGGCATTACAAACCACTCTCAATTGCATTTTGAGAGTTCTCTCAATCTCAATACTGGTTACGTGGGCTTACAGCTGTGATGTGATACTCCACTTCCAGGATGGGTCGATGCCCTCAGGGTACAAACATTCACACCCAGTATAATTCAGGCTTTATCAGAATCTAGTTACTGCTCTGCGCAGGCTGGTCCTGTGCTGCACAGAGAATGTGCTTGTGGGAAGTGGACTCATCTCCCTGCTTGTCTCTGCAGAGCAGTTCAGGGGCCTCACACACCATTCTCACACAGGCATAAAAGAGATTTCAAAACTTCCATCAGAGAGCAAACACTTGTGAAACAGCTCCTAACAATGGGCTACACTGAAGACACACTACTAGGATATGATCACCCAATTAGATTTAAATAAATATGCGATTCATCATCTTTTTTTGTAAGCAATATCTGTACTAGTACATATTAATAGTAAACGGAGCATTCCAAATTCTTATTGACAGATAATCTACACTGAAATAAAAACACTATGCTGTCTTATAAATTGTGGGACTCTTATTGACCAAAAAAAAAAAAGGCCTCACTGGAAAAAAGATGCCAGCTTTTCAAAACTCTACTATTTCCAAACAAAAAGCAGGAAAAAAAAAGCTTGCACACTTTTCATCCTCCCTGCCCGCCCATGCTTTTTGCTTTTAGAGTTGCCAGACAGAATCAGTGAGACCCAAGTAATTTTGCAATGCGTTCTTTCTCCTCTTTTTCTTCTAAATTTCCCAAGTACCTCTAGCACGTTTTAAATATTTCTGAGCAAATATATTTATATTGAGTGCAACGAGCTGCACATATAACAGCTTGAATTTTACGCTTCAAATGCAAGTGTCTGTGGATGAGGAAGCACAAGAGACTGTCATTAGCCCTGTCACCCCCTGGTCTGTCTTCACAGACTGGCATAAAATCAGCAGCAGTCTGTACAACTGAATCTGATTGGACTGACTGGTTTTGCGAATAATGAACAAAAAAGAATACTCCACAGATGTGGGATGAACATTTCCATGTAAACATAATCAAAGTAATACATTTCAAAGTCAAAATGTGATTATATTTGCAGAAAATACCTGTTCTCAAGAAAATACTAGTGTTTTAAATCTGAAGACAGAAAGGACTGCTAATTTGCCTTCACTTATACTAAAAAAAAAAATAATTTTTTATTTCATCCTAAAATAATTGGTTTCCAAATAACAGATGAAAATATCCTTAAAACTGCTTGTCAAAAAAAATAAACAGATTCCACCAAAGTGTTCTGCAAAAACACCACTGCAACCCAACCCTATGCCCTGTTTCATCATCCGATCCAGCAGATTATGGTCCCCAGTAATTTAAGAGAACTGTGTAACATGCTCTCCAAAACGAAACTGGTGTTAGCAGTATCAAAAATGGGTACTGACAGATCAAACAGCTTACCAACTTGTTTTAACAGTCTCCTACTAATCGCTGGTTATTACTCTAAGAATATTTTATTTATGTTTGCCTCTACTGTAAACCCAAATATTCCCAGGAAAGAGTTACAGTTCATTAAAATATTTTTTATTTCATGTCCTTTCTGACAAGCCACAGTTGTCAGCTGAATGTACCACTCTCTGATTCATATATTTGATTCTATTTTCATTATGGGATTATAAAGAGATATAAATCCAAACAGACTACACAGACATTTTCTCATTTAATGCTGTTGTCCAACGCCAGCCAAAGTGTCTCTGGCCATTCTGCTGCTCTCCACGGCACACTTCTTTGGCAGGAAAACACCCGCTGTTGGATCAAGATCACTAAGAATATGCTACTGAGAGGAACAAGAGCAGCAGATGGTATAAACACTGTCAGCTTGGGACTGATTTTTAACATTTCTTATTTCATATGAAAATCACTGAAGCAAGAAGTTCCAAGAATGTATTTTTACATTTCAGTACATTTTGTTTCAGCTTAGTGAGCAACTCTTTTGGTAATGCTACACAGCTCAACAGAACTATTAAAAAATCTGCTTAACTGTCAGCCAGGGAGAAAGCCTGGCGGCTTGCAATCATCCTTGACACTGTGTGCCAACTCTGCTGGTCAGGGATGGAGATCCAAAAGCAGAACTTCTCCCATTCACTGTAAATGGCACCATTTTAATGTATTAGTAAGTCAGATGGACCCAAACACTTGTACACACATCCTTAAAACCCACACACTATAGACAAGTTTTACTGAAATCAGTTAACTAGTTATTTTATATAAAAACAGAAGCATGAGTATAATCTTTTCAAAAAGTGTCTCTGACTATCACTCCCTCTCAACTGCAAAACATCCAAAACTGAAATACCTGCGTCAGGGATGACATTAAGACTATTTTGCGGAGACACAATCACATATTTGTTACAACTGACCAGGTTCCTTTTGCCTCCTTGTCATAATAAATATTTTCAAGCACGTACCACAACAGTGTATTTCATGATCCCATCTTGAATGAGATGTTCAAAGGCATCTGGAGCTTGCTACTTTCAGTAACATTACACTGAGAAATTCTGAAAGCACCATTACATGGTAATTGCAATACTTGCTGCTGATCACCAGTGTTTTATGGAAGAGTTTTTCTAAAATGAAAAGGAAAGACTTAGTGTCATAATACTGAATTTTGCGTGGTTTCCACCATATAATGCAAATATATGTAATTAAGTTGGTTAGAGGAGTTCCACTATATCTGACTTAAGAGTATATTATGATTCCAGCTTCCCTAAGCTCCTTCTATGAAGAACAGTGGGCTCCATCAGGGAGCAAAGCAGGGAAGTAATCCAATTTAGATGTTCTTAATTGCTTTACAGAGAAGCCTCTCCGTCTCCACTGACCATAGAGGAAAAACAGACTTCTAACACAAGAATCCAAGTTCTGTGACTGAAGTTAGATGATGTGGATGCTTCTTCCCCTCAAAAATGCACATCTTTAAAATCAAAACACATTCTGAAATACGACTACTTATCCCTTTACTCGTGAAACTGAAGACACACGTTGGAAAGCTACGCCTCTACATCACACCTCACCTTCCCTGAAGAAGCAGCCAACTGGTGTCAGCATGTCCCATCCCCCTACTGATAATCAGTACCAACGGGATCCGCCACCACTGCAGGTACACAGTTCTGCCTCTAACACTGAATAACTCACAGGACAGTTCACTCACTCACGTGTAAGCCAGGATGGCAGCTGTCACATAAAACCCCACTTTCTCCTCCAAGCATGTAACCCAGAACAAGTTTTCTACTACACACACTCCCCTTTCACCAGTAACATCAGCAGAAATGCCATTCTCACCCACTGCTCACTCCACACCACCTCAAACGTGCAGCAGAGATGACAAGAAGCCCCCTCTTTCCCACTAAATTCCCATCTTAAGTCACACTTTAGTTCGATAAAGCTAAAACACCCACAACAAACTCACTGCCATTGCTCTCCTGGCTGAAAAGTATCAGAATTATTCCACCATTGCAGCCATCATAAAGGGTTCTAGCCCGAGAGAGGTGGAACCCCGTAGCCGGCATTTAACCACCCAGGAGATTAGGAAGGGTTATGGAGAAGACATCATTTCCAGGAGATTGTTCAACTATTCCCAAATTATTCTCCATCTGCAATGCCACACAGAGATTATTTTAGAAATCTGAGGAATGCGGCCCACCATATCTTGAGGGTGGCAGGAAATATTCTGGAAGTTTCCTGAAGCATGTCAGGGCATTAAACCCAGAAGAATCCTCCATTTGGCCATATTAAGCTTAGTTAGCGTTAAGCTAACCACCTGACCTTCACCAATAAGAAAAGTTTAAAAATACACTAAAATGTGAAAAAAAAAAATCCATACTCACCATTTTGCCAAAATGTAACAAAATATAGCCCATTGCATAAAATTTGTAATTGTTACACACACACACAAAGTATTTTAAGTAAGGTTATTAAAATAAAACATTTCAATTAACAACATTACAATTACCAAATACAAGGAAATACAATTCCCTGGTAGAAAGCCATAAGGCTTCCTTTTGGAGGCTATTTCTGTGTAAATAACACACAAAGAACTTCACGCCAATTTTCAAGCAACAATTTCACTTGATTTTTTTTTTTTTTTAGTATCTTTTAAAGAAAAGCACAATACCAGATACTTTAGGAGGAAAAGAAAAGGGAAGGGTTATCATCTGATTTTGATTTCACCCGAAGCACAAGCTAAGCAAGATCTTTCAAACCCTTGTTCTTGCCTCCCTCACTGTAAATTGCAGTTTTACCGTAACAGATTTGGATCTAACCAATGTTAGGCAGAGTTTTTACTAGCTGTACCCATTTTCTGGAAGCCAGTTCATTTTCCCCAAGTGGCAATTCCTTCATGCTGAATTCAGATGTCACAGGAGTCACTCCAAGGCAGGCAGGCTTTCTTCCTGCAGATGAACTCGTACAGCATTACAGTTGTTACTGTTCAAATGCTGGGTTGTGTCCCAGTGCGGCAACCACGCAGTAATTTTGATCTGATCGGGTTAGAAGAGAATCCTCTAGCCCCTGTGCCATCAACATCGCTTCCAAGGGATGAGCACGTTTGCACAGAAAGCTTAGGAACCATCCTCACCACATTCCAAACAACCTGCTGACAGGAGTCTCCTGCACAACTTCAGCTAAGACACTGGACTTACTCTTCTTTACTGGAAAAGATCTGGCATAAACAAAGAGCACACCATCCCCTATTCCAACAACTCACAGAAGTTCTACTTGGTATTTTTCCAACATTAATACCATAGCTGCAATAGTAAAAGATATTTCTGATGTAGGAAATACACACTTAGAATTCTGTTACACCTAGCACTACACATAAACACACCTGGGTTTTGTTTCCAAAGCTATGCAATACTCTTGTTAAAGTAGCTTCACTGTTTTGCCTGGATGAATTCAGACTTCCCGCTCTGATCACAGTACTTACTATTCCTTCAAAATCTAAACTGCCAAGAAAAAAAGAAAAAAAATCTGTTTCCAAGCTAAGTTTCTCAGTATGAGTAGATAGAAAACAAAGCAGAGTTGTTTCTCTGTAAAAGCATAGGCCTGTGTGTGATACTGGATTGCTGGTATTCACATAAACAGTGCAGGAACTTGGCAATCTTGGGAACTTCACCACTGACCAGATCAGATCAAACGTCCAGCTGACATGTTAACCACGTTGTCACCAGACAGTGCAATGAGACACAAGAACATGAGTGGAATTGCTGCCTACTGAGGTGATGAACTAGGTGTTTAATTATACCCATTCTGATTGGTCTTTAAAAAAAAAATAATAAAAATTGTATTAGCTGCTTCAGCCCTATTTCCCTGAAAAATTCTTAAACATTAGTATAAACTATCATAGAGAAAGTTCCACACACAACAATGGAGAAGACTTTAAAAGAAGTGGAGAGCATAATTAAGCAAAGGTGTGTACTAAAATTAAAATCTAAAAGACAAAGTGAGCTTTTACTTACAACTAACCTGTTTGTATACATTAGCTTTCCGGGTGGTTATGATTTTTACTACAACAAGGTGCCTCTAACAGACATTCATCTATTCTCAGCTGCCTCTTGAAGTAAAAGCACAAATAGACCAACACAGAAGATACTCTATGCTGATTATGCACTCAGGGTTTGCTTTTTTTAATTAAAAAAAAAATCCCTCTGCCATTAAGGGTAATCAATACACTTCACATAATGAACAAAAATCTGTAATTCCGTGGGATTTTAGGACATTCCTAGATGCTTTACAACACAGTGATTTCTGTTCCCAGCTCTCATGGTTGGAGGGGTACCAAGGATTGCAGATACCTGGCCCATTATCAACTGCAAAGGCTAGAATTTGGAATGAATCAAAAACTGTTCAGTTTTATAGGTAAGGCAATGCTGATGACCACAATATTTAATGTCAACATCCTATTCCAATATTCTGTTAAACCTCAACTTTCAGTGCTTTAGCAGATCTCAGAAGTGCACGGAATAAAAGCAGTGCCTCTGTAGGAGTCACACCTGCAGCTCCTCCCAGAGCCCTCGCCACTCTTTACAGCGCGAGGCAGGACACGAGAATGAACAGCCCACAGACTGCTCTATTTCAGCCACATCTGTGTTCCTGCTTTGCAAAATGCCCAATAGAAAGTCCAAACCTTAACTAAGTTGTGCAGTGAAAGACAGCAAAGAGGCAACAACATATTGGACTGATTATTCTTATCTCACAAAGACAATAAAAATTTTCATCTCAGCTGAGTCCATTTGACTTCTCAGGAAATAATCATTTATCATAATCAACTGCTAATCAAGTTTCTGTTTCTGGAAGGTAAAAAAATATTTTAAATAAAAAGCAATCTTTTTTTTTTAATATTTAAATGCCAATACCATTTCCTGAAACTGTAGCAAACATTGCTCGACAAAAACCTCATACCAGGTTAAGAAAAAAAAGTCTGAGCCATTTGAACATTAATCTTCTTTCCTGATTTGACCAGCCTTTTTCCCCCTTACTTGACACCTTCTTCTCTTTCCTATAGGATTTTTCAACTCCAAGCCCCTGTGGGATCACTGGAAGTGACATCCTACTCTCCTTGGACAGGATGGGCCAAGACACACAAGAAGTGCCCTTGAACTTGGCAAAGCCGCGGTCCAGGCAGCTGCTGCAGAAGCTCAGAGGCTGCAGGAGCCCTGGGCACACGCTTTCTCTCAAACTTAACGCCAAAAAAGATCCAGGAAAAGCGTTTTCTCCTAGACTGAAAAAATAATCTGCTAGTATTAGTCTTTACAGAGAAAATGTTGCATAACTTTACACCCAAACCCTGCAACTGGGTATGCAGGAAGTTTCCACATCAACACCAAACTATAAAAAAACCCTACACTACCACAGTTAAGTCACTGAGATAAGACTGTGGGACTTGCGAAGCATATTCCAGTTCAACGGCCTTTCTCTAGCACAAACCAGCTGTGACTTCACCACAACACTGAGTCCATTTCCCACCTATGAAGGAAATAATTACACATTCCTATCTCGGCACTCACAGGGGCTTACACAGCAACACCCAGGGCAAAAAAATAGTGCTGTCTATAGGCAACTTAGATCATCATCATTCAGATCTTATAATGCACCTCAATGGTGTATTGGGGGGTCCTTTTTTTTTTTTTTTTTGCAGAATTATAAAATGCATGCAACGGATTACAGTGCTCATTGTAAAAACTTCTTGCTTTTTCCACATCCAGGACTTCTCTGCTTTTACTTATTGCTTGCCTGTGGTTTCTTTTCCCTTACACTATCACTGTATTTTACTATAAAACAACTATCCTGTACAGGACAGATCATGTTTCAGGTAAAAGCAGTAGACTTTGTAGGAAACATTAACATTTTGTTGCCATACAATGAAAAAATGATACTATAGTCTTCAGTCAGAGGGTGTGTGGGTTTATATTATCCCAGCAGTACACTCTGCCATGCAATGCAGGGAGAACAAGGCAAAAGCAGTAAGTACAAGTAACCACGTGTTTAACTAGTGAACAGCGACAGGGGTTTAATACAATTGCATGTAACATCTATGGCTGCACCTTCCACAACCTCAGTGTTAAAGGCCCTTGCTGAAACACAGGGGGTCACATCAAATGTCACAAGCACAAATCACACTGCACATTCCGAGTGCTCACAAGTTCTGCCATGGCACACAGCCAGCACGTCCAACAGCTGAAGTCTAACACAAAAGCATATTTACTTTATCAAGGCAACCCAAGTTTACTATCACTGCAGAAAACTGCCAAATCAATGCAATAACAAGAGAAACACTTGATGAAGCTGCAAACCCAGCCCCTACTTGCCATTATTTATGTGCACGTTTCCTTTTGTCCCGTCCCCCCCCCCCCGCCGACGAGCCCCTCCAAGTGCCACAAAACTGCTTTGTAAGGGAAAGACCTGGAACACTGAACCTTATAACAAGCAGTAACTTCTGCAAGACAGAGGATAGAGTTCAGTTCTTCCCCCTAGCAAGCTGGTAGTTACTCCAAAAACAAAGCATGCACTGCTCATTGGTTTGACCTGAAGTGTCTATTGGGGTTTTTTTCCATTAATACTTTCACAGACACACAAACGCTGTTTCACCTCATGCTTTACTTGTATTAATCAACCCCAGAAAAACAACTGTGCAGCTTTCACTTCTTCACCTTGCCTCAAAGCTCTGTAACACCTGGTGAACACACAGCTCCTTCTATCAGGACATCTCCAGAAGCTGACGCAGCATGACAGACCATGCTCACACACACACACACGCTGACATCTGGAGATACAAGATGCTTTTTCAGCATCTTCTGTGACTAACAGACTTAAATCCCCAACACTCTCTCCTGTAACCCAGCCCCGGTGCGTGCCCTGTGCTCTGTCCCGGGTCCTCCTCCTGGTCTAGCTCCCCACATCCATCCCCCCTCAGGCTGCCCCAAGCTCTCCCCACGCAGGCCTGGCTCAAGCCAACGTGCCTCAGCTATTCCAACAGTCCCGCAGGGCCCTCAGCCAGGGCACAGGACTTCACCCTGCGGGCTGACAGACACCTTTCCCACGGAACTCCATTCCCTCACCTCACTGCTGCAGAGAGCTGCTGCTGCCTTTGGCATCCTCCAGGTCAAACTCAGGGAGTTCTTCAAACTCCAGGGATCGCTGCAGTCCACACTAAAACTGGGTAAAACTAAAATTGGGTAAAGGAACCCCAATGTGCAGAAAATATCCCTTGGGTGTACAAGATGCTCTCAGCAGACCCTGCACAGCCGTGTGTTACCCTCTCCCCAGACAGTGCTGCCTGTTGAGGGGATGTTGCTCTCAGTTTGGGATACCCGAGATGAATACCAGCTTCGGGTGAAAAGAGCCATCATCACGCCTCTAAGGGGACTTTTCTAAGGCTCGTCATTCCTCTGGGCTATTCCAGGTCTGAGTCAGCCCTTCCCATTTCCATTGCTAAGAAAACATTCTTGAAATATTTGTTACTGTTTCTGCAATAATCCTCTGTCCTACAGCAGCCTCAAAAATCATGGCTAAAGCAGCCGCTGCAGAGATAATGAACAACGCAGAAATATTTTATGTGCTATCACTACTTCTAGCTAGATAAATACAAATACTGCTGTCCTTCATACCAACTGCATTTGTCCTACAGAAACACACACAGTGAGGAGCTGTAGAGGACAAGAACCCTCCTGAATGATCAGGCGCAACGTCTTTGCTCTCTGAGCTTTTCCAGGTCATTAATATTTCACTTTTATAAATTCCTCAGCTGCTTTTACAACAGGTTCCTTTCTCTCCTTCTGAAGTATGAGCAAGAGGAATTGTTTGAAGCACCCAGCAGACCTTGCCTCCCGCCCCACCCCCGTGCCCCTGAGAGTTTAACACCTCCAGTGCAATCTATCCCAGATAGAAAACCCCCCGCGGGCGGAGCAGAGGGTCAGAGGAGATTCTGAGTCTCCCTTCTAGTTCCAGCAGCTCTAAAGGTGCGCAGTAAGAAAATAAAGCGTACCGCAGTTTCTCTCCATGCCTGCTGTTGGAAACCACGGGCAGTCCTGCAGCTCCTGCGGCCAATCCCCCTGGGCAGAGGCCGCCCAGGACAGCCAGTGCCTCGGCCCCCCCAGCCCCATTCTGAGCCCCCCGCTCCCCGCCCGCCCGCAGGGTCAGTGCCGATCGCTCCGTGACCACCGGAGAGGAAAAGCCCCGCACAGACAGAGCGGAGAAACGCCCCGAACAGCCTCTGCTCTCCCGCCCCTCCCGCGGCAGCAGCGAGGCGGAAGCTCACTCCCCGGGAGCGGGGCGGCCGCCGCGGAACCGGCTCCCCCGCTGTGCCCCCCCAGCGCCCCGCTCCCCCCCAGCACCGCGGCCCCGCCGGCGCCGCCTCTGCCCTGGGACGGGCCAGCCCCCGGGGGCACCGAGCCCCGGCCCGCCCCGCCGCCAAGGCGCTACCGCCGGCGCACCCCCCCGCCCCGCGCCGGCCGCCCTCGCTTGTCCCCGCCGCTCCCGGAGCGCGGCCCCCGCGGATTGGCGCGGAGTTGCGGCCCCGGGACCGCCCCGACGCGACCCCCGCCCGCCTCCCCTCAGCGCCCGGGAGACGAGGCGGCCCCCCCCGCCGCCCGCACCCCCGCCCTCCCCCGCCAGCCGCCGCGGCCCGGCCCGGCTCCCCCCGGCTCCTCAGCGCGGCGGCACCGCCCGGGCCGGGGCCGCGTTACCTGCCCGGGCTCCTCCAGCGCCCGGCTCCGCTCCTTGTCCGCCGGCGGGGGCTGGGGACCCTCCTGGACGCTGTGACCCCGGAGCATCGCCCGGCCCGGACTGACAGCCCCCCTCTGCCGGAGCGGCGGGACCAGCGCCCGGGCACTGCCGGCGGCGAGGCGGGCAGGGGAGGGCAGGCCGCGGGGCGGGCCCGGCGGGGCCAGGGCGCCTTCCCGGGGCACTCGAGGTGGTGCTGCCGCTGCGGGCGCGGGCCCTGGGGGCTCCGGGGGCTGCGGCACAGAAGCCTCGGAGACAGCCCCGCGCCGCGCAGCGCTGCCCCGGGGCGAAGCGCAGCCGCCTCCTGACAGGAAACCTACCTCCGGCCCGGCCCCGGCCCAGCCCCGGCGCGGCCCCGCCGCGTGGCCCTGCCCCGCCTCTCGCCGCGCTCCGCCGTTGCTCCGATGGGGAGAAGCCGCGGCCGTGCCCGTTGGTTCCGTTGGGGAGTGGCGGCGGTTGACAGGGCAGCTCGGCGGCCCTCGCCTGGCGGAGGTGGGTGCCGGGGCTGGCCCGGCCTGGCGGGGGCTCTCCGGGAAGGCGTTGCGGGGCTGCCGGCCCCTCGCTGGAGGAGGGAAGGAGGCGGCGGTTGCGGCCTGGGGGTGGCGGAGCTGGGAGCGGTGCTGGGGGCTCTGCGTGGCGGGCGGGGCTGAGGCCTCTTCCCCTGCCTCTCCCCGCTGCTGCCGCGGTTACTCCCGGCGTTACGGGGGGGGGAAAGGCTGGGGGGGGGTGTGAAAACTTTCCGGTGCTGCTGTGGGGCGGTGGGGAGCGGCCAGGGCCATGGCAAGGCCGTGCGGCGGTGTCCGTGAGAGCGGGAAACCTGCGGAGCCTTGTGCTGAGAGACGGGCATCTGCAGAGGGAACAGGCTCCGTTTGAATCTCTTGCAGTGTAAGCGCTGATGCGTTGTGGTTTTATAAGCTGCCGGCTGTGAGGTTTGGAGCCTTTCCAGCCCCTGTGCTGCCTGGCAGCGCTGCAGGCTGTGTGTGTGCGGTGACACGCTTGGCTTGGTGTGCCAGTCGGGATCCCCCTCGGAAGGTGTCTGCAGCTCCAAACTCTGCTGGCACCGTGAGCAGAATTACAGGGACATCTCCCCGCACACAAGTCCGTTGCAGTGGCCCCAAGCAGGCAGTGTGCCCGTTACCCCCAGCACATCCCAGGGAATGACGGTGCTGTGTGACCGACACAGTGTGCAGACAGATGGACAGTCGCACCTTGTCTGGGACCTGTGTTAGTGGTGGGACCTGACTTCTTGGAGTGCGGGGCTCGCAGGAATGCTTTGAATTCCAGCTTGGCTGGTAGAGCTTCATGTTTGCCTTTGGCCCCTTGGGTAAAAAAGCACAGAGTGAGAGCATAGTCTTGACAAATCATACTCTAAAATAAGCTTATATTTAAACCAACTAAACTGTCAGTTACCTAATAAATATGTTTCCTGTCAAGGTCTGGTAAGAGTTTTGCCCTGGGACTTGTGTAGCTGATGAATAACACTCCTGGATCGGCACAGCACAGGTATGTTTCTTTCCAGCAGTAGCTTATTCCCAGCTCAGTGTTTGTTCAAGCTTTGTCAGTATTTCAGGCCAAATTGTTCCTGGTTTTCATATAGTTGTCTGACAAAAATAAGAACTGTAGATCAAACTAAACGTTGCCGCTTAGTTTATGTATCGCTTTACCTCATTTGCATCTTGGTGAAGTTTGTCTGGCTTCATGAAGTCCTGGATCTGCCTTTTACAAGCTGGATGGGAAGGCTGAGCTGTTAACTGTTCTGACCCCAAAGTGCTGGCGTCTTTCAGGTTCTTTGCTGGGGGGAACAAAAATATTACGACTGCTTAATAGGCAACGCTTTTTCTGAGCAAAAGGGCTTTGAACCAGCCCTGGTCTGTCTGCTGCTTGAATGAACACCGTGTGTTCTCCATTAGTATTTAGAGACAAAATGTATATGCATGGCTGTAGCACAGACATGGGAATGTAGTATTAGAAGACCATTGACTCATCCTGTCCAAAGCTTCAAAACTGCAGGAGGCCACGTGGTAGGTGTCCGACTGCTGGGATGCTTGCTGCCACAGTCTGTGAGTCTACGAGCCCAGGGAGTTGCTGTCATAGTCTGTGAGCCCAAGGAGTTAAACTTAATCCATAACAAAAGCTGCCAAGCCACATCTGTAACATCACAGGAAAAAGCAATTGGAGAGTGCAGACAAAATATACTAATGTTTTGAAATAAAATGCACTTTTTAAAGATTATTTTGAAATCTACCTGTCTGCTATCAACACTGGATCAATTTACTTCCATTTTCTATAGCAAATTTTCACTGCCCAGATTCTGAGATGCACAAAAATCATTAAATTTTGGATTAATAAATGAATTGCTGATCTGTAAAACAACTGAAAAAATTACTAAAAAGCAGTTCTTTAGCTTGCACTCTGGCATGAGGTCTTCTAATTTTCTAGTGTCCCTTTAATAGCTAAAACTATCTCCTAGTCTTCAGAATTTCTCTGAACTCTGTCATGTATTAAGCTACACTGTGTTATATTTATAATACCAATTTATTTATCAGGTCCTGCAGAGATAACCATGAAGTTTGGGTTACTCTTGCAATGAACTTTTATTCTAAATGGCCACTATAATGGGATGATGGAGAAGTGGATGCGGAACAATATGATTGTTTGGTGGTTTTTTTTTTTAATTCTATCTTCCTTGTCAGACACGGGTTTTAGCAAGGTTGTGGTATATGTGTAGGGCTTTTTCCCTGGTAAACAGTTGCTTTGCATTGGAAGAAGGATGGCTGGTCTTGTTTCATCATGATGTGAACCCCACTGCAGAGCCTCTCCGCAGCTATCAGAAACTTGCTATGTAAATTTTGAATAGGATAAAGAAAGCTTTCTCCTTAAAGAAACTGCAGCTATCAGTTTCAAATTGACTTGTCTTATATAAGAAACTTCAGAAGCTTTATGTTATGTGATCAGAAGGCAAAAAAAGGGGTTTATTTTATCTCACAGGATGGAACCGGATTTGGATAAGGAGGACTTTTTCAGACCATCCTATATTGCTGGTGTTGAGCCACTTCAGAGAACAGCACCAGGAAGCGTAGAAGGTTTTAAAACAGATCTCTCTTTGGTTTGTGCAAGCTCAAACACAAGCCAGGTAAGAAAGCTTTAATGTTTGCATTGTTTGGATATTTTTTAATCAGCTTAGTCTTTGCATCAATAAGAATAATCAGAATTTTACAGAGAAGATGAAAAGCATCTTTAGTGTGTTTTTAATTTTGGAGGAGATAGATAGGATTAGACTAAGTTGTGTGGCACTGCATTGATACTTCATTGGGTGCATCAGCCTTCTGTGAATGAGGCTAATTGCCAGCTTGGAGCAGCTTAATCATAGAATGGTTTTGTGGGTTTCATTCTTGATCTCTAATTGCCTTAATGTTGTATATATGTGTGTGTGTGTATATATATATATACACACATGCTGCAAGATTATGAACTCTTAAGTTATCACAGCAAACTTCTGCAGGGGCCTGAGCACTTGTGAAAACTGATGTAGTGAATTACTTTTGCTTCCCTTGTCATCCAATAAGTCTGTTCAGAATAGCCTGGTGAAAATAAAACTGTCTTAACATGCTAGCTATCCAGCAAAGAATCTAGTCAAATTTCTAACTTCCTTAATTTTTTTAATTTAAGAGGAGCAGTTTGGAGCCTAAGGAACACATACCAATTTGCCTGCGTATTAGGCCGTTTACATCGTCAGAAAGAGAAAATGAATTGCAGGTGTGACATTTATATAGTTTAAAAATACCTTAAACGTATGCTTGGGGGTTTTGTTGGGTTTTGGTTTGGTTTTTTTTCTGCTGAGCTTTTCATACTCTTTTCATGCCTGCATTGTTTCTGCTTCCTTTTAATAGAACTGTGTTTCACTTGAGGATTCAACAACCGTCATACGGGATCTTTGTATTGGCATATTGCAACGACACTGTATTGCTGTCCAGTGGAGCTGTTACACCAGTAACTGGTGATGTCCTGCCAGCGACGTGTCTTAAAGTCTCTGTTCTCTTTTGCAGGGAGACCGTCGAGAGAGCACTAACAGCAAAGCACCAGTTGGTTGTAAGGGTATGTTTTATATTAAAGAATTGCAATTAAAGCAGGCAAAGAAGCTTTCTTAAGGTCAACAACTGACTTCTGGCCTATGTTAATAATAAAATAACTACTTGACATCTTTATATGCCTGTGAATTGGACAGTGAGTAAGTTATCTGGCCAGAAAACACAAGGATAAAATGGTTAGAAGTATACCTGAACAGGCATTAAATGAGATGAAGCTATGGCAAGGAAGAGTAGTACTACTTATGCTGTGGTCTCTAGTGGTATCCTGACCCTGTATGTAATCAGATAAACCTAATTCTGCCATTTAAAAACTACCTAAATACTAGGTTTGCTTTAAAATGTTAGAATGTCATGTACTTGTCAGTTTGATTCTCTGTCTTCTAAAGACATTGAAGAGACTTGAATAATTCTAACAAAGCTGCATGGTTTTGATAGAATTTGCAAGTGGGAAAGGCAGTGGTAGATTAGGTGTCTGGCGGATATGTAGGGTAAGCTTGTGACTTCCAGATATTTAAGAAAGGGGAGAAAAATTCCAAAGGACTTTTGTCTGGGGTAAGTGCTTTTTAGAAGGCTGCTGTAATACCAGTTTTCACTTATTAATTTTTTGAATGAAGTTCATTTTACAAGGTCTATACTGAGTTGTAATATTTTGTACTTGGCAGATTTGGAAGAACTCTTAAAAGGCTCAGAACAATCTAGCACAACTGCGAAAAATGACGTGAAGTTTTCTCTGTGGGTTTCATTTTGTGAGATTTACAATGAATGTTTTTATGATCTATTGATTGCTGTCTCAAATGACAAGAAAAGAAAAACACTACGCCTTGCTCAAGACATCAAGGGATGTTCTTATGTAAAAGGTGATTAGAATACATTGCAAATTGCCAAACATGTAATTTGAAAAGTCAGTCTTCCTGTAATAATGTTTCTTTCTAGATTAGAAAACTCCGGACTGTATTCACTGTGGCACTAGAAATGTCCACCTTGAGCGTGAAAGGCAACAATTTGCATCACAGAAGTATCTGTGCCTTTAATAGTGTTTTCTCTCTATTCTTAACTGTAACTCTGAAAAGCCTGCGTGCACTCCACTGCCTTGATATTTCTTTGAAATGGGAGAAATATTGAGAACAATTGACAGATTTTTTAGTGTTTTGGTTTTTTCCATTTTCTTAAAAAAAGACTCCAGATTCTTACCTATAGTTATAATTGGCTCAACAGTTCTATTTTTTAGTATTTTCTGTAGAGATACACTTCAGAGAATATGTGAGAAAGTTCAGTCTGACTGCAAATTACATTTTACAGTACTCTAATCAAGCCTGTGATGTAATTTGTTGTGGGTTGGGGGAGGCGGGGGGTTAGCAGAACTCTAACAGTTCAGTGTTTGTTTCTGGCCATGGGAAAAACAGGTTTCAAATCCTATTTGATTTGTTATAGGTTCTTTGGACAATCAAGACACCAATTGTAGATTAAAGGCTTTTTTGTAGGTGTTTGGCCTGCTACTTTTATCTTTCATATGCCAAACTATAGATTCAAAAAGCTGAATCAGATGATAAACCCAACTCCTTCATTTCTTCAAAGACTACAAAATGTGTGAAGTAGGAAATAGTCTGCTTTGAGCTATGCTTCAGCATAATCTCTTTTTATAACATTTGGAAGTATAAGATTGTTCCTGGTGTTATTCAGGAAAACCAGCTGATGATTTTCTTATTTTTCTTGGTCACAGCTGGTATTTTTGCTAGTACAATTTTGGTGACCTCTAGTTTAACAGAGGCCATGATGTTCATATTATAAGTTCCATTAGTAGGGCTGTAGGTATTTACTCGAGCCCATACCAAGATGACATACAGTCATCATACTGCAGACAGAATTCTTCACTGATTTTTTTTTAACTTGATAGCCCTGAAAGATGTCTAGGTGATTTTTCCCCCCTGCCCTCAAAATCACAGGCTAAAGCAGAGAAGCTGTCCAGGTAGAGTTCTGCCTTGATGATATGAACATAGGCTTTTATGCTCATATTAGACCCTGTGCTTTGGCTTTTCAGAGCATGGGCTAAGGTTGCTCACTTAATTTGGATGGAGCATATTTCTGTGTGCTAATAGGATGAAATGATGAGATAGATGTGCCCTTCCTTTCCCATGGAAGGAAGAATCTTGATTTTGTCATCATATAATTTCTGTCTGAAGCATGCTTAGTAAAATGTTTTTGTGTCTCAAGTAAACGTATTGTTCTTGGTGTGCATATCTTATCCCCTAATCCCTTCTTTCTTTTTGATAATGATATTTACAAGATTACCATGTTTGTTTTTCCTAAAGATCTGCAGTGGGTTCAGATTTCTGATTCTAAAGAAGCTTTTAGACTTCTAAAACTGGGGTTGAAACACTGGAGTATCACAAGCAAGAAACTAAATACTTGCTCCAGCAGAAGGTGAGAAACTTTCTGAATAACATTGGGCATAGGATGGTGTCTGGGAGGAGGGGGGAACTAAAATATGGATTGTGGCTTTTAGGAGGGGAAGAGGCTTTAACAGGGCCTAGATATCTAGGTTTGGCATCCTTTAGCACTGTGTGACCCAGTGCTTTTAGTCAAAAGGATTCAATCCTTCAGTAAGATGAACATGTTCAAAAACTAACAGTTTTATCAAATACTCTCCTTCAAGCAAAAGCATTTAGCTTTATTCCATCTAACTGTCTGAGGAAAAAGCAAAATAAAGGCTACATAAGCATCTCTTGGAAAGTTTGTATCTGATAGAGTATATGCTTAGAGAAGTTGACAGATTCAACACTGTTTTGAACAGATGTTGTGGAGGCTAAAAATATTTTGAATGTATTCGTCTACTTTATCACTTCTCTGCTGATTGAAACTTTTCCTTTTAGTCACGGCATATTCACAGTTAAGATACTAAAAGCTGAAGATTCAGGAGCACCGCGAGTGACCCGAGTCAATGAGTAAGTTCAGAGCAGAGACCCTCTCTTCTTTGTGATGGAACTGTCAGTTCTGGTCTGTGTTGGTGTGCTGGTACTGGGAACTGTCAGTTCTGGTCTGTGTTGGTGTGCTGGTACTGGGAACTGTCAGTTCTGGTCTGTGTTGGTGGACTGGTACTGGGAACTGTCAGTTCTGGTCTGTGTTGGTGGACTGGTACTGCACTATACACCTAGTGCTTCCTGGTAGAAACTCATTCCTGTGTGGTGGTTTCCCCAGTTCCTACCATCACACAGTTGTTGACCCTCTACCTCCAGCCATCAGGCTGCAGGGCTCTTCTGTGCCTTGTCCCCTCTGTGCAGCACAAGGTTCTGTCAGCCTGCTGTACACCTGAACTCCTCTGAGTCCTCAGAAGGAAGAGATGGTGGGGGGAGGGGAAATAGGAGGTGTGTTGGGAAAAGGTTTGTCAGGAAGTAATGTAAAATTTGATTGAGAAAACAACATTGAAAAGGATGGAAGTGTTTGTGCAGATGAAGATCAAGAAATTCTTCTTCTAAAAAAAGTGATCGTTTTTAAAAGTGAATAATTTGTGCATGTTCTAAGGTAAATAAAGGGAATTTTCCTTATCTGCTTTCAGACTGTCAATGTGTGATCTTGCTGGTTCAGAAAGATATGCCAAGACCCACAGTGAAGGTCACAGATTGAAAGAGAGTGGAAATACAAACACCTCTCTGCTGATTCTGGGCAAGTGTATTAACACACTCAAGAATTGTCAACGGTCAAAGTAAGTCCTTTTACGAATTGCAAACTGGTTGTGGCTTTTAGGTACTGCCTCCAATGTTTAAAAGCTATTGTTTAAAATACACAATGCTAACACTAAGTTTCTGGCAGAAATGATGTATAGACTTGTTGATCTACCAGAGTTACCTTAAAACTTGTCTTGTTTTTCTCTTTTCCTTGTTTTGCTCTTTTGCTCTAATCTCCTTTAAGCATGCTATCATATATTTTAGCAATTTAACTTTACTCCTCTGAGCTTGGTTTATCAAAGAAACAAACTTTGGAATAAGTTTAAAACCCCCTTTTCACTAGTGTCATAGTAAGAGTCAAATTTTTAGCCTTTTATTACTCCTTATGAACTAACCCAACTGTCTACGTACTTCTAGTGTAACATTTTTTTCATCAGCAGAATATTGCTGTGCTATCATAACTGGGCACCATTTGACAAAAATTGTCTGTTTTTAATAAATACTGACATAACTTTTAACACTCTCCTCCTGATCCAGCTAACTATATGCAGACAAAAGAAAGCCTTCCTGCTATTTATGCCCTAGCTTGCGGATCTAAATAAGAGTGAAATAATACAAGAAGTTAGTTTTCTAAAAGACAGTACGATCTATAGTCACAGCTGGATATAACTGTCTAGGAACTGCTTTCTCCACATGTTCTCATTTGCAGATCTGTTTCTGTCCCAGAAGTTAAATGAACTCAGTCTGCTGGTTGATGTGCTTTGCCAAATTCACTTAACCCATAACACTGTTCCTGACGCCTGTTCAAAGTCTGTAACACCTTAAGATGAAAAAGCTTTGCTAGCGTGTGTTCCTGATTATGTTTTGTGAATTTACAGTCTGTCTTATTTTCCTGTTCTTTCCAGATAGGAAGGATGCATTAAAACTAGCAGCTGCTTAGAGGGCTGTTAATGTATTCAGAATGTCTTTTTCTGATCCTAATAACTTGGAATTTTAACAATGTAGAAGGAATGTTCTGAAGCATGATCTCTTAAAGTGTTAATACCTGCCCCTTGCAAGTTGAATAGGAAGCAGTACATTTCTTTAAAATATTTTGGACTGTCAGTCCTGCAGCAAAGCTACTTATGAGCTGTCTATGTACTCCTGTAGGAGTGTCGCTGCCTTCCTGAGTTCTGTAGCACTGTCCATATAACTGAATAGCTGTTATGTGTGCAAAATGCAGCCAACCTATTTGGTGGCAAGTGTGCGTTCATTCATGTTTTAGGAATTCTCATAAAATTTCCTATAAGCATCATAAACTACATCCCCAGCTGTTAAATTCAAGTGTCAAACTGCTGGGAGATTAGGAAGAAAGTTCTGAAAAGTATCTCCATGTGTTTGGTGTGTGCTCATTTTCTTGCCTAGGCACTTGCTATTGTCCGTTCTCAGAGGCCGGATACTGAGTGAGAGAGATCTCTGATGATGTTGGATACGGCATGCCTAGGACTAGACATGGTCTCTTCATTAATGGTGAAAGGAGGAGAGAGGTTGGGGTATAGTTTGGTGTAGCATGAGGCTGTGTGACCTGCCCAAGGCTAAAGGTCGAACACTCCCTTAGTTTAGGTGCTCCCCCCGATTGTATTGCTGTAGCCTGTCTGAGGTGATGGCTAAAGCCACAGTCACAACAGCACACAGTCTATCTGCAAACAGCTGCATCCAGTCCAAAACCATTTTAATTGATTTAATGACTACTGCTTTAATAAATATTTTTAGGTCTTCATGCTGGATAGCTCTTACACTGGCTGGACATTATTAAGCATCTGGTCATCTGTTCTTTTGTCTTTAAAGGTCGCAGCAGCACATACCCTTTCAGGAGAGTAAGTTAACTCATTTCCTTCAAGGATTCTTCAGTGCAAAGGGGAAGGTATACGTGATGGTAAACATAAGCCAGTGTGCTTCAGCATATGATGAAACACTCCATGTGTTAAAGTTCTCGGCCACTGCACAAAAAGTAAGTGTGTTGCAGTTTATCTTGATCAGTACTTCTGATTTGCCTTTAAAGAGCATGTTCCCTTACTTCTAAGAATATGAATTTAGTTACTGGATTTTTCTGTCTCATGTTGCAATCGTATTTTCTAATTGCTCCTAGTCAGGCTTTATTTCCTTGTAAAGCTTTTAAAAAGGCTTTGTTGGGACATACATATTTTTTTTTTGTGGGAGTGGGAACATGTTCTATTAAAAATCCATAATTCCCATAAAATATCCAGCCTGACAAGACACTTGCTATATTTGGAAGAAATTCCCTGAGATCTGCGTGAATTTTTCTTCTGTAGTCATTCCATGCTCTCACCTACGAGCAAGTCTAGCTGCCCCATATACAACTGCTATCTTAATGTGGAATATTGCTCACCTGAGGTATATAGGTTGAGCACCAAAGAGGTCGTCTTTATGTCCTTAGAAGCTTTAGTGGGAAGGTGGAGGTTAGGCAGAATGAGTAGGAGTAAGTGCAGTGATAGAACCCTGGCGGAATTGGAAGACAAAAGTATTGGGGATCAGTGCTACAGCCTTAATGGAAGCCATGGAAAACTTCTGCTGACAGTTAGATATGTTCAAAGGACAAGCGATCCAGGCCTTTAGAATGTGGGCTCATCTAAGCAGGTTAAGTACAACACTAAAAGGAGCAGACTGTGAGGGTGATAGAACTGCTCAAGAAACAGAGTTTGTGGGATGGCATTCATGTAATGCAACTAGAAACTCAAAGTATAGGAAATACAGAAATCTGTTGGTGCGTGAGGTTTCAACCCTCTTGTAGGTTGTCAAGCTACTGAAACTTGGTGTTCCTGCAATCCAAAGAAGGGTTAGACTCTAAAGTGCCTCCTCTGTACTCTAGCTGGAAACTGGTCTGAGCAGTGACTCTGAGCAGAGGATAGACTGGGGGAGTGCTGTGCTCAGAGACCTCTAGGGAAGTGCAACAGGTCTGTCTTGGAAGTGCAGTAGAGGATTAAAAAATACTGAAGACTTTATTCTTTGTTTTCTGGCTACGCTTTAGCTATGGACACATCTGTTCTTGTCCAAGATCAGTCGTTTGGCCAGAAATCAGCAACAACATCATCACTACTTAGTCACACTAAAGTGCTAAAATGCCTGTTGTAGGAAAACTCTATAATGTGTCTAAATATAGACTAAGCAGTAAGAATTGCAGATTTGGCTTTCTCTCCTCCTCCTGTCAATGCACAGCAAGTATTACCTGCTTTTAGCAATACAGACTGTTCCTCTGTATTCTATGCACAAGAAAATGCTGAAAACTGTTCCTTAAGCAAATTCAGTCACTTCTAGGGAAGATGAGGAGGGAACGGAGGACTAGAAACTGTTTTATGGAAGTTTCATTAATATTGCCCCAAAAATGAGCATCTGGAAAACAAGAGCCAAATTCTGTGGAGCTTAAGCCTGTTTAAGACAACTTCAACAATTCTTGTAATGAAATGGATGTTCTTTACAAATTTCTGCTCTGTGCAAACTTATAAATTGCTGTGTTAGTACCAAAGAGATCTTTTGATCTACTCATAAATGTTCCTGTTTATGAATAAGCTAATAAAAGAACTGGAAGGGCTTTTGTCAGGTGGAAGAGTAAAGTGGTGTTGTAGTGTTTGAGGAATGAGAAAAATCTCACTTCTGGGAAACCATTTCTTTATAAAAAACTTAATACTAATGGTAATTCTAGATGCTGCTGAGTCTCACAGAAGAGTTGAAGAACAAACTTACTGCTGAGAAGAAGAATAAGTTACTGCTGGAACTACAAATTCGTGAAGAGGTGATGCAGGAATTTGCCCAATATTTTGCTGAGCTGGAAATATATTTCAAGTAAGTTAGCTTTAAGTGGTTTTTAAAGTTAATGATTAAAACCAATGAAATTCAATTCACTTATTTCTTAAATCTGTCTCTTGGCTATAAGAGACCACACTCTTCTGCTAGACTTCCTGCCTCTGGTAATAGATCAGTTTGTGTTTGGACTATGAGTTCAGGAAAAATACTGTGTAGGAAAGGCCTTGATTTGGGGGGGGTGGAGGGGGGTGTGTGTAATCTGTCAGCAGTGTTCCTGCAGAGCTCTCCCTAACAGAAGAGCTTGGATAGGATGTCTGTAGAAAGAGTGACACTTGCAAATTCTTTGGTTACTGCAGCCTTAGTGATACTTCAGATGGGTATTCTGGCTCTAGAAGCTTAGAAAAAATGCTTGTAGTTAAGTGTCAGCCATAATCTGTGTATATATGTCTCCCCCTCATTCTTCAGGAGTGTGTGTGCAGGAAATACACTTCTGCTTTGGTGTAGGAACACCATTTTGTGTATTGTTCTATTATTGCCAAAATAAAGAAAAAAACATCTTTGTTTATAGGCAGCTGTACTAATAACTTCTTAGCAGCTCCTGCTAGCTAGCTTTTATCTGACTTATTTTTCCTACTGTAGTGAGTGCCTTTCTTATGAACAAGAACGGCTTGAAGAAGATGCTGACATGCGCCTGGAAATCTTCAAGGAGCTTGTAGATGGTTATCTTGAAGACATGGATGAAGAAAATAAACTAAAGGATCAGCCTTGCAGTGAACAAGCTGGACCTCTGGTATTTTTATCCCCCTGATAACATCCCTTTCACTAACCACCTGTTATAGTGATGGTACGTCTCAAGAATTAGAAGAACGGTTTCAAGGAATGGCATGCTGTGTAACTGTATCCTCAGCAAGATACATTTATCATGTTCAACAGGAGTAGTTGCTGTGCCTCAGATATGCATTTAGGAATCTTTGGGGTTTTCTGCATTTCTGCAACACAAAGTGAAAATTACTGTATACAAAGAAACTGGGGGAAAAGCTGCAATTTTGCTATAAACTGTTGCATTAAGTGCCTATTTAAGGTATTTGAAGCTGAATTCTTAGGCCCCGTATATGGATTGTACTGGAGTGGTCCCAGAGACTTTTTTCCTCTTAAGGCTATTGTAGCTGCAACTGAAGCAATGACAATTGTATATACACTTAAGCATAACTAAATTCTTAGGTTGAGGCTGGTTCTTGTGAGTTTGGAACCTTTTGTTTTTAAAAAACAAGGAGGAAAGATATAAAGTCAATGTTTTAAGTGCAACTTAATTTGATAAGTTGCCACAAACTTATTTGACCTCACAAACTTTTACTGATATTTGAAAATTTCAGATGTATTCCTTCTAAAACTGTTTGCTTGCTGTGTTCATTCAGTGTTCTCATCGGGTAAAAATGCTAGCTTTTAGATTAAATTTGGAGGGGATGTTTTTGTGGTGATATAAAAGGGAGTGTGATGGTGGGCCATTAACTGCTTTAAAAATAAAGTAGCTGTTACTTGATGCTGGAGAATTCTGTGTGAAGGTAGACAGAAACCGGCAATCAAATTGCCTGTGAACCCACAAGATGGCTTTGAAGTGAGAATTAACTGTACGTAGATGTTTGAGGACATAATGGTCTTCCAAATTTTCAGTAGAAATAATGGGTATTGTGTAATTATTTGCTATTTCTAAATGGATATAAATTATCTTTCAGAGTGAAGAATATGGCATAGGGCCAGGCACCTATATTGATCTTGAGGGCGTTACTGATTCTCTGCAGAATGATGTCGTTGATATCAAAAAGCAGGCAGAAGAAACACACAGACACGTGGTGTCTCTAGAGGACCCTCAGGAAGCTACAGGTTGGCTTGAAAAACAGCTGGGAAAACTACCACTGAACTAACTCAGACCAAAGAAAAACTGACAAAGAAAACCAATGAACTAATCAAAATTGAAGAGCAGCTGACACAGAAAACCAAAGGTGAGCTGGGTGTGTGTGTGTGATGTGACAGAAAAAAGAAATGACTACTGTAAAATAGTAGTTGAGCATTGTAAAATCCAGTTGAGCAGGATTTTTGAACCAAATCTTATGCGTAGAGGTGATAATCAATTGTTTTGTGTATGTTCAGGTTGAACAATTCCACAGGCCTTGATTATTTCATTTTTAAGACAAAACTTAAAACTGTCAGTTGAAGACTTCTGAATTGTAGGGTAACACGTCAACATTATTTATTCGTGATTTCATGGTTATATTGTGATCCCAGCACTTTACATTTTGCTGATGCAGTGGTTTCAGGTATTCTGTGGAACATTCGTAGATAGAAGTAGCAATACCTCATAGTACGATTTCAGCAGAAGTCTCTTGACGTGATCTGTATTTTATACGGGTTGCAGGGCCCAATTCTGTTCAAAACAACCTGAACTTTTGAAATGTGTCCTGCAAGTAGAAGCCAACACAAAAATAAATGAGTATATTCAAAAGCTACTAACATACCAGAAGATCTGGAAAAATGGATTACTGAGTAAACTATGTAATGGCTGCTTATTTGATGCAGGCTTCTTTTCCTGTTACAGACTTTGAAATGCAGATGATTAAATGGGATGAGTCTGCTGAGCAGCTTAAAGAACCAACTGAGGTAACTTTTTAAAAAAAAACCTTGTGCAGAATTACTTGCTTTAATACAAAATTTCAGTGGCTTAAAATGCTGTTGTAGTATGTTTCTAGCTTTTTTTATATCAAGCTTAGCTTAACTGATCTTACTTCTAAATGCATCGTATAGTTCAAGAATTTAACATTGACTGAACTACTTTCTTTTCTAAGAAAATGAATACGCAGAATGAAAGGATTCAAGAACTAGTGGACATCGTGGAGCAAAAAGATCATGTTACCATGAGACTGCAAGATTTGATATCCCGTTTAGAAAAAAACATGAAAGACTATGTAAGTCTTAGACATCTTAATTTTCTGTTTACAAAAAAATCTAAATCTGTGCTTATAATGGACTTGACGATTTTGGAAAATTGAAATTTTCTGTAAGTAATTGCTACTTTCTTGAAATGGCAGCAGGTGAAGTTGGCATTGAAACTAAAGTTGCAGCAGAACGTGTGTGGAGGTGTGTGTGGAAAATAGCACTTTTGGAAGCAGTGATCTGGAGTTATTATTGGAGGACTGTCAATGAGACCATGAAGAGCCACTCTAAAGAAAAAAAAAGAGCCACTCAAACTGGGAGGACTTTAGCAGTGGGAAGAGAGGGATTATGTCACTGTCTTTTTATTTTTGCCTGAATGGAAGAGGAAGGAAAGGAGATTTTGCTGCAGCAAAAGGTCAAATTTAATTGAAGTTAGAAGTTAATGTGAGAAGGACAGTGATTGTGTAAATTGGCAACAAAAATCAGTGTGTTCCACCTACTACCACCATGCACACAAACTTTTTAAGGCAGAGCAGTAATATGAATGTATTGAGCAGAGTTTGAACTAAGAGTGGATGGCCAGGGTATCTCTGCTTTTGATGGGATCAATAAAACTTGCAGCTGGCTAATCTGCTGCTGGCTGCTGAATGCCAGAAGACTGGCTGGGCTACATGGATACAGGTTAGAAAAAAATCAAAACATGCAGTTAGGTGTTTTTTTGAGCCTGATGCCCAGTAACCTGAAACGTAGTTCTGAGAACATTTTAAATTAAACTCAGGCAGCATCTGATCCCTTTTTCTCTTCCACTGTGAACTTAAGGCTTTGACCATACTTAATCTTCTGTTCCCTCTCTGCCTCTGAGCACCTGAGCTTTTCAGTAGCAGGAATGCTCAGGGTGATGGCAGTTGTGATGACTGCTTCCTGTCACTGCTCCTGCCAAGAGAAAGGCTCCAGCTCTGTCCAGTGTTTTGACGAGTCTCTGTGTCATGAAACTTAAAACGTGACCACAAACCTCAAGTCTGTTCTACAGATTTATTTTTTTTAATTGGTTACTTAGATGAGTGATTGGTCCTTGGCAACCAGCATGGCTTGGCACTTGTGTCATCTTGTGAGTAAAGAAACTTCATTCTTAGTCAAATATACAAATATAAAGTACGTATGACAGAACTGACTGGGCTTTCAAATTGCATCAGATCTGTCATGATAAAAATGATCTGTGGCTTTGCTGAAGGCGGTTAAGACTCCCAGCTCTACCAACTATGACAAGAAAGTTGTGAACTTGTAGAGCTGACCATTGGCCCTTTGGGCAAATCATGAATTTCCTCAACTCTTTTGACACTGGATACTTCAGGTGGTAAACTCGTTTTGCATTTTGTAGTTTCCTGGTCTCTTGCTCTACTTTCTGCACAGTGCAAAACATTGTGCTTATTACTGTCTGAAGGTGTACCTGCTTTTTGCTTGAGTAACTGAGCTGTAACTGACTTGTTCTTCTGACAACCCCTTATACAGGTTACCCAGATAGATTTGTAAAAATATTTGCATCTAAAAGATTACTAAGGCTTTTAAGTGCTCACTTGGTAAAACTTCAAAGTAATTGATCTTATTTTAACACAGGACAACACTGTAACTACCATGAAAAGAAAATTCACAGAAAAGAACTCCAACGAAGTGACTGAAAGCAGCCAATTCAAGGATTGTGAGGAGACTGTATTGGAAGTGGGAAGAAAACGTTGCTCTGAAAGTAAGGCTATTGTGGAAAAAGACCCACCTGCAGAGAAAGGTAAAATTTCTACTGTCACTCAAGAGGGGGCCTTCCAAAAAAACTTGATTACTATTCCAGAACAGAAGTGAAAAATTGTGAAGTGTAAACATTATGTTGTGAGGAGAAAACCTACTCTGTTAAACTGTAAATCAAAATAACTGGTATGTAAATATCATCTTTTGCAGAAGGTCCTATACTGCTCACTCCTAAATGCTTAAAATAAAAGTTAGTTTTTAGACTCTCCTTTCTGCTGCATCTCTCATCTGTTAATGTACTTGCAGACTCAGCTGTAGTTCTTAATCAATTTCTTAACAGTTGTTTTTGGACTAAACTTGCTGTTGGTGGACTTCTGGGAAAGAAACATCCCCTGCTCAAGTTTTTTAAAATTGCCTATGCAAGCGTCAAAGGTGTCAGTGAGTTACTGATTGTTCAGTCCTACAGCATGGACTGTGAAACTTGGTGTTTCGTGCTGTGTGCTGCTGTGAACTCACCAGCTTTGGGCAAGGTGACAGTGCTGGCAAAGGAGAAAAGCTTTTCACTTGAATGGAAGTCAAATTATTTTAAGTCCACAGATACATATTTTGTGCAGCTCTCACGTTTGCACTTCCACGTTTGCTTTCCTTGCTTTATCTGTGAGCTTACCAGTCTTTTTAGAATGAGGTGAATAAACCAGCTACAGTTGACGACCTTCAAGCATAAGGGTGAAACTTAAAAGGACACCACTACTTATGCTATCCATTGCATTAAAGTCTATTAATTGGTGAGATTGAGCTACATGGGACTGACTTGTACAAAATGGTATTTGTAAGATCTGCCAGTCTCTTACTTGACTTCAGGACAGAGCTGGGCTCCAGTCTCTCATAGGACTATGGGAAGCATATGCCAAAGGAGAATGAAAGATCTTCCCTCACTTTCTTGCCTTCTTCCTGCAGAACAGGTGCAAGTAAGAAGATCTTCCAGGCAATTGTTTGGGTGAGGATAGGATAGAAAAAGAGAATAAGGTTAAAAATGGGGATCAGAAAATATCTATCTCCATAAAGAGGGATAAAACATGTTAAAAGGAGACTTGTCAAGTTCACATGATCACAGAAAACTGAGGATACAGGTGGTGAATAAACTGAATGCTGGACTGTCATTCATCACTGCAGTGAAAGACCAAGGGAATGCTCAATCTAGAAGATCAGTTTAAGTTTATGGAACACAGCACTTCATGCCATGGGTAGTGAACTTCTAGTATTTGTTGCCCTAGAAGGTGAGAGAGACAGATAATTCTCAGATCCCAGGAGTGGTTAGACAAGCTAACAGCCAACAGGTTCATACATAGATACTGAAAGGGTCAGGCAGGGATTGATTGTCTCATGTTCCTCCAACATTCTCAGGTGTCTTATGTCAGAAAAGGTTTGTGGGAAGTGTCTGGGTCTGCCAACAGCAGCAAAAGGAGGCAAAATATTAGGCTAGGTCAAGGTCAACTGATGGTGTGTCATCCAGTAGGGCACTTCTGATGTCTGTGCAGCTTGTTCAAATACGTGTCATTTGAAGTCTGTCTTAAGAAAAGCTTCTGTCTGTACCAGGTGCATTTCTGATTTATCTCTACCTTTTTTGGTTGGATGAATACTGGATCCTAGCATGACCATTTGGTAGTGCCACCTATATAAATATTACAGGAAGGGGGTGAGAACTGAAGCTGATGTAGACTCTGTGATACACTATTTAGTAATAGGTTTCTTATCTCATGACTGAAACTTGTTCCAAGCAGCAAAAAATACAGAAGTGATAGCTCTTCTCAAACAAGAAATTAGTTAACAGTGCCAATCAATGACAGCACTGAGATTTTCTTTTTATTGGGAAGAGCAGGCTCTTCAGTCGTGTTAAATATGTTTGATTTGTAGCTGTTGAGAATATAAGGCATCTAATTTAAAAACTGAGTTGTTAGATGCTCCGTAATGATGAAACTTATATATACTTACATTTAACTGTTCTCATTAAATGTACTTGGTACAATAGAAAAATGAGCACAGGTACATTGTGATGGCTTTGTTGTAGAGTTTAGACATGCTAATGGCCTGTGACCAAAGCTTATTTTGTGAGAAGATAGGTTATCTTGTCTTGAGGTTCAGGTTTTTGTACTCTTCTCTAGGACTTGCCTCCCATGTTTTGGGATGGGATTTTTTCCTTTCTTAGTACTTCCTACATAAGAAGCTTCTGCACAGAATATCACGTATCTTCTTGCACTAGTATTTATCCTGCTTTGCTACATGATTGTGGTTGTCAGCACAAAGCATCTCGATCACCTCTAAATCCTCTTATGAATGATCATACCCTTCTCACTAGAGCTGTTGGGCAAAACTCTGCTACTTTTTGTATCTTGGCACCTTAGATCACAAAATATGTCTTAAGACATCTCGGCACCTCTCCCTTTTAGTGAAGTATGTAAAATTCATGTCCAGTGTGAGGAGTTTGTAGTATTTTGTCTGATATGTTTTCTTGAGACCACACAACTAGGCTTTCAGAGAAAACCATCTCCCCGTTCCAAATTTTTAATCTTGTAGTATTTAGAAGCATGGCTTTACAAGCCAAAGTAAAGCTGCTGTTTCCTCTGGCCTAGCAGGAACACTTGATACATCTCATTAGAACAGAAAAGAAAGGGTACAGAAAAGCAGGAGGAAAGAAGTGTCCTGTAGAATTTGATCCCTCTAAAAATAATCAAAAACCAAAACCTGAATTGAGATGGAAACCACTATTTCTAATGCTTCAGTACGACTTTTTGTTAGTGACTCTATAATAAACCTGTTGGATCTGTTCAGAAGATGTTTCCATGCAGTACACAGGTACCCGTGTGCTTAATGCTCCCAAAGCGAGATAACTGCCAAACTCCACCTTACTGAAGTACTCACAGAAATCTATAGTATCACTTTGGAGTACAGAGCTGTGATGACCTAATCCTGTAATGATAGTCAGGCTTGATTTTAATACTAAAACATATCTGCATGTTACTAAATGGACCCAGCTGGATTCTAAAACACTTGTGTAAAATACAGCTGGAGTCAGTTTTGAAGGTGGTGAAATGCCTATGATTTTACTTCAGGGAAAAAACAGTCTTAAGCTAATAAAATGTTTATGGAAATTTGGGATCGTGATGGAATGTTGTAGATCTTTCTGGAGAACCTTACATGCAACACATTAGGTGTGGGCATAAGTAGTTCTCCTTGTATTAGAAACCAACTGAAAAAAGAGAAGAAAGTCCCAAACACTAAGCAAAAAACTTGTGCTGGATTTTTAGCTTAATTTTTAAAGTAAGGGCATATTGAGTATGAATGAAAATTCTCAGGAAAGTATACAATGCCATTGCTCTTCTAAATGTAAAATGGGGGATTGGCTGTATTAAAAGGGTTGTTGAACCAGTGAAAGTGGAAACTAGACATAACTGTGACCGTTATCTAGCTCATAGGTATTACTACACATTAGTAAAACTAGCTAGATTTTTCTGTAGTGGTGCAGAGCAGAAGGCTGAAGTAGAGCCATGGCAAAATGTTCTTTAAGGCTCCTGAACACCTCTTGCTGCAAACCACATCTACAAGCCTAAGAGGCACCTACTGCATTTTAAACTGTTCCGAGGGGCTTTACTTCAAGGCTTCAAAAAGCCATGTGATATAAGGGTGTGGCTTTCAGCTGGTGACCATTTTCCGTGTAGTAATTGCTATTTGGCAGTGCTAGTGACTTGTACTATTGATTTTAATCATCCTGAACTGTTGTTTTGGTTTTTTTGGTTTTTTAGGAGGTATGAAGGAGAGTTGGGAAGATGACTCTCTGGACCAAAAGAGAACTGAATATGTGAAAGCAAATAATACTGAGAACTATGCAGAACTACTAGCACTGAAGGAAAGAATTGAAACCTTGGAAGGTCAGCTAGCTGCACCTGAAGAACAGTGCAGAAGAGAAAAAAAAAAAAAGGAGTTCAGTGGGCAAATAAAAAACTTGAATCTCAAGCTCTCTGCTTCAGAAGAAAGGGCTTCTGGCTTAGGTGAAGAATTTCAGCAGTGTCGAGCTGACCATCAGGAGATTGTTTCTGAATTGGACAAACAGAAAACTATCAATAGGGAACAAGAAGAAAAGATTATTCAGCTAAATAACAAAGTAGAAGGTGCTAAACAAAATATAATTTATAAAGTGCCACTAATTAAAACAATGCAGTCCAAAGTAGATGAGTTGTATAAATGTCACTTGGAGTCTTACACTACAGATATTGATTCAGTTAATCTGAAGGATTCCTTAGACTCTCAGAAAGATGAGCTGGAGAGAGCTTCTTCACAAAAAAGTCAGCAGATTCAAGAACCACTTCAACAAGTTGAAGACTTAAAGAAGGGACTTGATGATGCTGAGAATTATAATAATCAACTAAAAATAAAGTTAAATGAGACTGCAAATCAAGATCATCAGTCCACAAAGGAAAAAGATCTTATGAACCAGTTACAAGAGCACATCCAGAAGAAAACCCAGGATTTTGGAAAACAGGCTGCAGAGGATCACAGAGTAATTGCACTGTTTGAAGAGGAAGTTACCAGCTCCAAGGGAAAAATAAGAGAGCTTGAATGCCTCTTGGAGGCTTTTAGAGCTAAAGATGACAGCATAGCAAAGTTAGAAGAAGTACTTAAAGAAAAAGAATCTATTATTTTAAATCTGGAAAGTAATACAGCAGCTCTGCAAGAGGAATGTGCCAATTCAGACAAAAAACTGAAAGAATTAAATGATCAGGAAGCAAATGTAAAGGAGGAAGTTGTGCAGTTGATGAACAGCTTGGAGAACATGAAACACACTCTTCAAGAAAAAGAGAAAAATGAGGATGAGCAAATACAATCTATAGAATTGTAAGTAAACAATGAGATAATTCCTAGCCCTTTGAGAACAGACTCAAGTTAGAACTACCTTCTGTGAACATCCATTTATTTTGACATAACACATTTGCATGTTTGTCAACTTTATCAACCAAACTGCTTAAGAACATTTAATGCACTACTTGATTTCTATATTTGCATATTTTGCTAGCTCTGTTTTCCTCACCTGTTTGTGTATTCTTTCAGAAATATAGATCTAAATCCTGCAGAACTATTGTAGGGGGAAACAGGAAATGATGAATTATTTGGGGATTTCTAATAGTATTATGTTACATACCCTTTTTGGAGGAAATGGCATAGTTTAATGTTATATCCTGTAACTCGTATAAAAGCAGGCAATGATTTCTTTAGAAAGGACTGAATGGTAAAAACGAAAAGAAGAAAGGGAAAAAAAGCCTAGTAATTGAACAGTAAACAGCTGGTTTTGGTAATAGCTGTTCTAGGGGAACACAGTATATGATAAGCACTTGAAGGAATAATGGGTGTAGGAGAGTAGAACTTCCCCAGCCCCCTCTACTTTTTAAATCTTTAAGAAATAAGAGATTAAATGTATCTGAGAGATTATATTTGCTATGTGGCAAGGAAATTGCAATCCTGTAAAAATGGCTTTAAGATGCTGTGTAGCCCTTCTGACTGGGGTTTCTTTAGTCCCAATATCTGTGGGCACATGCATGTACTCTAAAATACAATTTAGCATGAAGGTCTGGGGATCCCTGACCCTGTGCTTGTAAAACTTTGAAAGGTTTTCCTTTTGTGAGACCTTATTTTGTATTGTTAATTATGGAATTTAAGAATATCTTCTATTAGGTAACTGCGAAGTAAAAATCCAAGATAACTTACTGTAAGCTTTTTAAAATAAATATGACCATTTAAAAATAAACCCATTAAACTTCTTAATGCCTTTGTAGCACTTAATAACAACAGGACTTGTTACAATGTTATTGTTTTTTCTACTTTCTTTTGATTTTTATTTATTTTGATCCTTACAAGGTCTGCGATGTAAATACTAAGTTTATACTCAATTGATATTAACCTTGTCCCTTTTGTTACTGTGTAAGGACACCTAATGATAGAAATGGTTACTCTACTGTGCTTAAAAACAAGAATTTTAAAAGATTGCACTGTTCAAGAGTGAATCTGAGCGGTTTATTACTTCAGGATCATATAATAAGTAGCTGAAATCCAAAATTATAAAGCTTATCATTTAGCTGATAGATCTGGGATTCTGTCCATGCATAAAACCAGCCATCAAAGAGCCTGAGTTAATGTGTAAAAGCTGTTTCTTTGAGATGTGTAACACTAATGTTATTTATGTCTCTTCATTTCTAACACAAGGCTACGTAAAGATCTTTCTGAGAGCTCTGCCCTTGTACAGAGCTTGAAAAAAGATTTGCAGAGGAAAGAGGAAGAAAATGCAGATTTGAAAGAGAAACTTTCTGATGCCACGAAACAAATTCAGCAAGTACACAAAGAGGTTTGTAACCCCAGGCCAAATGTTTCTTCTGCAAGTGTGTTTGGGGTTCTGTTAGTAAAAGCTGTTTTCACAAGTCTCAAGCTACAGCTGTTAAAAGTGGTTCATACCAAGGCTGCGTTCAGCGATCCATTTAGAGTGAGAGTGAGTCTGAAGTTCCATTGCCATTGAGCTGTGAGCTAAAGATAAGACCAGATGTCAAAACATGGATTAGTACTGATATTGAAGGGGGGGAGTAAATTGTATTAATACACTTGAAAAAGGCTTGTCAAAAGTCGGCTAACCTGGCTATGGAGGAGGACTGTGTAATCTTCATAACAACAGTAGCCGTATGTTGTTGTTTGTGCTGACTGCAAAGCCTCAGAACTCAGACTTTTGGAAAATGCTCACCTCTGGGAGGAAGAGATGGATTGATTGGAAAAGGAAAGCACAAACTTCTAGAGACTTTTTAAAATCTGAGATGTTTTCTATTAAGTTTGGGGAAAATAAATGAAAAAATGGAATAACTTTTACTAACGTGGATTGTTAGTATTTGGTTACTAAGCAGTGGGATTTCTTAGAACCTCATGGGATATAGCAAGAACTTAAAATCCAGAAGACTATTGCAGGAGTTTGGGCTTGAAAGTTAAGCTTTAAAAAAGTATTAATGTCTTCCCCAGCAGCCTGACATTTCAGGACCTTTTCCCTACTCAACATGCAGTGTATAATCCTTTGAGAAGTAGCAAGGAGTGGATGGGGTCACATGTCAAGAAACACTTTTTTCTTTTGTTAAAGTAATATCTTCTAAACACTTTTTTAGACAGCTTGAATGCTCCTTTCAATATATGAAAAAAGTATTTATTCTTGACGGTCTTTAAATACTTTATTTAATACTTGTTGAGGCTCAGAATGAAAAGCTACTAATATGTAGCATGTATATTTGCTTCTTTCAACATGTTTTTGACATGTTTTCTTTAATTTGCTTTCAGTGTGATATTTAGGAGCAGCTGAATAATGAGAAGCTGGAATAAATCTCCAAACAGTATGAGAAAGCGTGTAAAGGTCAGAAAAAGCCCTTATTGTGCCATTTTTTGGGTGTGGAATGGCAACATAATGAGTTGTGATGTTAACTAATTTGGAGAGTCTTGCATATTTATTTTTTAAAATACTGAGAAACTCCAACCTGGACATTAAAATGTTATAGTCAGGAACTAATTTTTATTGAATCATTATTAGCAGGGATATTTGAAAGCAAAGAAACAGTCTTAGAATAAGAAACATAAGCCCCAAAGAAAGGCTGGATTTGCTCTATCAGTGTTAACTTACTCGATATTGGTGTTTATTTGCCACTTTAGCTGGCCATGTTAACAACATCGAACACTGACACATGAACTAGCACAATAACAGTTTCTGCAGGTTTGATAAACACTCAGCAGTTGAACAATAGTTAGTTTTTCATCTAATACCAGCCTTAGTCTGACGTTAACACTGACATGCTCACCTAAATCAAGTTGATGAGAATCACTTCAGAATTCTGGATTTGGAAAGTTCTGTAGAGATACTCTATTTCTTTCTAATAGAGCTTTGGATCTCAGGAAATGGGGGAAATTACTTGTGATGAAGGCACTTTGGGAGAGAATGGTGGGAACCAGGATGGGGGCTCATCTGTAAATTTATTTTCAGATCTGTGTGTGTTGAGGTTTGAGCTCAGCCAGCAGCCAGTCGCCACATGGCAGCCGTTCACCTCCCCCCTCCCTGGTGACACAGGGGAGGGACAAAAAGAAGAAAATTCATAGGTTGAATAAAAAGAAAGAAATTACTAAATATAACAAGAAAACAACAGTAACAATAGTGAGTCCAAAAAAATGGATAAAATGCAGCAGTGTCTTACCGAGCATGACAACTGCCCCCCGCCCCCTACAGCAGCACCCAACTGCACCCGAGACCGGCAGCGGCAGAGAGAGCCCAGCCCAGCTGTACCCCCTGGGCACGGCATCGCCGGTGGGAAATACTCCAGTGAGCATTGGGACCACCCGCCAGCTGTGCTCCCTCTCAGCCCAGGGAAAGCTGACTCTGTCCTGGCCCAAATCAGGACAGTGTGCAAAGGAAAAACTAATTGAAGATCTGCGGATGGCATTAGAAGAACAAGAACAGACTCAGATTAAACAAGGTCAAGTGCTTGAAGCCAAATTAGAAGAGACCAACAGCTTAGTTTGGGGTAATCTCTCCATGCAAAGGGAGCAAGGAGGCAAAAGTGTTTTGGATGTATTGTATATTTATATAGCTGCTTTAAATCTCTGTTTTGATTTGTTGAGTGTTATTTAGGCATTAATTTTATATATAACAAACTTCTAACAGTTAAAGGCTTCTGTTGTCCCTTTGTGGTCATAGCTGATAAATCCAAGTAACTTCAGTAGAAGGATGTAAATGTGGTCAAATATGCATTTAAACTGTGTGTTATATAACCTCATTTTGTGTACTGACTAGAACTGGAAGCATGGAAGCAGAAATACAGAGAGCTGAATAACCAGAGCAATAGTGACCGGCAGCAAAAAATGAGCAATGCCACGGAAAAAAACAGAGATGAAAATGAGGAATTAATAAAGTGTCGCAGTTGAGACGGACACGACAAACATCAGATTGTGTGAAAGCGACCAAAATGGCTGCAAAAGCCCCTTTATTGTTTTAACAAGCTTTTTTATAACCTTCTTCAAAGTAGGTGTTCATACAGGATTGGTTTACTTTAGTAACTAACAGTTCACGATTGGGTGATAGTTTCTCGCCTGAATCGTCAGGACAGTTCTTCTTATCTTAGTTCTCTAATCTTGTTTCCATGGCACTTCTCGGGACTTTCTGGCCTCTCATGGATACACTGGAATGTCTTCAAGGTTAAATTCTTCTTCAGTTAGACTAGAGGCAGACCCGCTGCCTCCCCCGACAATTCCCCCTTTTTGTATTTGTGCTAGAAATATTGCAGAAGCAGTCTTCTGCAGGGCCCTTTGCAGAAGACTGACAAGACATGGCAACATCAAAGCACAGTCACAATTACCAAGATCATGACCCCCACAGTTTTGACCAGAGATATCAACCATCCAGAAAGTCCCCATCCTTTAAACATCCTTGTAAGCCAATCCAATCCGTCCTCTTCTGTTAGACGCCTCACACCATCCTTCAGCTGCTGTATACTTTTAAAAATAGATTCTGAGTGGTCAGACAAATTCATGCAACACATTCCTTCAAAATCTTCACATCCATGTCCTTGCGCTAAAAGCAAAAAGTCAATTGCAGCCCTGTTCTGTAAAGTAGCATGTCTAACACTATCAACATCAGTTAAAAGGCCACTTAAAGCTAAAGAAGTAGCATTAGTCTGTTTGCTAAGCCAACATCCCAACTTTGTTAGTTTTTTCAATGCAGAGTCACCCAGACATTCTGTTTGGGTTGTGGAACTACCCATCCTTCAGCCTGATGCAGGTTCCAGCACAGGCCGAACACACCGAGCAGGAACCCAGCGAGGGCCGGCATCTGTAGAGACACAAGCATAACCCCTGCCCCAGGTTAATAATTCACATGGTCCACTCCACTGGCCAGTAATTAGATCTCTAACATGCACTTTGATGTCTTTTTGCAAATCCTGTTTTGAAAAAAGAGAAGAGAAATGCTGAAAAAGAGGAGGTAAAGAAGAATTATCCCCGTAATGGAGAAAGTTAAGAACATAAACTGCTTTATCTAAACATGCCTGTGGTGGTTCCCCAATCATTCCCCCTTTTTGTTTTTGAAGCTGCCGCTTCAACGTACTATGTGCACGCTCAACAATTGCTTGTCCTGTTGGGGAATGGGGAATTCCTGTAACATGAGTAACACCCCACAAATTAAAAAATGTTTGAACCTTCTGTGAAATGTATGCTGGGCCATTGTCCGTTTTTATTTGGCGTGGTACCCCAAGCATAGAGAAAGCCTTTTGGAAGTGTCGAACTACATCTTTTCCTGTCTCCCCGTTATGTGCTGTTGCTACTAAGGCATGAGAATAAGTATCAATGGAAACATGAACATACTTCTGTCGGCCAAATTCATTTATGTGAGTAACATCACTTTGCCAAATCTGTAAAGCCTGCATACCTCTGGGGTTAGTACCAAAATACACTGGTGTGTGAGTTCCTTGGCAGTCAGGGCAGGCGGCTACAATAGACCGAGCTTCCGCATGAGACAAGCCGAACTGCCGTCGTAAAGCTCGATATCCTTGGTGAAAAAATTGATGTGATAATACAGCTTGTTGCTTAATGTTAGGAACAGTATTAAGAGCCATAGCGGAAACAAGAGCATCCGCTCTGGCATTACCTTCTGTATAAAATCCTGGTAAAGTGGTATGACTACGGATGTGCATGATAAAATAAGGTTCTGTCCGTAGTTGAATACTTTTCCAGAGTTCTAAAAGTACATCAAATAATAATTGATTGTCTGACATGGTCAAAACCACTTTGTCTAGTCTAGAAACTAAGTTAGCTACATACACTGAGTCAGTTACAATATTTACAGGAACAGAAAAAATAGAAAAAACAACAGCCATTGCACGTAGCTCTACTACTTGTGGAGAACCATTTTGATATACTACTTTGTTGTTCCAGTTGTTGTTTTCATACCATACTACTGCTGCTTTACCTGTTTTTCCTGAGCCATCTGTAAAAACAGTAGGGCCGTTCACTGGTTCTGGGCGGCTTAAATTTTTTTGACCAAATGGTATTTCTCGGGCAAATTTCAGTAGCGGGTGTGACGGCAGGTGATATGACACCTGTCCTTGAAAACCCGCCATGGCTGCCTGTAGTTCATAATTATTTGCCAAGCACCATTCAAAATACCAATTTTGAACAGGTAAAACAATCTTAGCTGGGTCACGCCCTGTTAGTTCTGTACATCGTTTTCTGGCTTTTATGATTACATCAGCAATAAGCTCAAACAGTCCAGGAGCAGTTTTTCGTGGTCGGAATGACAGAAACATCCATTCTAGAATGTGCAGTGGGTCATCCCACTCAGAATTCCACTGCACCAAAGCACCAAATGGTACAGTTTTGTCAATTAGTACAAAGAGTTGCACCAATTGAGACAGATCTATTCGAGAAACAAATTTCTCGTGTATAGATCGTTCCACCATGTGAATTACCTTTAATGCTTCCTCAGTTAATACTCTGGGTTCTGTTGGATCATTGGAATTTTTTAATAATTCCAATAAAGGTTGCAGTTGTGAATTGGTCAGTCCGAGATAGGGTCTAATCCAATTCAGAGATCCCATTAACTTCTGTACATCATTAAGGGTTTTAACTTCAAGGTTAAGTTTCACAGGTTGAGGCATTACCTGCCTACCTGTGACTGTTAGTCCTAAATACTTCCAGGGTTCTACTTTCTGCACCTTTTCAGGGGCGATAACTAATCCATAGTGTTGTAATGAATTTCTAGTCACATTCTCCATGTCATTCAACTGCTCCTTGTTGTTTGATGCTAACAGGATGTCATCCATGTAATGGTAACAATAACTGGTAGGGAATCTTTCCCTTACAGGTGACAAAGCTTGTGCCACAAACCATTGACAAATTGTTGGTGAATTTTTCATGCCCTGCGGCAGAACTTTCCATTGATATCTTTTTGCAGGTTCTGCATGATTGACAGAAGGCACAGAGAATGCAAATTTTTCTCTGTCTTGAAAGGCTAATGGTATTGTAAAAAAACAATCCTTGAGATCCATGACAATGATTTCCCAATCTTGAGGGATCATGGCCGGTGAAGGCATGCCTGGTTGTAGAGCCCCCATCGTGGCCATGACAGCATTGATCTGCCGCAGGTCATGCAAAAATCGCCATTTTCCTGATTTCTTTTTTATCACAAACACTGGAGTATTCCAGGGGCTCTGAGAGGGTTCAATGTGTCCAGCAGCTAGCTGTTCTGCCACCAATTCTTGCAGGGCCTTTAATTTCTCCATTGGTAGGGGCCACTGATCCACCCACACAGGGTTATTCGTTAACCAAGTTAAAACAAGCGTGGGTTGCCTAACACCCTGCAGCACAGTGGCCCCCGTTAAAAATCCGTAGTAATCTTCACCCCCCACTGTGACAAGCAATCTCTCCCCCATAGATTGAGGGGAGCTGCTGTCACATATGGTTTAACGACTGCTTGTTGGCCCTCAGGATTGGTGATCAGAATTGCCGTAGCTGCTGTTCTTGCTCGTGCGGAGCCTCCCAGCCCCACTACCCCTGTGTCCACATCCTCTGTTGGCCAGGTGGATGGCCACAGATAGTTAGAAATAATAGTCACATCGGCGCCCGTATCTAGGAGCCCCGCAAGCCTTACTGTAGTCGGTGAATGTCCATGATTTGACAGCGTGCACGTCATATGTGGTCGAGATGATGAGACAGTCTGAGACCAGCACACTTGAGGGGGTCCTGTAGAACCGAAGCCTCCATCGCCTCGCAGTCGCTGTTCTGCTTTTGGGACACAACTCAAAAAAGGAACAAGTTGAGCAAGACGAGTACCTTTTGGAATCGTAACAGGTGGATAAAGGGTCGAAACTAATGCACAAATTTGACCCGTAAAGTCAGCATCAATGACTCCCACATGCACGATTAATCCGTTTAAGGTGCTACTTGATCTTCCTATAAGTAACGCACTCAGTCCTCGTCCTATGGGACCCCTTGCCTCAAGAGGGACCTTAACAATGTCTTTTGTAACTATAGTTATTGTGTCGGCGGTGGATACATCCAACCCTGCTGAGCCAGTAGTTGCGGCTGATAGCTGCTCACAGAGGGGATTTGACCTGTTGTCTGGAGGGGATTTGATGTCCTCGCGCGCCCTCTCGCGCTCTTCTTGTGGTTTCCCTGTATCGGTTGCCCGTTAGCATGAAACTTGGAACGACATTGTTTCGCGAAATGTCCCGATTTCCCACATTTATTGCAATTAGTTCCTGGTGGGACAGTCATGGGCTGCTTGCCTGCCGACCTTCTGTTCGGGCAATTTACTTTCATATGACCGTCTTTACCACATCCAAAGCATTTTCCTGTATTTCGCATGTTCATGGCAGTAGCTAAAGCCGCCATTTTATGTTCCACTGTACCAACCTTTGAACATGCGGCCACCATGTCAGGAATAGAAGGATCTCCTGGTAAAGACTGTATTATCTTTTGGCAGTCCTCATTAGCATTATCCTTTGCTAGCTGTTTGCATAACATTTGTCTTAACGTTTCATCTTCTACCTGTTTCTCCAATGCAGCAGATATTTTTTCTACAAATTGCAAAAAGGGTTCTTTAGGACCTTGCCGGATAGCAATATACTTCTGTTTTGGAGCTGCCATTTCCATGGTTCGCTTTAATGCTGTAATCCCTATGTGTTGTGCCTGTTCAAGGACAATCGGAGGCCACGTAGCTTGCAGCTGAGGGTTACTAAATGGTCCCTCGCCAAGCAAGGCGTCTTCTCCGAGTCCTAACCTCGGATCGTCTTGTGGCAGTCGAGCATTATTTTGTGCAGCTGCTCGTGCCATCTGCCTCCAAGTAGATTGAAACACTTGTAATTGTACTGGCTGAAACAGCACTTGTGCGAGATGTGTAACATCATATGGACACAACAAATCTGTGCTGATTATTCGAATAAGTTGCATCACCTCAGGAGAATTGATTCCAAATTTCTGTGCTTTATTCTGCAAATCCTGCACCACCTTCCAACTGATCGGATTGTGCTCATCATGCTCATTTGTGCCTGCAACAGCTTTATAAACAGGGAATGCACCATAAGCCTCTGCTGCTATATCTACAGGCTTTGGACATGCCGGGGTTGGAGAGTATGGGCTGAGGCGTTCAACCAGATCCCAGTTGCCAGCCTCAGCAGCATACTTTCTAACTCCCTCCCAAAATCGATCAGGGGACCTTGGAATTACAGTTACTGTGGATGGAGGGAGAGTCCATGGCTGGGCTTTCTTCACCATGGGTTTATCTGTGATATGTAGAGTTTGTAAAGCCGTGGTTAAAGCTTCTTCTCCCTCACTTTCATTTTCGCTCTCGCTCTCTGGCTCTGTGTTACCCGCCCTATTTTCCTCCTCGGGGGGGGCTGATGGAATCACCCCTTCTGCTGCTGCGCCGCTAGGGGCTGCCGCTGCACCACTAGGTGGGGGGGGCTCCTCATCGCCCCGCAAAATATTTAATGGTGGAGGAGGAGGAGGTGGGCGAGGGCGCGATCTGCTTTTGCCCGTGAGGGGTTTCCTGCCTGCTATTCCTGAGGCTGAGGTATCCACTGCCTTTGTCCCTTTGCCACAGTCCTCCCCGTCATTGTCTTCAGGTCGAATGTCTGTTAGTTTCCCATCAGAGGCCTCACGCTCTATCTTCCATTCCTTTAAGGTTTCACTCAATAAGCGCCATGTGGTTGCCAACTCACATGCCTCTTTTTGTCCTTTAGAGACCTCATCCAATATTTTCAATCCTACTGCTTGCCATGCACTCACACTGAATGCAGTAACTGTTGTGGCTTCAAAGCCTTGCATCTTACTCCATAGCAAAATCTTTTTCAGGCTTTGTTCTGAGGTTTTAACCCCCTTTCTTTTTAATAGGGCTTTCCAGGTAGACAAAATTGTCTCCTCTTCCTTTGTTAATGACTGCCCCATAATTACAGTCCCGTTCCCGGTGGCTCACCTTTTTAGGTGTCGAAATTCAGGTCCGGACCAGGCAGATTCCCTCTGCTCTCAGCTACACCGGGCTCCGTCTCTGCGGCTCTTCCCGCCGCCGTTATACTTCTCCTTTAAATGACCACTTCGCTCTAATCACGTTGCTCTAATCAATCACGTTGCTCTAATTTATCACGTCGCTCTAATTTATCACGTCGGGGTCACCATTTGTCGCAGTTGAGACGGACACGACAAACATCAGATTGTGTGAAAGCGACCAAAATGGCTGCAAAAGCCCCTTTATTGTTTTAACAAGCTTTTTTATAACCTTCTTCAAAGTAGGTGTTCATACAGGATTGGTTTACTTTAGTAACTAACAGTTCACGATTGGGTGATAGTTTCTCGCCTGAATCGTCAGGACAGTTCTTCTTATCTTAGTTCTCTAATCTTGTTTCCATGGCACTTCTCGGGACTTTCTGGCCTCTCATGGATACACTGGAATGTCTTCAAGGTTAAATTCTTCTTCAGTTAGACTAGAGGCAGACCCGCTGCCTCCCCCGACAATAAAGCTGCAAAAACAACTGAAGGTAAAACATGGTGATGTAATTCATACTTAGGTTTAAAACCATAACTTTCATTTAGGAGTCTAAATTATTTTTGTGTCACTATCTTCAAGAGCTAGGGCATGATGTGGCCAGTTCTTGTGCTGGTGAAGGAAACCTCCTCTAAAAACTGCAGTGTGCCAGTGCAGCAAAGTCTGGATGGGTGTCTGTGTAATACACAGCATCACTGATGCCCCACAGTGGGGTGCAGCCTTCACTGTGGTGTGCTGCCATGGACGGTGCTTCTGTAGCTGGGCTCCTCTTACAGTTGTCTTGAACAGATGTCAGGAGCTGGATTGTTTCAGACCTTTTCCCATCAGTTGCTTGGGCAAATAAATCAGACTCTTTAAAGATCTTGTGCTTGTATGACCTGTAAGCCCTTCCTGATAGGCTGAGGGTTCACCTCTTCATTCTCCTTGGATTAGAAAGCAGACTTTTTTCCCAGGCAGCTTTTCAGGTGCCTCCTGTCTTGTGTGGGAGAATGTCTGACAAGAGGTTTGGTTGTGATAGAGAAGGAGGCAAAGTTGCTGTGGATTGAAGTAACATTCCTGGTTACACACTATCTTTGTTTCCCATTCAAATTGTGCTGCATTTTTTGCCTTTCAGTCTTGAAGTAGGTTTCCTAACATGTCCTGAAAGGCAGTATAAAAGATTGGGAATTTGTAAGTAAAAAGGGTCTTTTTGCCATGACCTTTGGTGTAACTTTAATAGTGTTTGTGACTTACCCAGAGCATGTTTTAGAGGAAAAAAAGTCTGTTCCCTGAAGACATGCCAGTCTGAATAATAAGTTCTGAAAACTGCTAACAATTTTTGTAAATGGAAAAGAACAAATGAGAATGTAATACTTGCACTTGGGAATATGCTGGAGTAAAACTGTGCTAGTATTTCTGTTATCTTTTTGAAACTAATGTGTTTAACAGTAATCTGGATTTTAAGACTTCTTTTTGTGTCGCTTAATCTCTGCCTATGGCTTTATTTCTGCTTCCACTAAAATAGGAGAATGAGGCAAAGTATTAAACTGATAGAAAGAACTGGCTGGAGGAAAAAATGAGACTCATAAGTCAAGTGAAAGAAGCTGAGAGCCATCGCAACAGAGAAATGAGAAAATTTGCAGAGGCCAGAAAACGTTGTGTAGAGCAACAAGCAGAAATTGTAAGTGACTGGAGGTCTCAGCAGAGTCTTTAGTACAGAGCAGATCTCGTGTCAAGTGTTAACAGTGTGGGCACTTGAGGGGAGCTGGCCTTTGTCAAATCCCCTCATTTATCACATGGCAAAGCCTACATGAGATCTTCTCCATGTGAAAAGGGAAGAACAGGAGTGTCACAAAATGAAAAAGCATCATACCTAATGGAAGTGAAAGTGCCTGTTCCTTTCTATCCTGTCACCAGCACCACCTTGCTGTGAATTCTTCAAACTTCATCTTGTGTGTAAAACACCAATACGTAACCTATGCTTAAATGAATTGCTACTTAATGAAGCTGGGAAAACATACCTTGAAAAACAAGATTTGTTGCTTGGTTTTTCTGAAAAAAAAAAGGGGGGGGGGGGGGGGTAGGCAGCCTATGAGGCTTTAGAAGGAAGAGAAGAAGCAAGCAGTAGTTGACAAAAAAAGCTTCTTTCTAGATCTTTCCAGTAAAAATACTGGGTCAAAATGCTAGTGGTTTTGCTCCCATATCGCTCTCAAAGTAGAGTGACTGATAGTTAATAACAAGGTGGATACCTTGCCTGGTCACTGGACTGTGTCAAGGGCGTAATTTCCTAAGCATATGAAATTATTGTATGAATCTGTACAATCTAAAACTGTACTTGCATCTAGAAGTAGTTAGCAATGACCTTCTGGACCTGCAGTCAGTACAGGGGGGTGCTAGGAGCTTGGGACTACTTCCACTTTGTCTGTGACTTTTCTTGCCTGAGACTTTCTAATAAAATCAGAAAGTGGGCAAGCAGGAGTGGTGGTTCTTGACAAAAATTCTCTTCACAAAGAGTATAAATTTAGATACAGTTTCTTCTAATTTGAAGCATGGTTTGCTTTTGTATATTTGTAGTGAAACTAGTTTTGTGTGAGCTTTTTAAGATCTACATAGGCTCTCAAGTCTACTAAGGCCGTAAGATAGTACTAACTATGCCAAACTAAGCTGTCAGAACAGTTCAGATGGTTTGTAGAAATGGCGTTCAATTCTAACCTATTTTTTCCCCCATTCAGGAAAGACTTGGTGCACAGCTGGTAGAAAAGGCCAGCAATCTTCAAAAGTGGTGTGAAGAAAGAGATCAATTAGTAGAAGCTTTGGAAGTACAGCCTTGGAAGTACAGCCCAAGACTTTGGCTTCTAACACCATACAAAAAGATAAAGAAATAGCAGAACTGAAACAAGCTGCAGTAAAAGATTCAGGAAAGGTCTTCTCTCATTCTCTCTCTCTTGTTTCTGTGGGATTTTTTTGTAGTTGTTTTTTGTTGTTTTTCTTTTGTTATTCACTAATACTACATTTTGGCTCTATTTCAAACATATTGAAATTGTTTGCAGCTAATATAAAAAAAGCTTTGTGCTTTTCTGAAACTGAATTTATAACAGTAACTGAAGTTTCCAAAAACTTAGTAGTTCAAATAAACACTCAAGTCTATTTGATTATTTGATTGCAATTTGATTGGACTGGAAATCTGAAACAACTATCACATCTGCTGCCTTTTTCACAGAACCAAGAACTTCGTGAACAAATGGGAGGTGAACTTTTATAACCCTACATAAGTAGAGTAAAATAAAAATTTTGCATTACATCTTCCCAGGCTGTTCTATGACCTTTCGTGACTTTAAATAGAGGCCACTCATACATGAAGTTGTTGGCTTTTTGTTGGACAGCTGGCTGTTTGAGCCTGCAATTCTAAAACTGATGCTACTGAGTAATTGTAACGATGCTCATGTACATGTTAACTTCTTTTGCCAGTCCTGCAGTTTGTGGCAATTTTTGCTGTGTTTATTAGGATGAGGAAACTGATACAGAAGAACTAAGAAAACAGGTGGCTGAGAAAGATGACTTTATAAAGGAATTGAAACAAGGCGTTAACCATAAAAGTCTTCAGTCTTTGGCAGAAGTACCTTTACCTGAAGGACAAGATAAAATAGATCAGTCTGTAAACAAAGAGGTATGTTTGTTATATTTATAGAAAGTATGTACTAATGATATGTTGTTAATAACTTCTTTGTTTTGTTGTTTTCTCACTATATATTTCAGCAACGTGGGGAATCTCCCAAAAGTTACTTTCTGTAGTTCTTCGTACTTTAACTATATCATTAGTTCTGAGTTCTTGTTCATTCTTCTCTCTCCCTCTTTCAAGTTCCCTCTCAGAAGAAGAAGTACTTTAGTTAATAGAATACCACCTCTCTATACACTATAAAACTTACGTGCCTGTGGGAAAAAAACTAGTTAACTAATCCAGGTTCTAGAGATTTGAAGACATAATATTTATGATGCCATCTCTGGTTATGTCAGCACTAAGGGGATTTCAGCTCAAACAACTTTCCTGATGTCACCTATAGTGTGGTAATAGAGATGGTTCTGTAATTAGAGCTGCCAGCCCATATGGGGTTCACAAGAACAAAACAGTATCTTGCATCTAACTTAAAAACAAAACAATATTTGAAGTTTACACAAAGAAAAGATCGACTTTGCATATTTCCTGAACAAAAATTAAAAGGCTCGCACCTGTACTTGAGCCTTCAGATTCTGACCAAACCCTTGTGTGGTACATGAGCAGTATTTAATGAGGTGGTTTTCCTGTTAAACTGAATTAATGCTCTGTGACTCCATTGCTAACTAGTAATGAAGTAATAGAGCTGAACATGGATTTCCTAGCAGACCCTCCCCTGGCTGCTAGAAGATGCGATTCTCCTCTTGGGGCAGAACTGGACTGAATGATAAAATGCATCTCTTCATCTCTCTCCTGTCTACGGCCAAATAAGACTGGCCAGGTTCTTGCTCCTTCGTCAGTTCAGCTGGTGCCGCATAGATAAAGCTTGTGATGTGTGAGGGAGTAGAGAGGAGCTCTCAGAATGGTTATTGCTTTATATAGCTTTGTAATGGCAGCTAAGAGAGCACCATAAAATTAGTTATTTTTGCTAAAAAATTAGTTATAGAGAACAATTGTTGTGAACAGTTGGTGCTGAAGTATTTACCTCAAGCCAGTAGCCACAGTACTTGATGTTATGAATAAGGAGAGGCTACTACCAGGATTATCATGTGATAAACTGTTATGGTGTGAAGTGAATGGGGTAGAGTTTTGGGGGGAAGTCAAATAATTCTCAGGAAAGATAGAGTGGAGATAGAAGAAAATCTAAGGTGATCAAGACGATGTGTGTCTCCTGCCTTGTGAGGAGAGGCTAAGAAGCTGGCACTGTGATTAGGAGAGGTTAAGGCCACCAGAGGGTTGTGGGGCTGAGGTTTACAAAACCATGGCTGCGATGGGTAGACAGAAGGCACAACTGTCCTTGCTAAAATCCTGCAAGAACTGGGCAGCGCTTCATGAAACTAATAGGAGATAATTTTAAGACAGTTAAAATAACATATTCCTATATGAAGCAGCTAGTAATCTTCTGGAGGTGGTGGAAACAGGTACTGTCAGCAGGGATTAGAAAAGTTTTGTAGCAGAAATCCATAAATATATTTTTAAATGGATACTCTGAGGGTTAGGCCGTGGTGTAGACTCTGACAATTCTAATGCAACAGCTAAGATTGCTGGGAGAGTATGGAGAGAACAGATGACAAGGTGACCAGGATCACACATGTTATCCTTAACTAGCATCTCCCTTTGCCACTCTTGGGGCAGAATATTGAACTAGACGGACTGTTGGTGAGACCCAGCAGGGCACGTCTTATGATGGCATCGTGAGTCGAGGTTACTGCCTTCAGCTTGTGTTGTCTCTCAGCCCAGGTGTTCATTAGCTGTCTGTACGTGAGCTTTTGTATTGTAGCTTTAGTAAAATCAAAATATTTTGAGGTTTACAGTTTAGCATAACCTTTTCTCATTCTAAATATTTACAGTTTATGGAAAAACAAAGCAGGACTAATCCTGTACTTGGACAAAGTATTCCAGTTAGATATGATGAAGTTAAAGGGAATTATTCATTATCTCGATGTCCTGGCAGTGCCTCTTCATTAAGTGAGGTAGGTACAAAACTGAAATTTTAAAATTTTATGCTGTTGTATGGGTTTTGCTAAATGCAGAATAGGGAAGGAAATGTATCCTGCTGTCTGAACAATTCTAAAGTTTTATTCTGCAAATACCTTCCTTGGTGATCAGATCACCTGATTTAGTGGCTTTTGGTAGAAATGAAAGATGTGTAACATAATCACATGAATAGCTCTATCTGACTTCAGCTGCATGCTCTCGAAATCCTACCTCTCACCAATGCTTATGAAGTGGCTGGTTATTAGATAAGTCACTTGAAAAAAAATAAATAAACCCTTTTAAATGGATGAGCAATAGCAGGGCAGATTGGATTTGCTTTCTTCCACTGCAGGATTCTTGTGTGTAGCTTTGTTTGCTAACGACACTAGCCATTCCTATGTAAGTTTTTGATTGCTAACTCTCATGAAGTAGCAGTTACAAAGAAAAATGTTTGTGTTAGCCAACTCCATTCTTGGGAATGCAGTGGTGCTTGTATTCCCACTCAGAACCCAGCAGAGCCTGTTGCAGAATGTGACTATCTTTGGGCTTTCCATGAGCTTTGATCACTTTCCTTTTTGAGAGGAGGAAGGTGCCCTTCAAGAAGCCACAGCAGCTGCTCCGTTTGGGACCCCACCAGCAGCAGTAGTAGCAGCCACCTGCAGTTTCTAAGCACCAACCACCCCAGCAGCCTGTCTTTCAGGTTTCATTCAAACAGCTGCTGAATCCATTCCTGTATGCTAGCCAGCAGCTGAACTGCTGCCACAGAGATGCAGGAGCTGGGAAGACCACAGCTCTAACTTGCTGGTTTTGCTAAGAAAAACAGGTTGGGTGGATGGTGGAAGGTAAGTGCTGCTGAGGAAGAAGAATTGTGCAAACTGACTTTTCCGTCCCCCCCTCCCTGTGCAGTTCATGCGGTTTGGCTGTGAGCAGGTACAAGACAAGGTTTTCAGCTTGTGGGCAGGGGCTGCCTTAATGCCTGCTCTTCCTCCAGAGAAGAGGTGGTGCTGTAGAAGTCTCTCGCAGGTTGAATTTGGCTTGTACCTTGCTAGTTGGACCTTGTTACTTACACAACTTCTCTGGTGTAGAAGGGGAAGGGAGAGTTCCTTAAAGATAGGCTAGAGAAAGGTTATACTTTTCTCTCAAAAGCTCCCACTACTGCCTAGCTCCTAAGGAGCAGCAGAGTTCAGATGAAAGTCATGTCAATTCTTCTACTGCTACTTTTGAAAACTGTGACTGTCTCTGCCCTTGAGCAAAATGACTTGGAAACAAAGTATCAGGCTGAGTTCAAGTTCTGTGATTGTGGATAGAAATGTTAACTTTTTAAAATGTAACAAAGATGTAGAAAGTAAGGGTTAAACTCTGCTATGGTTGAAGTAGATTCCTTCAATTAGAAGTGTTCTGAAAGTGAACAGCTGGGAAATGGAATGCTTACTTTGCAATCCACTGGGGAAAGATATGTATTAGGGGTTTTTAACTCAGTTATTTTAAAACTTGTGTTCTTAAAATTCCCATGTATTTGCAGGACCATTCAGCAGTTGTCCTTCACTCTTCAGAAGTGTCCACAGAAAACGGAAATACTAGTCAGTTCCCAAAACCAGAGGTGGAAATGCAGTTCACAGCTCTGCAACCCAGTAAGATGGAGGTGAAGCACCAGGGCAGCACCTTACCAGTTCCAGTTAAAATGCTCAAGCCAAGAAAGAAAAGGAAGAGTGAAGAGATGGATGAGGTACGACCTAGACCAACTGACAAAATGTGTTGTGCCGTTTTTCAATTTATTACTCTGATCATTTGTTAAAATCCTATGCTTCTGATTCTCACCGAGATCCTAAGGATACATAGAGAGAATATTTAAACCTCTTCCCCCCCATGCCCCACCCCCTGCCAAGTGGTGGATCTCTGGCCTATGTTGAATAAAGTCATAGATTTCATATTATCCAGACTCTGGACACTTGTCCCTGATAGGTACTTCCTCTTTACCTTTTACATTTCTCTCTCCTTGCTCTTACTCTTTGCTTCTGTCTCTGGCTGTGATCTGCAGGATTACAGACCAGTTCACTAGAACTGCTTCTTTTGGTTTAAGCAACCACTGGTATCAATTATAATCTCTTCTAATAGGCAGTTACAAGTTAAGTCCCTGGGCTTAATCAATGCATTTCAGAGCTTCAAGACCACTTCCTTTGACTTTTTGTCCAGTCTGTGTTTTCTTTGATCTTTTTGTACTTAAAGGGAATATACAGAACTAATTGCACGAGCACCTGAACCTCCCTGTTTTCTGCAGACCTTAATTCCTCTTTAATTCCTTCAGCTGTGCTAGGTTATATGCACCAGCCTTCCTAGTGTGCTGGGGTGTTTATGTGTGAGACTAAGGCTTCACAGCAGTTCAGGCTGGTAAAAATCTTCTCTGCTCCTACTTGAACTGCACATTTCTTTCCTCTGCCTTTTACCAGCACTAGCACGAACACAGCTATCTCCAAGACACTTACAAAGGCTCTGAAACCCCGACACCTCATGGTGGTGGTACTTACATACTTGTAATCCTACTTGTGGGTCTTATGAATCTCTGTACTTCTAAGGACTTCTGCAGCTGACAGGGGGGTATAAGGGAGATGACCTGTGGATCATTTGCATTTTGAGTGAGTTTGTCTCAGCTGGGGAGTGAAGTGTCTGATGCTTTTCTAGCATTCTCCTTCAAGTGTTCTCAAGTGATTTTTTTTAATCTCTTAGTAAAATAGTTAAGGGAAATGATTACTTCAGTGATTAGTGTTCAACAGTACTTCAGTAAACTCATTTTGTTAAACTTGGATTGCAAAAGTAGCTGTTAAAAGCTGTGTAAGTTAATTCATCTGGAATTGAACACTTCAGTCTGGAATAATGTCCAGAGTTGATTTAAATTTCCTATGTCTTGAACCAGTTTTCTTTGAGAGTTGTATTTTCTTAGGCTGCTGGAAAAGTAAGTGTAAAAATAATCATCCTTCTGAAGGCACTGAAAAAGTACTGCACCCTATCTACAGATGGATATATTTCATCTAACGTAGTCATCCATGGTTTGAGAACTGTTTTACCAGTCCATTTATAAATCCTCTCATAGTGTAGATGTTCATACCCTGCTGGGATAACATTTAGCTAAGTAATTTTTCAATAACATGGAACTAATTTTAAAAGTATCTTATTGCTGTTTTATTCACCTGAATGTTATCTTAAATATTTATCTTCATGTTACATATGCCAAGCAGAAATAGATTATAAAATGATTCAGTAACTTTAACTGTTACAAGTCTACTGAAGACACAATTTGGTTTTTAAATTTCCTAAAACTGAAAAGCATTGTTAAAACTAAAACTAAGGACTGAGGGGAAACCTGTAGTGCTAAAATAACCACATACTGCTCATGTCAAATTTTTTAAAAAATAAACCAAAACCCCCTTGGTTTTTTAGAAACAAACCCAAATCTTTTGCAGAGACTCCCTTCTAATTAAAGAACAAAATCCTCTTTCCATGTTCTGATGCTGTTATCAGTTGGTATGGCTGTTGGTTATCTGAACTCTCTTGGCACCACTTCACAAGATAGAAGATGTCATTACAAGACAGCTTAGCAATGGCACTGTGCTACCAACCTGTCACCATAAATCTGAATTTACACTTAGATTTATTAATTTCAATTTGTGTGTTGGCTTGTCAAATCTCTTAAAGACAAAAGTATAGGAAATAATGGAGAGAAGAAAATATTAAATGTCAGAATGGTTTGACTACAGGCATTTCTAGTTCCCTTCCACAACTTTGTTCAGCGTTTCATGCACATTTGAAGAGTTACCTCTCTCCAGCAGTAGTCAGTGCCTCCCTACTGTTAGTCCTAGCATTTAAACAGTGGCTGCTTCTGTAATACAGATAATTGTTGTTCTTTCCAGAAGAATCCTAGTTAAAATTTGTCATATTTATTTTCTTAGGATTTTGTGAAAAGTGAGAACAAGAAAAATGCAAAACCTGCTATGACTAATTCACCTTCTACAAGCAACAAGAAAATAGTTTGGTTTTGTTCCATTTTGAAGTTAGTTTCTCCTTTCACAAGTCCACCTTTTCTGTAAAGGTGGACTTGTGAAAGGAGCAAACATTCTTATGCAGCAGTATCTTATCCTTATCTATGTATTTTAATAGGATTCTTAAACACTTACGTTGTCTTCCTACTGAACTTTCTAAGCTAACCAAGGAGAGTCAGTCTGTATTTGCCCAGAACGTGTACTGGCTGCAGCGTACAGGGATTCACAGGGAAGGATGTTGCATGCTGAGTAGTTATGAAGACTAGTTTGAACATACTCTTAGCATATGTCATGTTATAGGCAATTCCTTTTGAAGTAAAACTAAGGTTTGTGTCATCTATGTGCATGACAATTATAAAAATATGATTTTAGGCCTTAGTAGTAACCTGGGCAGGCTCAAAGGGTGGACAGAAGATTTATTTTCACCATCAGTTTCCTTCTGTTTTATAACTAGAACAGCTGGTCTAATGAAATACTCTAAAACTTTGAATCTTTTTTTTAAAAGAAACTATTTGTTTCCTATATTACTCATGCCCTTAAATCTATTCTGTGAAATTCTGATTATTTTTTTTTCTTTTGGGTATAAAATAAGGTTGTCTACATTGCTTGCTGTGGCAGTATCATTGGTGTAATGAACAGAGGTATCAGTAACAAAGCTCAAAATGTCACCTTGAAAATACCATTGAAGTCAAATAAAATGGAATTAAACTTGAAGATAAGTCAATTTTTCAACTTAAACAATGATCTTGTATTTCTGTACAGATGTCTTCTACAAAGTTGTTTAAAAAAGAATACCCCTTAAGAAAGCAAGGATCTACTTCAAGGAAATTGTCAGCTAAAAATAAAGATGGAACACTACAAAAAATTGGAGATTTTTTCCAAAGTTCTCCTATTATTATTCACTCTAAAGGTTTGTGCAGAATAAATAAGGCTTATTCCATGTTATCTGGGTATTGTAGAAGAGCTTTTTTCTACTGTAATCTGTTAATGTATGTGCTGTTAAAGCTCACATCTGCTGCATCCAGTTGTTCTTTCATTTATGAAATAATGGAGTCGGAGCTGGGGCCTGCTCGCCTGAATCTTGCAGAGTGGAAGAGGCCGACTGGATTACAAGGACCACGTGGTTCTAGAGTTTAGGTTAAGTGTGGAAGGTAAGCCAGGTAGAGCGGAAGGATGCAGTGTGGAATATGTGCATAGAAATTGATCCTAAAAGCAATGTTAAGCTCAAAATGTCTGAGTTACTTTGTTCTTGCTTACAGTAAAACAGTTAAAGGCAATTTCAGAAACTTGACCTGCTGATCTAAAAAAATCAAGAGTTGAATTCAAACCCAGATCTGACCTTATTCTCTAAGCGATCCCTCCCCCACCTCCTGCTTTGTTTCTGTGGAAATTGTATTAATGTTTTTTGAAGTATGTATGTGGGAGAGGAAGATTAGTTCTACAGAGTCTGAAAGCCGGTATCTCCTGAAAATACGTGGAAGACTTCAATAAACTAGCTCTGAAGCAATTAATGGATTTCATGAAGTTTAAGCATAGTCTTGGGAAAATTAACTGCTAGGACTTTCCATTGAAGAATATATTTTTATTCTTTCCTACAGTAAGACATGATTTCTGAGTTACTGGGGTTTTTTTAAAAAAAAGATTAAAATTAGCAGAGGGCCCAAGGAATCCCCAGTGTTAAATTCTAAAAGACACTATTATTTGGCTGGTTAAAACAAGGTCAGTCACTATTCAACATGGACAGTTAAAATTAAGATAGTGGGATTTTTAAAATTTTCAGCATTTGTCAGAGTGGTTCCATGAGGACAACATGTCATTATCAATGGAAACCGAATTCAGACTACTCCAAATTTCACCCTGAAAATACATAATTTGAGCAAATGAGGTCTAATTTGTAACCTTTATTACTGTGTCGGGTGTTTTTTCCCTCTTTTGCATAACTTAGTATTGTTTGGGATCTCTTCTTTCCTTCTAGCTCATAAGATGCACACACTCATCTCTTCACAGAGCTGGTACTAGTCTGATAAAACTATACAAGTACATAGAGGAAATTGACTCAGCCTTGTGCTTCTGTCGGTACAAAGAAGTTAAGCCCTGTTTTCAATTCCTGTTGTATTTAGCATACAGTGAAATCTGAATCCCAATTGATTTTTTTGGTGCTATTTAAATGTGTCCTTTAAGCTTTTGCAGTTGAAGCTATAGAAAACTGTTTCTGGATATAGAAGACTGTGGTAGTCAAATACATACCACTTCTGAATTTTTATGTTTCAATTTCAGACTACATCTGTTTCATTTTTAAACTGGTTTTAATAAACCTTTATTCATTAAACCTTTATTCATTAATTTTGAGGTTCATAAACCAATAAGATTTACGATAAAATTTTTCTCGTAGCAAAGAAGCTGATGGCAACAATAAGCTCTCCCAAGTCTGCAGAACCAGAAAGTGCCAAAGGAAAGGAGCTCAAGCCAGCACGAGCTAAGAGAAAGCTGTGTTCATCTGACAGTTCTTGCCCTCTAGATGTCCCTGATTCTTCGGTAAGTGATTGCGGGTTAGTGTTCTGTCCGCTGTAATCTATTTCTGTAATCTTGGCTTAAAATAAACTATCGGGGGGACAGAACAAACCTGATCGAGTCAAACTGCAGAAGAGGTTTGAAAGTACTGACTTATGTCTTGATTCTACCTAACCATTCCTTTTGGTCTTCGTGATGCGTTAGTTTAATTGTCTCTGTTTTCTCACCTCTCTTCTCTGCGGGTGACTGCTGACTTGCTGTATCACCCCGACAGTAGTCACGGAGATGCTTCACATTTGGATTCTTAGATGCCTTAGCTGGGCTTGTGGAGTATTACTTTTTCCTCTAGTACAGCAGTTGAGCCTTAATTTGTTTTTCCAGTAGTTGGTGTTCGTTTAAGAGTAGCATGAAGGGGTAACAGAAATAGAGACCATTAAGGAATCCATAGATTTGGAATAGCCTGACTGAAACACTGAAGAGAAAGGTCTGCATGTACAGTGAACTTTGCAGGGCAAGTGAGCACCTAAGGTGGTTTCTGATTCCTTTTCTGCCCAGCTGATGTTAGGGTTACTTTAGGATTTGGATACAGCCATGCTTTTCAAAGCACAGTTTCAGTAGCCTTCTGGGTGTGCTTCAATTGCGTTGCCCTGTCTAAGCCAGCCTATAGAGAGTCTTACAGGCCAGGGCTTGATGGACTGTTTCTGAAATCCAGCTTTATGGTTTTGTCAGTAACTAAAGTGCTGAGCGTGCTCTGGCTGTTAGAACTACATCTCTTCATTCTGTCCAGTCTTTTTTCATTTGCTCTGGTGAGCATTTGCCCATACTGAGTTATTCTGTTGACTTTTCTGTAAACAGTGTGAATAGATGCAGCAGTAACCAAAATGCTGTCCACAGGAGGATGAAGAAAATGACAGGAATGCAGGGCAAAAGAAGCTAAGGAGCTTGGAAGTGAAAGGAAAAGTTAAAGAATGAATCCTGGGAAAGTCAGAAAGCTAAAGAAATTTAAGCTAAAAATACGTTTTCTGAACACTTCCTGTTTCACAAAATGAGTACTAGAGATAAGAAGTGAGAGCTGCTTTCAGATCACTGTTTTCTTTGGACTTTTCCATTTTTTGCTGAAACAAATATCATTTTGTATGTTCCCAGCATTTGTTGCTTGTTATGATGCACTAAAATGGCGTCTCTGTTCTGGAGACCTCTGATAACAGGCAAAATTCATTCTGAAAACAGCTTCTGGGAAAAACCATGTTATTGGTTACGTGGGTCTAGAAGTGCATGTCATTTGTCCCTGAAGAAATGCTGAGTAACACTTGAAATATCATCTTTTTCAGATCTTTATAGAACAAAAGAGAAGGAAAGTGATCAGCCAATCTTCAAGTGACAACTACGCTCAAAACCAGCGATATAATCTGCAAAAGCATGTTTGTATTTTCTAGTTAAGACATATTTACGCTGTATTGTTTCAGGTCTATAGGAAGTAATAGGTACTTAGTCATGCTCCGAAGTCTTTATCTAGGTGTATAGAATTGTTCTGATGGTTTATGGTTCTGGTTCCATTAAAGCTGAAATACTGTTCAAGAAGTTTGTGTCTGAATCTTTTCTTTTTTTTTTAGGAATGGTGTCTTTGGAAGTGTTCATAATTTATCCATTGTGCAGTAAGAACTATGCCTGTGTGGAATGGTTTAAGTTGGTTTTTTCAGCTGGCCAATATACCTACCATAACTTTTAATGAAAAAAAAATGAGTATGCAACAAATTCTGTGAAGTGACAAAAAAAGGAATTGACACTATGTGGAGAAATACGATGTTTTTCATCACTTGTGTGGTTTTAACTGTCTTCTATTTACTCTTCTAAAGTAATTTATAAGCAAATATTCTTTCTTTGGGGATTATAATATCCATAAATAATTATAATCTGCTATTAAAGTGACCCACTCTCAGACATTTGACATTTTATTCCAACCATCCAGTTCTGCTCAACTAGACCAGCTATATGTAGTAAGGTTTCAGCTTATAATCAGTGACTGAGTAAACATTTAAAACGCTTTTGGTTTCATCAGTGTAGCATTTACTGAAGTCACAGGCAGTGACTGTATTTCATAGGATTTTGCACTGTTTGAGGAACAGTCCTGATCATCTTTCAGGAAGAGCTGAAATTGCATTGACAAGGACCTGCTGTTGGCATGGATGAAACAAGACAGTCCCAGTAAGTATCTTTGTTTAAAGAATTCCTTATCAGTCTGTTTGCACATAGATAGTGTTCAGCACCATAGGAAGAATATCTTGTCTACAAGATTGCCTTTTGAGGTTTGGTATAGTCTTGACCACAAAAATTTTTCAGAAGTTCTCTGTCAACATCGAGTCTGTCTTTTCTCTAGTTTCATGGCTGTAAAATGGAGTTGTACCCCTGTACTCTTCAACAAAGATTGATACTTTATTCTTTCTAACTTGAAAGTGGCAAAGTGAGCCTGATCCACAAACCAGTCAGTTCTTCCATTGCTTCAAGTTTTTGTCTTCACCTTCTGTCTGTGTGAATGAGAACTTAGATTTCCTTGTCATGCTTGGTATTGTCATCTTCTTTCTTCCCTCTTTTCATTCTAGTAGAAAGATGTAAAATCCAGGTGATGATCAGGTAATTCTAAACAAAAATAAATGCAATATCACTTAGTATCTCTTTACAGGCAGGATTTTATACTTTGAGCCTCTTTGTCCTTCCCGAGATCTTCCATTTTCTGCTATCTGTGGTCCAGATACCTGGACTGATCTCTTTCAAGGGCTATAGAAGAGCACAGCAGTGAAGATTCTTGCCTCATGTAGGTGCTAGTTGGTCATTTTACAGAAGTGTCATAGCTGGAGACAGTAAATATATTCAAGGTGAAGTCATATAACAGTCTTAAACAACAGGACAGTACTTGGAATATTTATTCTTTGTCTTTCTCTTAACATTGTGTCTGGTTTTCTCCATTTTTAGCAGATGTTCTCAGTCAGCTGTTCATCTTGACCCTTGCTGCTTTCTCTGAACAGTTTCAGTTAATTTTAGAACCCATCAGCATGTGTCTGTTTAGCTGGATTGTTCCTTCCATTGTGTATAACCTGGCACTTGCCTGCAGTGACATTCATATGTCATCATGTTGCCTTGAATGACAGTTTGATTGCTTATTAAATCATCAAATGGCCTTATAGCTCTTACTTCACCAAAAAACATTTGCAGGGTAAATGCAGGATTGGAAGAATGCTGAATTACTGGATTGTTGCATGTAGGATTTCTTTATTGATTCAAACGTGTGGAAGTAATAGAAATATCTTCAGCCATTTGACATCTCTGAAGTTGCTGATTGATAGAGTTCTTCTCCCTATCAGATACAATATTTCATAGTTTCAAATAACTAGTGCTTCTTTCTGATTTTGTTGGTAAATAACAAGTGACAAAACATTTAATAGTTTATTTCAATGACTCTGGTAAATTTTAGTTTAGTTATCTGTGCAGCTAACTAGGAAGTAGAATCTCTCAACTTAGTCAAGCCATGTGACACTCGGGGGTGCCCCTGTATTTCCACCTGTATTGCCAGTTTTTCTAAGTTCTTGTATTTACTAAAATTCTATCCGTGTTGCTGAGCTATCTGGAGGCTGTATGACAACCTGTTTTTTCTGGAAGTCATTTGAATGGGTGTTTTCAGTATAACCTGGCCATTAGAGTAGCTATATATACATGTACAAAAATGTTGTCTGCTTCCCTTACCCTGTTTTTCTGTCCCTAAGGTAGCCTTTGCAACTGCAAGAATTGCACTGAATTAACTTCCTTCAGAGGTGGAGACTTGGTTATCAAACTTCGTGGTAACTGATTTTGAATACATACAGAAATAAAGCATGTTCCCTTTGCTTTGGTCAAGGGATGGTGATTTCTGTGCTTCCTACAGCTCTTGAAGTTTGAGCCTGTGTGTTGGTAGCCTAGAAAACGACTTTGTGTACCACCTTTGTCTATGTCACGATTATCAATTATTTCCTGAGCAGGAAGAGCATGGGTGTGATATGAAGGGAAAAAAAAGAATTCAAGCCAGCAGGGGTTTTTTTGATACTGTCCCATATAAAGGTGTTCACTTTCAGTTCTTTGGCAGTAATGGGAAATAATTTTTTTCCTGGTCAATACTGAGACTGGCTGGGTATTGTCATTCTTTCAGCTCCTCTGGACAGCAAAGCAAAAAGGTGTTGTAGGACATCATTTCCCTTTTGCCTTCTGACTTTTTCTGATAAGTGCTGTAACTGATTAAAAGCTGAGCATGAATAGGCCTACTCTTTAATTTAGTCTTACCTTAGTGTAAGGTTCATCAGTCAGCTTGCAGAGCACAGAGAATTAGTCTATTAATGGAGGAGAGCTCAATTCTTTACCTAGCAAAGACCAAAGGCAAGCACCATTTCATGGAAATTTGGTCTATATTTTCACATGGAGAAGACATCTGGTAATACTTAAACTTTTCTTGTTCTCTTCAGAAGTTCCTTGGCCGTAGGAAGGTTGTACTCCAGCAGTGTTGTGTGATGTGTGTATCGCTGCAGCGCTGGCTGACGAGGGGAATACAAGCTTCTGCGTATGGAGTGGGGTCGTGCACTGCTGGGATGCTGAGAGAACTCAAATCCCACAAAGGAAAGTCTCCTGGGGTACCAACAGTGACTTCCACTGGTTTGCCCCCCCCCCCGCCCCATCCCCCCACATTTGAGTAAATCTGGTTTCTGAAACTATCTGCAACAGGACAACTTAGTTCAGTATCAATCTATTCTATGCATTGAAAACTTTTGATACTTAAAGTTTCTGTTTCCCAAGAGGGAATTATTTTATAACCTTGTAACTTTAATAACAGTCTCTTAAGACCTGGCCTCTCTTCTTTGGTGTTTTGTTTTCCCACACAAGGAAGGAAAGACTCACTATTGTTACTGTTGTTCTCTTGTTATATTTAGTAAATTATTTCTTTTTATTCAACCCATGAATTCTTTTGTCCCTCCCCTATCTTATCAGAGGGGGGAGGGGGAGGTGAATGGCTGGCCACGTGGCGTCTGGCTGCCAGCTCCACATCTTCTTCATTCAAACGTTCCAGGGCACCGAATCTGTTGTGAAGAGACACCATGGAGGGTGAGGGAGGTCAGGAGAGGATTTTCCTGCCTCCCTGAGCGGGGACCTGTTTCCAGCCTCCCCCATCTCTTAGGTCCCCTCCTTCTCTGCCTGGTAGCAAGAGGATGAGGGATTACCTGCCTTGTTTGGAGCCTCCCATTTGCTCCCGTTGCATTAGGGGTGCTAGGGTGTTCCACCACCAATCAATCTCTATTTCACACTCCCTAATACTTCTTAGTCTCTCGACCTCTTCTCTCAGCTCCGCCACCAGGCTGAGCAGGTCATCCACTTGATTGCAGCGCACACAGGTGGTGTCACTGCTGCTCAGGGACTCCCTGCAGTCCGGGACCTGGACTGCTGCATGTTTGCGTGGCAGCTCCATCTGCTGCATCTTTGCCGGCATCTCTCCTGGGGTGTCCAGCTCCAGGTGGAAGGCGTGCCCATGGCGGGGCACGAGCAGGCAGTAGACAGCGTCGTCCTCACAGGGACTCCAACCTTCAAAGGTGCTGCCCACCCCGATCGGTGGCTGCTCCTGCTGCTCCTCCTCCCGCTCTGTGTCCCTGCTGGAGCTCTCCTCTTTGCCGCTGCTGTCCACCTCAGGGCTCCTTTTCCTGAGCCACCAGCAGAGACTGAGGAGCAGGGCCAGGAGCCCAGCAGTGGCCCAGAACTGCCACTGCTGCCAGGCAGCAAAGAGCAGGGCCAGCCAGCCAAAGCCGCTCTGCTCGGGGCTCCTCTGCTCCGGCTCCTTCACCTCCTGCAGCAGCCGCGTCATCTCCTGGCTCAGCCGCGCCGCACGCTGCTGCATGTCGTCACCCACGGCCTCATCCACCTTGTCACCAACCAGCTGCGTGTGCTGGATGATGCTTTTCAGCAACTGGACGAGTAACGTTATGACAGCCATGGCCTGCAGGAGGAAGGGGAGAAGGGTTTCAGTGGGGCTGGCAGGCAGGGAGCCGGTGGCGGGGGGAGAGGGGAGGGCAGCCGTAGGGCACTGGGGGCAGGTAGGAGAGGGGGCGAGGCAGCTGTGAGGCAGCAAGGCCTGCGCCCAGCCTTGGCGGGGGCGTCACCGGGCCCTGCCAAAGGCGCTTCCGCAAGCAGCTGGGCCCTGCGGAGGGGGCTGCGTTTCTACCCCGTCCCTCGCCCAGCCCAGCCTCCCTCCTGACGCGTGTGCACTCACCGTTGGCCCAGGGCGCACTGGGGCGGCACTGCCTCTTGTAACCATCCCCACCGTGGCTCAGCCCTTGTGATGTCACAGTGGCCAGAGCGCATCACAGCCACGGCCTCTGCACAGCCCCGGCCTTCAGCCCCAGCCCGCTTCCCCGGGCGGCCAAAGACCCCACACCCACAAAGTACAGACCCACCCCGCAGACAGCGCTGCCGGGGGCTCCTTTACAAAGCCCTTAACAAGCGTACGGTCAGGTGACGTGACCCGGGGATGCTTCGCTCCTTGAGATCCCATCCCGGGAGATGGAGTCGGCTGGTGGTTGTGGGTGTCTCTGGTGCCTTCATGACACTGATGGGTGCGGGTGGTGCGTATCCTGGGGGTGGGAGAGATGCAGAATGGGAGCAAGGGAACAGCTAGGGAGGTCCCCTTGCTATCCCCCCAGGAAAGAGCAAAGGGCAGGAAAAGCAGGGAAAGAGCAACACACTCCACAGCCAAGCTCTGCAGTGATACCAACCTCCCTTGTTTCTCTGCCGGCCCTCCTAAGAAACCACATCTTTGAGGGAGAAAGCTCCTATGCTTAGCCCAACCTCCAGCACCAGAATTCTACTTCAGAAGTTCAGAGCCATGCTGGAATAGACCGAGTGTTTTTCACCAGTGTTCTTTGTGATAGAGAACGTAGTTTCCTCAGACATACGCTTCACTTAGAGGAAAAAGGGATTTTGTTGCATCATTAAAATACTTATGAAAATCCAAATAAATGTTTCATTTTGGGTGGAAAAGAACTCAGTCTGGGTTTTCCAGTGCTGCTGTAGTTTTAGGTCGCGTGGGACATTCGTGAGGGAGAACTAACACTTCCACAGGCCTTGTGAGGGGTCCGACAGATGTAGTCACTCACGTCACCCCAAAGTTAAGTGTTTCAGTACTTTTCAAACAAATTCAATAAGAAATTTTCATTTTGAGATGAACACGCAGTATCAATGTTAATCAGATGTTGACATCCTACTGAAATTAAGCAGGAAATACACTGGCCTTAAAAGTTTGATCAACATAATTGAAATGTGCTGTGCTCAGCAGCACCCAGCCACTCACTCACTCCCCCCCTGGTTGGGGGTGGAGGGGGGGGGAAGGAGAATTGGAAGGGTAAAAGTGTGGAAACTCGTGGGATGAGACAGTTTAATAGGTACATCAAAAGCTGCTTGCACAAGCAAAACGAAATGAGTTCCTTCACCACTCCCTGTCGGCAGGCAGCCATCTCCAGGAGAGCAGGGCTCCATCACACGTAACAGTGACTTGGGAAGACAAACGCCGTAACTCTGAACGTCCCCTCCTTCCTCCTCCTTTCCCAGCTTTCATTGCTGATCACGACATCATATGGTATGGAATATCCCTTTGGTCAGTTGGGGTCACCTGTTCTGGCTGGGTCCCCTCCCAAATTCTTGACCACCCCAGCCTGCTCCCCGGCTGGGCAGCATGAGACACAGGGAAGGCCTGGCCGCTGGGCAAGCACCGCTCGGCAACAGCTACAGCATCGGAGTGTTATCCACGCTGGTGTGGTCACAAATCCAAAAGACAGCGCCATACAAGCTACTGTGAAGGAAATTAACTATCCCAGCCAAACCAGTACACTCTGTTAGCATGGTTCCATTTTGAGTAAAAAGAATCAGGTGAAGTCTTGTATTTCTGTATGTGTATCTTAACTTTATAAGCTGGGCAGAGGTTATAAAGTTAAGCAGAGGCAGACGATGGGTAGAGGCAGCGCTGGCTGTGAAGGCGATGGCGAGGGCTGGCAGCTGGGCTGGCACTGGACAGTAACTGGGCTGCCTGCTGACAGAAGGGCAGCAGGATGCGAGCTCAAAGCTTTATACAAAAAGTTATTTAGTGATTGTTTCCTCCAGTAGGTACCATTAAAGCATCTTGGCAGGACCCTGCCCTGCAGGCCCAAACATGGCTTCTCTCTCCTGGCCAGCTTTGCCTTGAAGAAACCTGCAGTAACGACATCCCCAGAGCTCTCGGGGCCTGAGAAGATTCACTCTGCCAAGGGCAGCTCTGAGTAGCCCCAGAGATCCAGAGCAGAGGGAAGAACAGTCCCAGGGTGCAGGGCTGAGGCAGACGGGGGCTTCTCTTCAGGGCAGCTCCTCTTCACCCTCCTCCTGCAGGTCAAAGCTCTGGGAAGGAGCAGGACAAAGAGCTGATGAGAAGTACGAAAGCAACAGCTGCACTCTGCTGTGGGTCTGTCAGATTGGGTCTGGGGCAGCGTGGGCTCTTCAGAGGGTCCCCACCTCAGCCCTTCCACCCCAGACACCAGCAGCACACAAACCCCGTGGGTCACCAGCACAAGGCCAAGCTTCCCACCCCTGCAGAGTTTTACCCTCTGCCCCAGGCTCTGCTTTCCCCGAGGGAAAAAAAGAGCAGAGCTGCGAATGACTCCGGAGCAGCGCAGGAAGTGGAGCCTTTCTTACCTCCAGTTCTCCCGCGACCTGGCCCAGGAAATGCTCAGTGATAGGGGAAGGCAATTGACTGTGCCTGTTTATGTCCTTCAGAGCTACTGCGCCAGTCACACCACCAGCTGTTTATCACAGGCAGACAGAAGGACACAGACAATTCCAAGGAGAGCAATGGTTGTGGAAAAATACCTCTGGATCTCAGAAAGCCCCCAAATATTTGATGGACAGTGGTAGTTGATCGAGAAGAGATGTCCAAGCTGGAAGTAAATGGTAAGGCAGAGAGTTAGCTCCTCCAAGAGTTTTGCTTTGTCTGAAAGCCCTGGGTGTAGGGTTTCCTTGATGGGAGTGCATCAAGGTGTCCAGGGGGCTCAGGAACATTGGAGAGGTAATTTGTTTGTGCTTACTCACTTCTCCCACTCAGACAAGCTCTCTGCATGGCATCGGCAGCGCAGTGTAAGAATTCATGGGCGTCTTCCTGCATGCCAGGCTCAAAATGTCGTCTTATTCCTTAAGAAAGAAGTTCTGACCTACAAGAACAGCAGAAAACCTGTAAAAGCACCTCAAATGTCTTACATGTGAGAACACTGACAACAGCCCAAGGCTGGATGGCACTGCCTGAGGATTGCAGGACCTTGTTAACGTGCGCTTCAGTTCTGCACATCATGCAGAAGCCTTGCTGACAACCTGAAGAGGGAGGGAGGGAAGCAAGCTTCTCCGGTTAGCAAAATACCCGTAGTGATGGGAAACTTAATGGAGATCTTGAAGTTATAAGAACAGTCTCCACTCTTCTTCTCCCAAGCTGCCAATGTCCCAACAATCACGGGACATTTTAGTACGTAGAAAATGTTCTTCAGAGGGATGCTAAACTGTCATAAGTTTTCTGTGCAATAAGCAAAGAGACTTTAACTTGCAGGAATGGGGTCTAAGACCCGGGGCTAGAAAGAGGTGTCCTTCTGAAGATGAACACATCGAGATACAAGTGGCTTCTAGGCTTGAGCGTTCAGAGAACACCAACACAGGGGCTTGTCAAAGAAGGGCTGCTTTTCTCCTAAATCAAATGCCAGATTCTGGGAATCCTTGTGAAGTGCCCAACAGACTTACAGGGAGATGTTCATGAAAGCACTCACACGAGTGTTGTGCTCCCAAGAGCACTCTGGTAGTTGGCCAGAGGTGGGGTGTACGTCAGGCACTGCAGGACGGAGTTGAGGAAGCACGTATTGCCCAGGTTGTGGAGTCCCGCTCCAGCTCTCCATTGCTGCTGCCATTCCATGCAAATCTTCTCCAGGGGAAAGAGGATCCTTTGTGGCAGAGCCATTCCCTCAGCAATGACTGCAGGGAAATGACATTTGAAAAGAGATGACACAATATTATTGCATGAAAACATATTTAAAAGTCGAGTTCTCTACAGGAGCACCCAGTACAACCAGCTCTACATCCAACCCAGAAGCACTGGAAGAAGCCTAACGCTGCCACTGAAATTTACTGGTCAGGAAACAGTTTGCCAAAAGTCCAACAAACCCACACTCTGATTTCTGTGCCTCAGGCTACCTTCCTTTCCCTCTAGAGTCTTGAATTGAATTATCAGGTCAAGTCTTCCTGTTCCTGACTGTAACTTGGTGAAAAAAGCAAGTATCTAGCCCAGAAGGTAACCCTACTGATGTCAGATCTTTCCACGAGCAATGACATCTTTCCAAGTCTTGTACTAGTGATAGCGGAGTGATGAAACGCATTTTCCTGTGTTTAATGGAAAACATGTGGTTAAGTCTGGCTGCGATGAGGAAAGGCCCCAGAATTCACTCTAGGTTGTCAACACAGCAACACTCAGGGCTGGAGCACCAGCCACGTCCGTTGCCTTTGGGCAGTCACACAATCCCAACCTGCTGGGGAAGCCGTTACTCACGGGAGTCGTTCCCCATTGCAGCCATCGCTCCTCTCAGGAACAGAGCGGGAAGCTTTGGGTGGCAAAGGATGTCAGGGTGCTCTCCAGAGAGAGACAATCAGCACAAATCCCTGATCACAAAAAAATAATTGTAGCTCAACAAAATGTTTAAAAAACCCCAAATGCAACCCGCAGAACAGCATCCCCCATCAAAAGTGTTTCAGTGGTACCTGTAGCTGCTGCAGAGCTGCAGGCTGATGGCCCCGCTGTCCCTGTCTCAGGACCCAACTGACAGCCCTTGCGAGGCCCTTCTGAAGGACTGCATTGCTGGCACCTTCTCCGAAGAGGACCTGCTGCTTCCCTGTGGCTAGCGTTAGAAGCAGAGCCCTCTGGCTCTCCAGCCCACACTTGCTCTCCTTGTACGCAGGAGCGACCAGCTTTCAGCCGCTCCTTTAACAGCTGCCTTTGCCGTCCTCCTGTTCTGTCTCCCTTCCCACCACGTCAGTCAGGGTGGGCTTCTTGTCATTCTAGGCTGAGCCCAACGCCTCAGACTACACGGCCACCCTGCTACTTACCTATCCTAGGATATGGTAAAGAAATAAGAATTACAAGCAGGAACTGCACCCATAGCCCGTCTCTGGCCAGCAGCTACACCAGTGCCGGGTTCAGCTCCCAGACCCCTGGTGTAAGCCTGCCTTCTGCTCAGCGCAGGAGGTGCTGCAGCCACCAGCAGAATCCAGCCCAGCCCTTTATCATCCTTACTGAGCATCGGTCTTGATGTCTACCCCAGGCTTCCCTTCCTGCACAGCAGCTATTACGTAAAGAAACATCCAAAATTTTACTTCATTGCAAGTTTACTAATTATTCTGATAATAAAGCATACTTAACACATTCCAACTCAAGTGAGAATCCTATTTCAGAGTCCTAAATTTTCTGTATTTCCTTAGACCAAAGTATGTTCAGAGAAATCTGTTTTCAATGGCCTCATCGTCATGAGCACAGACGATGCAAAGGGAGAGTCTGAGGCTGCCTTAAATCCCCACACATGGACATGTTTACTCTGGTGACACCAGTTCCCTGGAGCACGCTTAGGAAACCCTAGATGAGCACATTTAATGACTATGATGGACCTGTGCTCTTTGATTCTGGGAAGTAAACATCTGAGTGGCTTCCTGGAAAGCGTGTTTTACCTTGTGCAGAAAACACCTGAAGTCCCCCAAGAATGCCTTGACATGAAAAGGCACAAACTACAGGAAGTGAAATCCAGTACTAATTCTGACTTGTTCTTGTTTTAACCACCAGAAATACAGGATGCTCAATGTTTAACCCAATATTTAAAATGTGATAATCACCTCCACTGAGAAGCAAGATGAATTATTACTATTTACTATTTCTGCACTGTTATATACCCCAGTAACAGTGCCTATAAACAATGACACCTTTTGAACAAAATGGTCTTTGCAAGCAGGAAGCTCTAAAAGGCTGCTTTAATCTATAGTGCTTTCAAACAGAACTCTTTGGGGGCAGATCCCATAGCCAAACAGTCCAGGGCTTTCACTACTGAGTTCAGTCGTTACTGGGTGTTCTGCCCTTAATGCACAACGAGAATATTTCTCACCATGCTGCCTTTCTGACAGTTGAGCAACACCAACACTGCCACCTTTGTTTCTTTTAATTTTTTTTTTTAACATCCATCTTAAAATTATCAAGTTAATTGAATTTACATTTTCTAGATTTCCTGTCATTGTTCAAAGTAGTTTAAAGCAGAAGCCTGCTTTTCTAGTGGGCTTCCTTCTTGTACCAAACTCACCTGCTGAACCCCACGTTTAATGGAAGGGGTAGTTCTGTATCATGGCATCGCCACAGGAAAATGCTAAAAGCTTCAGTTTAAAAAATACAAACATCTTGGTGGTCAGCATAGTTATGAGAGGAAATACAGTTTAAAGGGCATCTTAAAGTATATGTGTAAATGTTTGCTGGCAAATGACAACAGCTGTCTAACCGAACTGGAACAGTGTTGAAACGTGACAGCTTCATATAGAACGTTATTTTAAAACAGTCAGTACCAGCCGTTAATAGTGGCTGTATGTTTGGGGCCATATATTATCTTTTCAGTGTAAAACCAAGTCCACTTGGCAAATGAAAAAAGTGCACCTCTTGGAGTACCTCCCCACATTGCAGCAGTTCCAAAGATTTAGTCCTACCTGTCTTTTCAAAATTAAACCCACGGACACATTATTTTCCATACACGTTAGCTGTCAGCGAGCTTTTACTGGGAGCTGTTTTCTGTCACTGGTCTTTGCTAATGTTCAGCTGTCACTCAAAGTCTCATCACATTGGATAGTTCACTGAAAACTTTTTATTGTAACCAAAAAGTGACATAACTGGGCCGTAATGTATTCTGCAAATCATTCTGCTGATACTTTATATCTGATACCAGCTTCTTCTGCCAGGCAACTAAAAAAAATATTCAACTGTGAAAATTTTCACAGTACAGTGAACTCTACCCAAACTAATTAACGGTGATTAAAAATAAGATGCCCCAGCAAAAACTTTCATGTTACACGGCCACAACTCACAATCCTGTACAAAATGTTCACTTTTATAAAGCTCCAATGTAAAAATCAAAGAATCAAGCAGCGCTAGGACAGCACAGGGTATTTCATGTTATTATTTGCAACACTTGAATTCATTTACATTTTAACAAAATTTAATACTTGGGAATTCAGTAATTTTTTTATAGTCTTTCATTCTATGTAGGGACAGATTTCATGTTTTGGTCATTTTTCTCTTTATCTTTGCTCTTCTTCAATTTTTTCTTCTTGTGTTTGTGTTTTTCCAATTCCTTTTTGTTCTCAATGTGCTTCTTATGCTTCTTGTGCTTCTTGTGCTTCTTCTTCTCTTCTTTCTTTTTCTTTTTCTTGCTGTTTTGACTCTCTCCTGCACTGGCAATGCTGCTGTGGCTTCGAGTCTGACTAACTCTGTGGCTAACACTCGGACTGCTTTGACTTTGGCTTCTGCTTGCTTCAGGCTGGTCAGCTGCAGCAGGTGCTGCCATATCCTCTTTGACTTTATCAACAGCCTTTTCTTCTGGCTCTGTAAGATTTTTTCCTGCAGCTTCCTCATCTTTTGCAGATACATTACTCTCACTCTCACTTTCACTGTAGTCTGGTACAAGTGCAGCCTCATCGGTCTCTTGAGTTAGATCAGAAGAGAGCCACGAGGAGCTGCTTACCTGAGGCTTGGGCTTGACATTTTGTCCAGCCGCGTTCTCTTTCTCATTTTTTACGTCTGGTGATTCTTGTCTCAAAGGTGGTTTATTACCACCTGGCTCTTTCTCTTTATTGCTTTTTACTTCTGGTACGTGCTTCTCTTTCTCTCTTCCCGAATTCTTACCTAGAGGTTTGTGTTCCCTCAATATATGCTTGGAATCACGAGCAGCTTTGTGATCAGACTGCTTCTGCTCACACGGAGGACTGTAGCTGCTCCTTTTGGCATCTCCTGTGCCCTTTTTGGATGGCTCTGCTCGTTTGTCTCTTGTCTTACTCTTCTTTACTAATGTAGATTCTTTATTTTGAGAAGGGGAGTCTTTTCTCCTTGCTAATTCACTCTTTTCATTTCTACACTTGGAACTAGAATGATCTCTGTTGCCATCATGGTCAGATTTTTTGTCTCGGTTAGGAATATAGTCTTTAGCAGCAGATCCACAGCCAGTACCGTGTTTCTCTGAAGATCTGCTGTCTTTGGAAGATTGAGAAATAATTTTTCCATTTCCTTTTCCAGTTGCATGTTCTGAGTGGTCTTTTTCTCTCTGAACACTGCTCTTTCTCTTCTCAGAAGTGTCCTTGTCTGACAAAGAATGATCCCAGTCTTTTGTTTTGTCTTTTTCATTCAACATCAAACTTTCTGAACTTTTTTCATCCTGCTGGGAGTTTTCATAACTCGCCTCTTTTGTAGTTTTCTGTGTTTCCTCCAGAGGCTCTGTCTCTTTTTTACTGTGTTTCACAGGGTTTGATGGTTTAGCATTCACATTTTTTACAACAGTCGCAGGTTTTCCTATGTTTGTGGGCAGTTGGGTAGATTTAAAGTCTTTCTCTTCAGACTGAAAGCCATTTTTGTTCTGCTTTGACTGAGGGACCTGGACCATAATAATGACATCTTCAGCAGGGGCTGCTATATCATTATTATGCTTCTCCATGGTCTTAATGACAGTTCCTTTTGTATCTGGCTTTATTTCAGTCTTTCTAATGGGGCTTCCTCCAGCAGAACTAGCACTATGAGCAAAAAAGCATACATTAATAATGGGTGAGATACACGCACTGCCATCTTTTGTAACACTTCATAAAATGGCTTGTGTTTCAATTTTAAATCTTCAGTATTTTTTCAAAAGATGTTCAATTCAGAGAACAGACAAGAGAAAGGAAGAGTCCACTAGCTAAGAATATGAGCTATCAATTAATTTAGTATCTTCCTACTCTACATTTAATTAACACAAACACAAGAATATCAGATTGGGCACTGTGTGATCTGCTAACTCCTTCATGTCCTACTTCTACCAATGGTAGATAAATTAGATACACATTCTTGTTTCAACATGTAAGCAAGCAGTTATGAAGAGGTATACACAACCAAAGTTTTATCCTCATGTCTCAGTGTTTGTCTCTAGAAAAATGTACATTTTTAAAACTGCAAGACATTATCTTAAGTCTCCAGTGATGTCTTAAATGTTTTAATTTTGCTCTGTCCTGCTTCTTTAGATGTTGAAATGTAATAACAGCTGCACACTAGACCACTTTTCTTTTTTCCACATGTCAGACAATGGAATCTAGAAGAGAGATCTCCAAGGTAAGTGCCAAAAAAGCTGGCACTGAGCTGGAAGCAGTGTAACTGTGTCAACATGGCACTGTGCTCAAAGCTACAATCAGTACAGTGTATTGGCAACCAAGCTGCTATTTCCACAGGGTATAATTTCATGTCGTACTGACAAAAGTAGATCATTACATTACCTTGCAATTTTAAAAATGAAAAATATTGCATGATATAGACATGTCTGTTATCCTTGCCTTTAGCAGTAAGCTGGATTTGAAGGAAGACATAGAGGGAACTCCTCAAAGAGTCAGCGTGGAATGAACAAGAAGAGAGGAAAAAAAAAGTCCCAGAAGTAAGGGTCAAACAACATGTCACCAACAAATTAACCTTGTTAGCTTTCTGTGCAGTACAGACTGCTTGTTTTCTTTAACAAAATTTGATTTTGACCCAAGTACAATTTAACAGGAAAGATCACAGATTATTCACTCATTTAACATGAATTTAGTTGTTCCTTTCATTAGTCACCATAAAGAATTTTACATCTCTGGGGAGGTGGAGGGGGAGGAGGAAAGAAACAATAGGAAAAGAAATATGAGGTACCTGGTGTAATCTACAGGAGCTGAACTAGATCCATCAGCTGCTGTTACTTTTCTTCTCATTTTTCCCTTTGCTGCTTCTTGTTTAACTTTGCTGCTGGTTGGCTCAGGTTTCTCAACAGGTTCAATTGCAGGTGGCACATTTTCTCCACTCACAATCTCATTGTCAGTTTCCTGGATAAGTTTAATCTTTTTGGCGGGGTTGTTAAGAAAAGCAGATTTATTCTTTTCCAGAGTTTGCTCTCCTTTTTCACCATCAGGTTCAGTCTTCCCCTTTGGTGATGTTTTTGATTCAGCAGTTTCTGGTTTAGGTGCCTTTATGGAAGTGGCTTCATGTTCTTTATCAACCTTTTCCTCTACTTTTCTTTTTTCAGGTTCTGCATTAGAAGGTTTGCTTTTTTCCGCAGGTTTTTTTGACTTGTCCTTTTTGTTGGAGGGCTTCTCTGACTTGGTTTCTTTTGGATGGTCTTTCTTTGCCTTTTTCTCCTTGGCTGGTCTGGTTTCTGAGTGATCTTTTGTCACTTTTGGGTGAACTTTCCGTGGACTACCAAGACACTTTTGAGAAGATGTTTTAACATTGTTTGTCTTTTGTAACTCCTCCTTCACTTTTTTTACAGGAGGTTCTGTTCGAGGAGATATTTCATGATCAGTGTCCACCTTCTCTTGGGAAGCTTTATCTGGTTTTATTATACTGTCTTTCTTAGGAGGAACAGCCACTTCTACTTTCTGCTTTGTCTTGTCAGTTTTTGCTTTTGGCTTACCCTCCTCTTTTTTCTCCTTTTCAGACACTGGTTTGACAGCAATAGAATCTGCTTCCATAGGCTCATCTCTCACAGGGGTGGCATCATCTCTGCTTGGGAGCAGGAATAGAGAGTCCATTTTAACATCTGCTGCTGTAACTGGCTCTCTTCGTTTTCTCATGCCTTCTAATAATTCAGCACTGGGAACTCCTTCATTCTCATTCCCTTTTCTTCTCTTCTGGTGTTTTTTATGTTTAGTGGGAGACTGGCCTCTACATACTGAAGACCTTGAATATGAATGGTACCTTCTGTATGGGGGTGATCTTGACCTTGAACGGTGATAACCATGTGACCTTGACCTAGAACGATTGTGACGACTCTTCCCTTTGCCTCTTCTGGGATATGGTGGCGATAGCAAGTCAGAACGAGAATGGGAGTGACTAAATGATCGAGAGTAGGAGCAAGTGCGAGAAGAACCCAGTCTTGACTTTGAGTAGGTATATGAACTTCTAGAGTAAGAAGAAGCACGATGGGGAGACTGGGACCTTAAAGAAAACAGAAAACACACTCGCACACACTCAGAGGAATTTAATTCAGAACAGTAATTTCTTCCTAAATTTGGTTTGGTTCGTTTTTTCCTCTCCATATGCTTATGTCAAAGCTTCTTTCACTGCTGACAAAATGGTACTGCAGATCGAAGAACCTGATCACATGTAAAAGTTTCTGCTTACAAGACAGAACAGCTGCTGCTTTGTTAGTTTAAAACATGCAGGAAGGGAACCTCTATTTCCATTCCCTTCTATTGCATGAACTACCATAGCTATTGCCTGATTTAAGGTGGTGTATACTGGCCTCTACTGGTATGTGAGCATTTCTCACTGCACAACTGCATGCAGTGCAAATCATTTTTGTTGCAGTAAGGTGCAAAAAGAGCAAGTCTTAATGGCTACAGCACAGTATCAAACGTCAAGAAAAGACAGTAAAGCTCAATTTTACAATGCCGCCTTAGTCGATTTAACTTCACTACTTATTTGGCCATAGGTACAGGATGCAAAATACTTGTACTGCACCCTTACATACAGGCCTATTTAATCCACACTTCTAGGCAGATGTCCTAGCAAGATCTTGCACATACCTCTAGCTCTAACCAAGGATAGTGACCACATTTCAAGAAAAATCATATCTAAAAGCTTCTAAACTCAGCCTCTAGTAACTTGACTCAAGGCCATTACTCTAGGAAAGATGCTGACAGCATTACTAAGAGAGAGCTATTCAGACTCCTGCCCAAGTGAATTCTGGGGACAGAAAACATCAGCTACCCCAAGTTTTTTCTTCACAAGTTTTCCTTTTATTATTTTTTAAAGAACCATTTCACGTTATTCCGCATATGTTCATTAGCATCATTCCTCCTCTCAAAGTCCTTCACCAATTTAAGATTTCCTTACAAACAAGTCTGGTCTTTTCATCCCTAAGACAAATTTAACAATGTCAACAAAATACTAGTGAAAGCCACCAGTTTGCACTCCAGGTTAAAATCTCTCTGTGTATCCACAAGAGATAAAAGAGGAGGTGAAGACAATTTCTCTCCCATACCTCCTCCGAAAGTGCTTTGAGGTAATGGTTACATTCAGAATAGGGAGACGCAGAAAACCCAGGCACTAGACCTCTTCAGGTTCTGGCCTCCTCACGGCTGTCAGGAGGTGAAGGGTGTCACTGCAGAGAAGCTTTAGTAAAAGAGACACCTGCTCCTCAGCAGCTGCTGCCACACTGCAACTCTCAGTCAACTGTAATCTCTGCCGTAGCTGAGCTAGTAACCTTCACATGAAACACCTCTCACTGCTAACCCCTTCAATCATCCAATCCATCTAACAATAGAGAGCTTGAGTGGAACTCCTCCTGATTCTTCTAGACAATCTGCTTCTTCATTACAATATGTAAAGCAGTTACCTGGAAAACAAACGTCTACGATCCTTTTGAATCTTTTTATATTCCATCAGTTCCTTAGCAAAATCATTTGTAAACTCATCAAGTCTGGACTTTTTCTTTCCCCTGTTAAAAAAGGTTTGACTTCTGTTACAATTATAGTTTGACCTTTATTACAAAAAGACACCAACAAACAAAACATGACCAACATGAGAAAATGTATACTGCATGCAAATGCAAAAGGTGAACATCTTATTTAAGCAAAACCAGTTTAGAATTCCTACAGTTTTAGGGAAAGTTTTGGAATGACATTCGTCTTGTTTTAGTTTTGCATGTTTACCATCTGCAACGAAAAAGTCTATTGGACAAAACACTATGTCACTTTTGCTTAGGTCAGATGCACTTGAGTGTAACTGCAGTCCAATCTGCTGTGGAAATACAAACATGAAAAACAACACAACTTCATTGAGCCAAATACTTACTCCTCTTTAAGCCTCTGTTGCTCTCTGTAAAACTCCTCCCTAGGTAAAGGGGGTGCTTGTGTCCTTGGGATGGTATTTGGATGAGCCACTGGTACTGCTCTTGGTCCCCAAGCTGATGACGTGTTTGCAGGAGCTGGTGGATATCCTGGAGGGGGGGCAGTGCACCCAGCAGGTAGAGGCTGCCCAGATGGAAACTGAGGAGGAAGCAGTGGTGGTGGTACCACCTGTGGAAGAGGAAGTGCATGTGGTGGTGGAAGGTACAAGGGAGGTGGAGGCACAGGCACAAAGACCGGTGTTGATGTGGGTAGTGTTGGGGCCTGAGTCCTTTGGGTACATTCATCCCGTGGGAGTCCTCGACTTGAACTTCTAAAGAAACCCAAAACACAAGTCACTATTTGTTACACTCTGCCCTGATTTTAAAGAAGGAGGCGAATGAAGGAGGAGCATGGTGGCGAGCATTTCTTGTTCTCAACTTAAGCATTTTTCTCCCTGCTTTCTGTTCATTTGAGACTACACTCATTTCTCAATCCTCATACTTGCCTTCCACACCCTCACCCCCAACAGTTCCCTCCATCTTCTCTCCTTATACTCAGCTTTGCAACTGTGGATGGAGGCTGCCCGTGTCTAAAAGAGACTCCCACCTCCCATCTGTCAAGTGCCCACCGTTCCTCTGCCACTCCTTGGTACACTTAATACTTCACACTTCTGATCTTCAGAGTATCTTCAGAGATAGATCTTAACTCATCTTCTCTCGAACTTCTTTTAACTTCTTCTCCATACACTTCCTATGTTGTTGCCTCATGATGATCTTTGGCCCATTCTTGTCCCTGAAGCATTATTGTCTTGCTTACTGAATCTGAGGTTTTAGACAATCTGTGGGGTGGATCCTGGTTTTTGTTTTGACTCATCTTTAAGATTTTATAAGCACAATGCACCCTTACAATCTATCCATAACTAATACATACCAAAAGGAAGGAATAACTTGACACTGCAATAATAGACAAAACAGACTCTCTCCAACTGAGAGAGAGCAGCTTGGCTATTTGAGATGACTAAATTGAAGAAATTCAGAATTGTCATAAAATGACAGCCTTGACTTTTCCAATAATTTCCTCAATCAGTATCAACTGAGTTGTGAAAAAAAAAAAAAAGAATGCTGGAGGCTAATTTCTATTGGGAAATTAATTTCTTCAGCCCCATTCTGCCAGTAATCAAAAGGGTGGCTTTCCACCTGATCCTTTATTTCATTTTTATATGTAATTATGGTTTCCTCAAAAAATGTTCATTTTTCAGAGTCCTGAAAAAGAGTCATGTACTGGAGTTTAAGTTTAAATATTCTTACTGCAAGCACAGATCCCTTTGTTAAGACCAATTCAAATTAAGCCATTTAAAAATTAATTACACTTGTATTCTCCACAACTACCTGTGCATGCTTATTTCATTATAAATCACCTTGTACAAGTTCTGTGTTACGGCCTCATTTAACAAGTTATAAGTAGCAGTATGTTGCATTTCTGTAGAATACCTACAGTTCCCAGCCTGGTCTGCCACGTGCTGAGCGAATTGGACTGGCTCTCATTGGATGACCTTTTGGAGTGGGGAGAGGAAAGAGAAAAAAAAAACATTCAGTTTATTTGAAGATAAGTTTTTAAAATAAATTCTGAAGTTACAGTTATTTACCAGTTGTGGGTATTGATTGTCCTTGGGGGCCAAGAAGACTTGGTAATGCTGGCTGTCTTAGTGGAGGCACATGATAGCCCTTGTGATAAAACACTAACAGTTAGAAAATAAGCTACTAAAATACAAGAATCACTGCAGATATTGAAATAAAATTTACCTCCTGTTCCAACTCCAACAAACTGATGATTGACAGAGAGGAAGATTTAGGAAGTTCAGCAGCAGTCACCAGAGCAGCAAGAGGTAGAACTACATCAACATCACTACAAAAAAACCCAGATTTTTATTATTCAAACAATGTTTTGAAGTGCCACTTGAAATATAAAGTCCAAGGTGAGAAAAGGCTGGCTACTGTAATTGGAAAAAAAAAATAAAATATCTTCACCAGATTTACAAATGTGAATTTGGCTGATTCCAAAGGAAGCACTGACGAGAAGTCTGTTTGAACTACCGGCATCTAAAGAGAAAGCTCACGGGGAAAATATTTTATGAAGCTAGCTGCACATGAAAGGATTAGAGTACATGTAACCCACACACTGAATCTCAGCTTTGGAAGATGCAAGAACTGAAATTCTATTAAGAAATATTTATGTGCTAGTTCAGCCCTTAAAGGTTCTTTCCATTTGTGATCCTTTGTATTCAACGGTACAGCTGAGCCTGACAGCCTTCTGGGCAGAGTGGCTGTTTGCATTCAAGGCATAAAGTTGGAAGGACATAAGCCCTAAACAAAAGTACAGACTTCTAATGTCTTTTCATGGCTTCACTGGCTTGCAAACTTAGACTGTCATGTTTGTAAATACTTCAAATTTACAGTGTTTCAATGTTAATTATCCAAAACTGTATGCATCACTGACTACACGGTGTATTGCCAAGGATGACTCTGAGTTATTGTCATATTGATGGTAGAAATACTGTAGAAAAGAAAACACATGGTCAATTTTACCTCTAATTGTGCTTTTACACTTTTGATGAAAAGATCATTTCCTCAGTACTGAGGAGAAATGAATGCACTCCAGAAGGTCTGACATAACTAATTGGTTACTGTAGGAATTGCTAGTTGCTTAAAATCAAAGGGCTCCCGGGGAAAAAAACTTCCTCTTTCAGGGTAAACCTGTACTGGATGACTGATAAGGGAACCAAATAAAAAATACTTCTGAGAAAATTCTTGCATGAGGCACACTTCCAGCTTATGAAAGTGTCCTCATTCAAAGTAAATACAAAAACCAGAACGGACACAATTGTCTGGAACTGTCACTAATGATACACAGATTGCTAGCAGAGAATCTCAAGAAGAAGAATCAAACTTCAGCATTTTGGTGTCTTTTATAGTCACGTTGATCTATAGATTTACTTACTGAAAAGGTCCACCTGGCTTTTCAGCATGGAGAGATGGGGACACTGCTGGAGGGAGGTCAGAGACAACAGCAGGAGATTGACTGACTGGCAGCCCAGCTGCCCCAGGCCACTGACCAGGGGCCAGTGATGAGGAAGCAGCAGCAGAACGAGGAGCCAAAGAAGCCGGTGGAATCATGAGTGGATCCTGCTCTCTGGAAACTGTTGGCTGGAGCAGAGGCTGCAGGTTGCGTGTTACTGTTTGTCTCACGAGGGGTGGTGGAGGTGGTGGCTGCTGCTGCTGCTCCATCTGACTGCCGTAGCCAGTTCCATTTTTGAAGCTGTTCACAGCCTAGAGGCAGAAAAACATTTCTGCAAAGGGACTATGAGACTTCAGTATATATACCAACAAAAGCCTCCACAGAGTAAAATTACTTGTGTATTCCTGTAAATGCTATCAATCCTAAACTAAATCAACATACAGATGTATGAACACATCACATTAAACACTGATATTAATGACTGGTAACTCAGAGTGTTTGTATTTAAAGTAGTTCAGTGTTAACACCAAATGTGAAAGTGAGGCCATCATGTTAAGCAGAAGTATGACCCGAATTTGCCAGATTGTCTCTCAAGAGTTGTAACCTTCTGTAACGACAGATAATGTATTTGAGAAGTAAATTTAGCCTTATTCCATTTAGCCTTGCTTAAGGACATGTAAAATAATATTTTCTTCCCTTTCAGCTTTTTACAAATAGACTTTTCCTACAAACAGTTTATGTAAAAGTCATCACGTTACCTGCCGTAGGAGCTTGTTGGCAATTAAAGCATCGGGAGAAACGCCTGTCTGATGACATGTTGGGCATGTATGTTCCCCAGATTCTAGTAATGCTGTTCTAATACCTGTGAATAATTAGAATCATCAAAATAGTTTTTTAGCCAAAATAAGGAAATTTTTGGATTTATAATCAATTCTAAAAGCACGTATATGCTTAATGGGTGAATATGGTCTTGAATTAAGAACATGAAGCTATCAACAGCATAAAAAATTATAATGTTTCAACAGCGTAAAAAATTTCTAGTATGCAGCACATAACTACCCAGTTTTGATATTTCACTGTGTTAACATTTGAGGATGTAGAGTAGGCTGCATCTTGATGTTTGGATGCGTCTTTTATCCACTATCTAGTACAGTGAGGAGTCACCAACCTCAAGGTTAATGAATAAAACACATCTCAAAAAGCCATTAGTAGGTTCGAGTTCTGAAAGTTTTAACTAACTCTCCTGTGGAGAAGAATGTGGATTAAATGCCTAAATATGCATTTGTTGCAGACCACAGTAAGTCACCAGCGTTGGCTCTATAGTTTTGTATGGGGGAAAGGGCTGTGAACAGACTAAATGCATTTGATAACTAACACTGTAATCACCTACTCAATTAAGACTTTCCTCATACTTGTCCTTCTGCATGTAAAGAGAGTTTAACTAGATACGTAAAAAGGGAAAAAAGCTTTCTGCCTTTTTTTTTCCTTTCTAAGAGAAGAGTCCTTTCCTGTTCAGGATATACTTAAGTATTAAATGGAGCTGTGTAGTGGTTTAGACCACGCGGCCGCTACCCCTCCCCCACAAAGGGAGTGAAATACAAAGCCCCAAGACTGAAATAAGGAAAGGTTTAATACAACAGTGCAATAGCAACACAACAAATAACAACAATAATAACAGTAATAGTGATAGCAATGAACAGAGCAAAATAGCTACCAAATACAGCAGTTTGAAGCACGATGTACAAAACCACGAGTGCACCGCGCTCCGCGCCAGGAAAATGTGACCTGCCAGGATGTGACGTCCACATGGTATCTGAATAACCCGGCTAGAGCTTCCCCCCCCACTGCTGGGGAAACTTAACCCTATCCTGGTTAAACCAGGACATAATCCACCCCTTTATTCTATACCATGTGCGTCACATCCAGCTGCCACTTAGCAATGAGCATTGACAAAGAAAAATTAACAAAAGCACAGTATAACTCACGGTGTGTTTTCACCCACAATCAAGTCCCCTTGTGGTACGCATCGGACCTCTCCATCCTTCTGCATCACCCACCAGGTGCACCCAGGTCCTTGAGCAAAAACAATCCCGTGGATGGGTTTGCCTTTGCCCGGCGCAGGACTAACCCAGACCATTTTTCCCAGCAGGTCCCTCATGCGCACCACAGGGACTCTGTCCCCATCCACAACACGTGGAAGTTTTGACTGAGCCGGGCCAGCTCGATTGGCAGATCCTCTTGTGTTCACTAACCAAGTGGCCTTTGTCAGATGTGTGTCCCAGTGTTTGAAGGTTCCACCCCCCATTGCTCTCAATGTAGTTTTTAACAGTCCATTGTAGCGCTCGATCTTCCCGGAGGCTGGTGCGTGGTAGGGGATGTGGTAGACCCACTCGATGCCGTGTTCTTCTGCCCAGGCATCTATGAGGTTATTTCGGAAGTGAGTCCCGTTGTCCGACTCAATCCTCTCTGGGGTGCCGTGTCGCCACAGGACTCGCTCTTCAAGGCCCAGAATGGTGTTTCGGGCGGTGGCGTGGGACACTGGATAAGTTTCGAGCCATCCAGTGGTTGCTTCCACCATTGTGAGCACGTGGCGCTTGCCTCGGCGGGTCTGTGGCAGTGTGATGTAGTCGATCTGCCAGGCCTCTCCATATTTATATTTCATCCATCGATCTTCATTCCGCTGGGGCTTCACCCGTTTGGCTTGTTTGATTGCAGCACATATCTCACATCCGTGGATGATCTCTGCGATGGTGTCAATGGTGAGGTCCACCCCTCGATCTCGAGCCCACCTATATGTTGCATCTCTGCCTTGGTGGCCCGAAGTCTCATGGGCCCACCGGGCTATGAACAGTTCACCTTTACGCTGCCAGTCCAAGTCCACCTGAGCCACCTCAATCTTAGCAGCTTGGTCTGCCTGCTGGTTATGCTGATGTTCATCAGTGGCTCGACTCTTGGGTATATGGGCGTCCACATGGCGCACCTTCACAACGAGGTTCTCCACCCAGGCTGCAATGTCCTGCCATACTTCAGCGGCCCAGATGGGTTTGCCCTTGCGTTGCCAGTTGTTCTGTTTCCATTGCTGCAACCACACCCACAGGGCACTTGCCATCACCCACGAGTCAGTGTAGATATAGAACCTCGGCCACTTTTCTCGCTCAGCAATCTCCAAAGCCAATTGGATGGCTTTCACCTCTGCAAACTGGCTTGATTCACCTTGTCCCTCAACAGCTTCAGTGGTTTCTCGTGTGGGATTCCACACTGCAGCCTTCCATCGTCGATGTTTTCCCACAATGCGACAAGACCCATCAGTGAACAGGGCATATTGTTTTTCTTCCTCTGGCAGCTCGTTATATGGTGGAGCCTCCTCAGCACGTTTCACCTCTTGTTCTGGTGACATCCCAGCATCTTTGCTCTCTGGCCAGTTCATGATCATTTCCACTAATCCTGGGGGGTCGCGGTTCCCTATTCGAGCCCGTTGTGTTATCAACGCAACCCATTTACTCCACGTGGCATCTGTTGCATGATGTGTGGAGGGAGCCTTTCCTTTGAACATCCATCCCAGCACTGGCAGTCGAGGTGCCAGGAGGAGCTGTGTCTCAGTGCCGACCACTTCTGAGGCAGCTCGAATTCCTTCATACGCTGCCAGTATCTCCTTCTCAGTCAGGGTATAGTTAGCTTCAGAGCCTTTGTACCCCCGGCTCCAAAAGCCTAGAGGTCGGCCTCGGGATTCCCCATCTGCTCTCTGCCAAAGGCTCCAGGAAGGGCCATTCTCCCCGGCTGCGGTGTAGAGCACGTTCTTAATCTCCTGCCCTGTCCGGACTGGCCCGAGAGCCACTGCCTGGGTAATCTCCTGCTTAATTTGTTCAAAGGCTTGTTGTTGCTCTGGGCCCCATTTAAAATCGTTCTTCTTGCGGGTTACGTGGTAGAGAGGGCTCACAATCAGGCTGTAGTTTGGGATGTGCATCCTCCAGAACCCCACAGCGCCCAGGAAAGATTGAGTCTCTTTTTTGGTGGTTGGTGGGGCCATGGCTGTTATCTTGTTTATCACCTCCACTGGGATGTGGCGACGCCCATCTTGCCATTTTATTCCTAGGAACTGAATCTCCCTTCCAGGCCCCTTAACTTTCTGTCGCTTGATGGCAAAACCAGCCTTCAGAAGAATTTCAATTACCTTCTTTCCTTTCTCAAAGACTTCCTCAGCTGTGTCCCCACATACAATGATATCATCAATGAACTGCAGGTATTCTGGAGCCCCACCTTTCTCCAGTGCAGTATGGACCAGTCTATGGCAAATGGTGGAGCTGTGTTTCCACCCCTGGGGCAATCGATTCCAGGTGTACTGGATACCCCTCCAAGTGAACGCAAACTGTGGCCTGCACTCTGGTGCTATTGGAATGGAGAAAAACGCGTTAGCGATGTCAATCGTGGCGTACCACTTGGCTGCCTTCGACTCCAGCTCATACTGGAGCTCTAGCATGTCCGGCACTGCAGCACTCATCGCTGGCGTAACTTCATTCAGGCCACGGTAGTCCACGGTCAGTCTCCATTCGCCATTAGGTTTTCTCACTGGCCATATAGGGCTGTTGAAAGGTGAGTGAGTCTTGCTGATCACCTCCTGGCTTTCTAGTCGACGGATCAGCTGATGGATGGGGACCAGGGAATCTCGGTTAGTACGGTACTGCTGCCGGTGCACCGTCTTGGTAGCAATTGGCACTCGCTGCTCTTCAACCTTAAGCGACCCCACCACCGAGGGATCCTCTGAGAGGCCGGGTAAGGTGGACAATTGCTCAACCTCCTCCAGGGCAGCTACACCAAAGGCCCACCGGTACCCTTTTGGGTCTTTAAAGTACCCTCTCCTGAGTTAATCTATGCCTAGGATGCACGGGGCATCTGGGCCAGTCACAATGGGGTGCTTATGCCAGTCCTTCCCAGTTAAGCTTACTTCAGCCTCTAATAGGGTCAGCTGTTGGGACCCCCCTGTCACTCCGGAGATGCAGATGGATTCAACCCCACTGTGGCTTGATGGCATCAGGGTGCACTGTGCGCCAGTGTCTACCAAGGCCTTGTATTCTTGTGGTTCTGATGTGCCAGGCCATCGGATCCACACCTTCCAGTAAATCCGATTATCCCTTTCCTCCACCTGGCTGGAGGCAGGGCCCCTCTAATCCTGCTCACCATCACTCACTTGATCTAAGAGTGACTCCTGCAGGAATGACTTCCTGGTCCCCTCAAGAAGGTCAGGCATACTGCTGGCCATTCTATTCTGTCTGGGGGATTTCTGACTAGACACTGGAGCTGCATCTCTCTTGGAAGACTCCCCTTTCATGGTGGTCTTCCCTTTCAGTTGCTGTACTCGTGCAGCTAGGGCGGAAGTGGGCTGCCCATGCCACCTTCGCATGTTCTCCCCATTGTCGCGGAGGAAGAACCACAGGGTGCCCCGTGGTGTGTACCTTCTACCGCCCTTCTCTTGGGTGGGGAAACACCTGCCTCTAATGGCTGAGACATCGGCCCGTGCAGGTGAAACATAGGACATTTCCTGTTCCATTTTTTGGAGCCTCTGAGACAGTTCCTCTATGGCTGAAACCCAGGCATGTTGGGAGGAAGGGAGACTTCCCTCATAGTGCCGGAGCTGCATAGTCACTTCATCCACTGTCTGATTGTCTCGCCACCAGGATGCTGCTGCTAATGCTTTGGAATGTCCCTCTAGTCCACTCTGCAGGAACTTCCGCCACATCAGCTGTGTGCAAGGGACCAGATCTGGATCCAATGGTGACTGCTCATCATTCAGATCACCATAGATCATATCAAACACAGCCATTTCCCTGAGGTTTTGGATGCCTTTCTCCATGTCGGTCCACTTGCCTAACCGACATAGAGAATCGTCCTTGTAGGGGTACCTCTCCCTCACAGCGAGCAGGAGTCGCTTCCAAAGGCTGAGGGTTTGAGCCTGTTTCCCTATTGCCTTGTCAATACCAGCCTGCTTGGCTAAATGTCCAACCTGCTTGGCCTCTCTCCCCTCCAATTCCAAACCAGCAGCTCCAGTATCCCAGCACCAGAGCAACCAGGTGCAAATTTGCTCGCCTGGAAGGCGGCCGAAATCCTTCCGCATATCTCGCAACTCACTGAGGGATAGAGATCGGATGATTACCTCCGGCTCTTCCTCCTGCTCTCGTGATGGGTCTGGTTCATTATCACCCTGTGCACTGCGAGGGGATTTTTTGGTATATTTGGTTTTCCGTATCGGGGCAACTGATATTGGTACTGCTTGTCCCTCTGGCTCAGCTGCTGTGCTGGTGGAGGCGACCGGTACTGGCGCTGCCTGTCCCCCTGGCCCAGCTGCTGTACCAGCATGCTCACTTTCAGACCCTGCAGCTCTTTCGCCCCCTTGAGGGCAGTGATCAGTGTTAAGGGCAATGCGGTAAGCATGGGCAAGCCCCCAGCACATCGCAGCGAGCTGCATCTCCCGGGGTTTGTCAGATTGGCAGCACACCTTTTTCAAACACTCCACCAGTTTATCAGGACTCTGCACTTGTTCAGGAGTAAAGTCCCAGAACGTTGGGGGTGACCACTCACTCAGGCACTTGCCCATCTTCTCCCACATACCTAGCCATTTATAACTATCTGCCCCCAGGGCAGGTTTCCAGGTGGTGCTATTGTTGGAGAAGTACCGCATGGCCCAAAACAAGATCTGGCAGGCATTTAGAAAGCATTGTGCTGCAAACACACTGGCCAGGAGGCTCCAGGGATAGCTGAAACTCTCAAAAACCGAGAGAATCTCTTCCCCTGGCTCACCCACAGAGGGGCTGAGACCCCAAACAAAAGCCCAGGCAGCAAACAGGTATTGGTTCACCCCCACAAGCAGCGAAACGAGCCCATTATAAGCAGACAGTAACCAGTAGAGCAAAACAAGTCCCTTGATACATTTTCCACCGAGAACAAACACCAGCACTGGGAACACACAGGGGATATAAGGATTAATCCAGCCCCACCACGCAAGCAAATTGCCCAGCATTGTAAACGCTTATCAAACAATACAAGTAAAACCAGAAAAAATTACACCTAACAGATTGCTCTAACACTTCTCCTTTTGTCCTTATTTCAGTCTTCTCCAGCCTCACGTTGGAGCGCCAAAGTTGTAGTGGTTTAGCCCCCGCCGGGGTCTGAGACCACACGGCTGCTGCCCCTCCCCCACAAAGGGAGTGAAATACAAAGCCCCAAGACTGAAATAAGGAAAGGTTTAATACAACAGTGCAATAGCAACACAACAAATAACAACAATAACAATAACAGTAATAGTGATAGCAATGAACAGAGCAAAATAGCTACCAAATACAGCAGTTTGAAGCACAATGTACAAAACCACGAGTGCACCGCGCTCCGCGCCAGGAAAAAATGTGACCTGCCAGGATGTGACGTCCGCATGGTATCTGAATAACCCGGCTAGAGCTCCCCCCCACTGCTGGGGAAACTTAACCCTATCCTGGTTAAACCAGGACAAGCTGGTAACAAAGTAATTGCGTTATCTCCTATTTCTACTTTCAGAAGATCAAATGTGATGGTTTGAATTAACAAACACTTACATTCATCACAGTAACTGCTTCCACAGCAGGCAATATCAACTGCATCAGTCATTATATCTTTACAAATGAGACATAACAACTCGTCTGGAATAGGATTATCATCATCATCATCATCTGAAGATGAGGATGGCTCCTCTGGTAAAAAGGGAGGCTTTTCCTTCTTTCCTCTGGCATAAGCATCCCTGGAGGGGGGATGGGGAAGGAAAAAAAAAAAAAAAGTTAAAGATGGGTAAGGGAGAACTTTCCCAAGCTTTGGATTTTATCAAAGGAAGGTAATAGATGGAATTCTTCTCACTCCACATTAGCCTTCAAAAACATAGGCATTTAGTTTAAACTACTTTTCTATAGCCACAAAACCAGAAGAGAGATGGGGGAATAATGTTCCTTCCACGGAACTCTCCCATTCTTTGGATCAATTAAGAAATTAGCTCAGACTAGAAAAGCCATTTTTTGACAGCTAGAAATCAGATGTAATGAATCCCACCTCTCCTTTGCCAGAGGGTAAATGTAAATTGCAGGCTCTGTATAAAGTTAGTCTTCAAGTAATTACATTTTATGAATGAAAGTCTGTGTTACAGCTTCTACAGAAGGAGATCCATGACAGAAAAACAGAGGTGCTACCAAGTGCATTTTAAAACAGCCACTCTTGTCAGCACACAGCAGGATTTTCTTGGGTTACAGCAACAGGAAAACGTCACTCTGCTTCACACATGGGATTTGATAAATGTCAGGGAGAGGAAATCTCACTCCAACAGCTATTTGTTAAATTTTTCAAGAAGTCTTCGAAACAGAAAACAGAAGCAAAAGGAGCTTTCAAAGAGAACAACTCCACTGTAAACACAACTGAAATGTTTTGTAGAAATACAGATTCTTAGCATAACACAGGTTTAACCAACTTCCAGGGGCATGAACAGTGGGACCACTCTATTTTAATATTAGAAATCATCACAGGTTTTAAGGTTAAGATACAATGACAGTGCTTCTTCCCCCGCAATTACAGATGCTGGCCAGCTTGGTGGCATTGCCACTCAGACACTGACACGTGGCTTCTCTCCTTCACTTTTTGGTCAGACCAGCTAATTCCATACTCACGCATTAATAATTGGTATTGCATATTTTCCAGTCTTTGTCAACATTGCACCCTTTGTACTGGGATCTTCTACCTCCACCATGAAACTCCTGGGAATTCCTGTGCTCTTTTTAAGTCTGGGAACAGACTCAAAATTTCTGTCCTGTTAAGAAAAGAATTGCAGACATATCTCATCTTAAGATGTTAAATGAATTTCAATTATTATTTTAAGCAGGAAAAGCCTCTAACCCTCTCCTTTTACCTAGACTAAGGGTTGCTCGACTGAAATACTCGTTTTCCTAAATGAATATAGCCAGGATGCTCCAAAGGCTCAAGCAGTGTTCTGAACTCATTCAACATTCTTTGGCTTAACTTCAGGGTCCTTAAGGGTGAAATATCCCTCAGCTCCCCATCCCCTCAGAGGAGGGGCACAAACCCCCTCCTCCTCCAAAGCGCAGTTCAGAGGGAGAGCTTAATGCAGGGCTCTGGATCGGCCACTGGGGACACTGATATTCACCACCTATGGATGAAGGTTGAATTTATGCCTCATGCCTATACATTCCGTGACTAACGTTAAATGGCATGAATTAAGTGATTAAATGACATGAATATTCAACCAGAGACTTGTGTAATTAAAACATACAAATTTTCAATAGATGGGGTCAAGAGAAACATCTTTTAATGCAAAGTACTAAAAACTGTGAACTGTCATTAAAAAGAGTTAAAACCAGAAATATTTCCAATAATATTGAAATAGATGAAAATATACATGAAAGTGCACAGAGAAAGATCTATGGACATATTTAATGTCCATGAGCTAGAACAAAGAGAATGTCACATTTATAATTCCAGATTTCCCTTAAATTTTGAAGGGGTTTGCACTGTTGCCATATAACCTCTGTGTTTCACCCCAAGAGAAACAGTTCTTAACATGAGTATTCATGTATTTGTTACATAACTGCCAAGGTAAAAAAATTTAAAATTAAGTAACACTAGAAGTCCCCCACAATCTTACCTCATTTGTGGGGCAGTTCTTCCTATAGTGGCCAGGTTTTCCACAATGAAAGCAAGTATATGATGGTGGAAGTGGACCCACGGGTTTCTTCATGTAACTAAAAGTTTTTTGGGAAAAAAGAAAAGGTATGCACGTGCCTCTCTTGTTCAAACAACCATCTCTACAATTTTTCCATAATCTTCAAAGAACGGATTTGACCTTATCAACACTTACTTGACTGGATCATACTGATGACAAGACTGTATCATCATAGCTTTTATTTTATCTTCTTCAGAAGCGTTGGCTTCAGCCAGATTGGAAGTCTGTTTAACAGGTAATTAATTATTTGACACAAACATCAGAATCACATTTAAGTCCACACAGCCAAAGACAACACCGCCCACCCAGTCCTGTAAAGAGCAGCACCACGCTAGCCGAGGTTGCATGGAAACAGCTGCTTATATGAAATAGAGTTGTCCTGAAGATGTTCTGGGGAGTCCTTACGCCATTACATGGTGTTTATGTGCCTGGTAACCTGCTTGAAAAGAGCATTCCTGGGCACTCAAAACCTTAGCCTCTGTCTGTACCTTACACAAAGACCTATGTAACCGATCCAGTTTTCCTCCAAGTGGACTGAAGCTGTGTGTAGAAAAAATTATACTATCCAGTATTTTCAAGCTGATTTTTAAGCTCCTGACTATTTGAAGGAGGAGATCTCTAATGTACATTTAACTGAGAGAGATGTATGCAAGTATGATTTACATTTTGCAGCATTAAAAGGACACACAACTTTATAGAGTCAGGGAAGTTGTTTTAGCTTGCTGAAATTCAGCTTCAGACACAGAAGCATTAAAAGCAATCAAGCTTTTATAATAGTGCAGCAAGGCAAAAGATTCTTTTCAGTACAATTTTGACCATCATGTGCTGTAGGCAGCCCAAACTGCATGTCCCCTGCCTACTAACTTCTTCATATTAAGTGATTTAACTACAGTCAGCACTACCTGCATTTTTTTTTCCAGCTGACTGTCCTTTTAGCATACAAATTGTAACAGAAACCTTACGCAGAACTAGATCTTCAAATTATGGAAGCCATCTGCTTTTTTTTTTAAGTAGTATTTGTTCAAATGCCTTTATTATTACACACTAGTCCAGATACAAGCAGGGCCTAAGGGAGTGATTGTGAATGATCTGGACCTTCAAGCAGCTGTCATTCAGATCAACCACTCATGGTTTTGGTTTTATGTGCATTCATTCACAAAAGCAACCAAGTATTTTCAACATCCTATGAAATCATTCCTGTTAACATTTACAGAAAACTTTACAGATACTTGACTAATTTGCGTGAACCCAAACAGTTTACAAAACACATCCAGAACCCACAAAGCATTACTAGGAATAGACCAAAATTCAACTATGGCATTCAATACACAGTAATAATCAAACAGAAAGCGCTCAACACATTGCCTCCATGCTAAGCCAGCCTGCACATCAGGGGTTAGAGTAAGTAACAGTTCTGAGCTGCCTTATGTAATGTTCCTGCATTTTTCTGACGTACTTGAATTTTCTCAAAGGCTTAAGTGTGTACGTCACTTGGGCAGTTTTTCACATGTTAGAGTAAAACTTCACATGAGTTTACAAAACCAAGGATGCGTTTAGGGACAGCACTAATGGAGACCAATTTCTTTTGGTGGCTACCTTCCAAACTTTGTGAGGGTTTTTTGGCCAAACGTACACAATTTAATTTCTACAGTGAGAGAGGGAAGAAGTTACTAGTGGGACAAGGTTTGTCTGTCTTAGAAATTAACTCCAGCCTTTATTTTCAGAAGAAAGAACTAGCTCCTCTGTGTTAGGCCCTGCCTTCTCTAATCTTCACAGATTTAAAGACTAGTAACTTAATTGGCTAGCACTAGTCCTTTTCACAAAGTGCAATCACTAGTGCTTTCCCAGACAAAGTTACACATTACTGAGCAAAAAAGCAAGCAGTTCCATAGCAAACCATGGCATTACAGCAGTTTCAGAAGGTCACATCTGCTAATATGCCACACATACACGTTGGTATATTCCTGCAAACAGGTACATTTGCACGATTTACACAGTCTGAATTCAAATCAATTAGATTCTGTTGTCCACTGTATATATACTACAATTTATGAAACTGTGTAACATTTGAAGCATGGATCTATAACTATAGTGACTAAAAACTCAAAAATAGCCATGCAATTGTCCATGTTACAGAAAGGCTCCTATTTTGGCTCTTGCAAACACTCCTGAAATGTCCATAACTTGCAGCCAATTAAATTCTTCTGTAAAAATTGTGTTACTTTCCAATGCAAAATTAATAAACCATATGAAAAATGGTAAGCAGCTTCTGAAGTGCTGCTTCTTTGTGTCTTAAAGATGAGTAATACTGCAACATAATGTTGAGGCTAGTAAGGTACTCCCCCCTTCTATCTTCCCAAACTGGGGACTACTCTTTACAGGATAGTATCAAAATAGACACACATTCTAAAGTTAAAATAAATCCGCTGAATTATTTAAAATTAAAGTTTTGTTCACATTACAACAGTTATCCAGATATAGGTCACAGTGGAACGTTTAAAAATATGAAGCAAACATTTTTCTTGAAGTGTTTGACAAGAATATATATATACCTTAGTAAGCTGGGCCAGAGAAATAGATGTAGATGAGTCCTCAATCTGTTCACAAAAAATTAAACACATATTCAAGTTCTACAGCCAAAACATAGCAAGAGTTAACCTCTACTGTAGTCTGAAAGTCTGCACTATACCCTCTGAATGTCACTGAAAGAGGTGTTTCCAACCTAGTGTTATTGTATTTTTCAAAACAAAGTCCAAACCTATGACAACTTAAGAGTGCCTATGTGGTGAATGAGAAGAAACTAAAATAACCAAACCTGCTTGAGATCAACTTATTGCTCCAGAATATCTGAGACGGACCGTTGTCAAAAGCTCACAACTGCTTAAAACTCAAAGGTGTAACGAAGCTGTCAATTTTCAGTTAAAAAGGATTTTAAAAAATATTTATTTGAGGAGGAAGCGTCACTACAGGAAATTTATTTTCAGTGTAGTTTGTAAATTAATCAGTTAATGTTTCATCATTTATAAATGCACATGGTTATGCTTTTACGAACATTAATTTTTTTTGAGGCATCTATGTTAGCTTATGGTAAGATGCCAGGGAACACGTGAAGCTAAAAGAACGTTAACCTTATTTATGAACATGTGATTTGTGTTTATACACATGCTAGTAAGAAAAAGGGAAAAGAACTCTTTTCAAGTAACAAAAACCCGTTTGATTTAAATCAAATATATCAACATGGTTCGTGTAAATGCATTACACTCACTACTAGGGTGACTGGGCCAGTTAAACTCACAATGAAAGGCATTCATGTCCAAAAAGGAACTCTAACCAATCAGTGATAGAATTGCAGATCTCAGATTAGTGGGTTTAGACCTACGTTCAAAAAGTTTTCAATTTAAAGTTGATTGCATACTATTCCACAAGAATCAGAGGCTGTATTCTTTACAGAACACACAGATAGAGTTCATGAATTTCTAGATTAAGTTATCCTAACAGCTTATCAGTGATCAGATCCAATGATCCAGGGTTAGTGTCATGCCTCACATCATTCTCATGAGCAGTTATAGTTGAAATAAAGACGGAAAATAAAAAACACTACATAGTAATTTGTGTACCATAAGGACTACTTTGAAATGTGTAGTTACACATAGTGTTTGACCCAAGTGGGAAATCAGGATCTAGACCACTAGCAGTCAAGTATTTCCTTGTGTTAGTTGTTTACATTTTAACAGCTGAATGACAGTGTTTTCAAACGCAAATAAAAATGCTGCCCCTTTCCCAAATGTAAATTCCAAGTGGTGGTATACTAAAGAAAATCTTTAACTTTTGGGAAACTAAAACAGCAGTCAACCCGCAAGTCACCCAGATTAAAAAATGTACTGCAGGCAGAAGTTAAGAAAAAGAACAGGTATTATCCACAAATGCACCAGGCTCTAACCTTGTGCCAAAGTTTGCACACTGTATTAGAGACAGTGACGTACTCAGAGGGGCCCAAACAATATCACTTCACTTATACAGTTCTAGGAACAAATACCCAAGTACTTCAGAGCATGAAAAGGAATCATTTAGCTGCACAGAACTGTCCTCAAAACATATGGGATATGTTGGGTTTGGTATTTGTTTGAACACCCAAGTCAGAAGTAATAAACAGCACCAAGTTAAACAACAATGGTTTCTCAGTGGGTTTTGATAACATTTTCTGAAACCATTAGGCAAAGAAAGTATTTAAAAACAAAATCCAAGTGATACAAAGTGAAAATGGCAAAAAATACATTCCAAACAATTTTAATTGCAAGAAAGAAAAAGCACACAACCACGTATACTAACATACATATTACTACCTATAGAGAGGCAGATGTAGAACATGGAACCAAGTTCAGTTGTGCAAACCCTGAACCTACCTGATCTGACATGAGGTCATTCAGGAAATATTCCAGCATATTCAATATGAAACACAATGCATCACTAGGCACAAATACCAACATTCACATCAGACCTGTGCAAATGGTGGCATTACTCAGTCTTTACTATGTTGGATCAAATACATTGTCTTTACAATGTATACTATATTTTACTGGAAAATATATTAACATAATGTTTAGAAAATTAATGCAAGGCTACATGGTTTAGAAATAAGTGCAGTATGTAGAAAAAAGTGTGAGATTGTGTTTTTACATACTGCTTTTGATGTTCCATTCACTGGCTCAGTCTGACTTCTAGAAGAAAATAAAGAAGAGGAATAAAGGTGATCAGAACTTAAAATAAAGCACTTTTACCCAGCATAAAGCAGTGAAAACAGATTACAAAATTTGAACATTAAAATATTATGTTCTGATAGTCTAGTGAATGTGGAAATTTATTCATCTGCATAAACTGTTCTCTCTTGGTACATTCAGTGCAACTAAAAAAACCCCCCAAAATTACATCTCTACTTTGTCACCAATTACTCTGAGACTTACAGCTATAGAACACAACAGTGCAAGAGGGACTCCTCAGATATTTTGTCTCTGCTACATGAGTATCAAAAAGATGAAATCTGTACTGCAGTTTTGTGTTCTTAAATAATTAACCATCAAAATAGGAAGGCAACTTCAGCCAATCTGTATATCCCTAGTAATACAAATAGGTACCAAATACCAGGTACCAGTACTTTAGCTTCTTAGAACAGTGATAGTCTAGACAGTCCAAAGTGCAAGTTTACTTAAGTGAAAACAGTCATCTGACAAAGAAATAATAAAACAGTCAGCATCATAGTCCTTGGAATAGTGTTTCTTTGTGGAAGCCCAAGCACTGTGTTCAGATATCTACCATACTTAGCCATGAAAGTGCCAAAATACTAAATGTGTTACACAGGCTATATTGACTAAAAATAGAGTAGAAATGTCACCTGAAAGCAGTTTCTAAGATTTTGTGTGATTTAGGAGCCCTGTGACAAAAAAAAAAAAAAAAAAAAAAAAAAAAGAAAAAGGTGTTAATTGCCAGAATTTGCTTTAAGATAATCTTGAAAATGCTGCAGTATTTCAGGAAATATTTATTACATTTAAAAACTTGCTGAGGTTCCACATGCTCATTGATCTGTATCTGCATGCGACTCATCATGTCATGAATCAGACATGCAACCACTGATATAGCTAACAAACAATTCATGCATCAAAGTGTCCCATGAGCAGGGGCAATTCAAAGGCTGCTGTGGAATTTATGTACAAGTAGAAAGGCTCATGCTTCCTGCCACTGCTGGAACACCCCCAGCCTCACGAACACAGCCACTCCTGAGGATGAGGAAGTCCAAGGAAATCCTTTAGATTACCACACAGTAGTTTCTTCATCCATTTACCTTGAAGAACATACTACAAGGCGAGTTATGCGTTTTTGAAGGTCCCTCCACCGTTACAGCACACATTCATCATTCCCAAACATTCACCACTCTACCAGTTGCTTCTACAATGTTTCCAGCTGAAGGAACACAAAGCCAATCAGCCTGGTTAATTTTCAGTGCTGGAACAGCAGTGCCATTCTCTCCTTATCCCCACGTATAGGTATTCATTTGATCTCTGATGCTAGCAGCACCTATCCTCTCATTTTAGGGCAGCATTACAACATGAGGAGAGGCTGCCATCCAACCAGAAATAGAAGATGCAGTGACAAGACAGCACTAAGCAGACATATTTAAATAAACCCCCAAAGCAAAGCCATGCTTATAAGCACAACGCTGGGGCATCCAGAATTACTAGGCAGTTGCCTGAAAGCACTGCAGCAACTACTGCAGTAATATGCCCAAAGTTTACATGCAGAGCCACATAAATGCAGGGTTTTTTGCTTACAAATGCTTCATGGGTACCAGGATGCTGCTGTACTGTTTCTTCAAGATACTCGGTAGCTCATCAGTCTACTTTATTTATTGAGAACCAACATTAGAAAGACATGGAAAAACCACAAGCTAATAATATCTACTAATTGTGGTGGAGAGGCATCTCTTTAAGAAAACACGACCATTCACACAGTGCTAATGTAGCTGATACAGAACTGAACTGTATGAATACATAAATGACAGCAATAGTCTTGTGGTCAGGATTGCATTTGAATAGCTGTAATTTGAATCAGTACGCTCAATTCTCTGTCATCCATAAATCTCAGGAATACAGAATTAAAACCTGGAGCACGGGTATCAGCTTAGGGTAAAATCAGACTTAGGAAGATGACTAGTAACATTTGGTAACATGCTAAACTGCTTACTGAGCTTCAAGTTTGTAAAGATTTAACTATTCCTTCATCATACTCACACAAAGACAATACACTTCAGGATATTGTTCTTCTCTTGCCTGAAACGGATATCATCTTCAGGAAACTAACAGGTCTCACTTATGAATGACACTTCTTGTTTGCATGGTTCGCCGGCTGACAACCCTTCGTCTTGCCTCTATAGCTAGTACGCAACATACCCAGATCTGAGGCGTAAGAATACCTGCCATATCCTGCCCCTCCTTCCCCAAATGCAACAAATAGTCAACACTGAGAATCAGACTCTTCTGAGGTGGGAACAAATTATATGTTTATACTACAATGTGTATCTGTCTTTACTATAAAAGCAATAAAAGCAAACACATATAATAAGGAATCTCTCCCCGTAGAGGCTACAGGATCTACAACTTGACTCTCAGAAAACTATCAACCCAAGAACAAACCAAACAGAATCAGTCCCAGCAGGACTAAAAATGTAACTCTACTGTGGGACAGACACATCAAAACCTACCCCATGACAACCAAAAGGAACAGCAGCTTTAGCAAGAAAGATACGATTCCAATGCCCCTGTAAACTAACCTCCATAAAAAAAGCTAACACACTGCAACCCCTCACAGACTACAATGCTTTATGGGTACTTACATAACATGTGTTCTGCTGGCAGCTTTAACTCCTCCAACAGGGACTCTTCTAACAATTACCAATGAGTTCTTAGGAATCAGGGCGTTATCATCTGTGTATTCTGAAAACAACACCAATACAGAAGAAAACATTAGTCAGTTCGTAAGAATGTGTATTAATCTGTAATTACATAGCACTTGAGAGAACCCCTTCACAGACATCAAAGAAAAATTTTATACGTAACATCGTGCTTTTATTGTCTCAACACACTAACAGTACCTTTCAGGAAATCTTCAGGTTTGAATATCAAACACAAGCAGCAAAATCTTTTTCATTTTTTTAATAGTTTGAATGCAAAATGGTCTCAGACGTCACTAAAGGAGAGTCTGCTCATGCATGAGGTTCTTTCCTGATCTAGCTTAAGTTGCTTTTGCTTCTGTCAGGCTACAAAACCCAATAGATCTTTAGAGAAAAACAAACCACAGCAAAGTCTCACCTGCATAAACCAGATTCTAAAGTCTGACCAGCTTGCCCCGCAACAAAACTGCACTCGGCTAAAGCATGAAAACTCTGCACTGTTGCTTTCTGAGCTGTTCACTAAAAACGATTCCCCTGTGCTGCGAGTGCTGGGGACTGACAGAACACAGAAGAGAGCCGCCAGCTCTGTTTCTTGGAGCTTCATCCATCGACAGACACACTTGGCAAGCTCAGTGCTTTACATTTAAATGGAAACGAAACTGGCAGTGCTAGAACTCGGATCACAGAAATTTAGGGGGGGCGGGGGTTGAGCTTGCTTTCACTAGTAGGGCAGAACTGGCCCAAACTAAAGTGATATTTCCCCTCTCATCTGGTTTGAATTAACCAAAGGGACATGAATTTTTTCAATTCATTTTTTGCAGAGCAGAGAGACTCAAACTAAATTACTCATGAAGACAGCCTTGGAAAGCCTTTTGAAAACAGTGTGTGCCTGAAGCTCTCCATGCTTTGCCTCGGCTTACACCATGTTAGTTTTTTGAAGAGGAGCAAAGCCTTCTGACCTTTTACATGAGGCCCAAACAGAAAACCCAACTACCTGAGACAGAGTAAGCTAAAATGCAAAGACATCTCCATGAGAAGGGTTTTAATATTGTACTTACACAATCTGGATATAACTAAATATTTTAAAGCACTATCAGCAGCCATTCCCTGTAATCCGCTACGGTTTTAAGCATTAAAAGCCTTTATCTTTGCAGACCAAATCAGAATGATGGTCTGAAAACCAAAGATGCTAGATATCAAGTCAAGCTCTGTCAGGGTGGCTTTGCTCCGTGATCTCCCACAAAATAGGTGCATTTCACAATTTACACTTCATTTATCAGTATATTATTCCTGTGGGCAGGAACCTCTCTTAGACCAAAACATACTTAACCAGAAGACATTATTTCAATAATGACATGAAAATTTTACTTCCATTTCCAAATGACAGAACGCTTCTTCAGAAAACTGAGAAATCATATAGCTGAAACTAATTCCTGCTCTTCCCCCTTAGGGAACTGAACAGCAAGCTTCCTCTGGACTTCAGAGTAGTTTCAAACTGCAGGAGAAAGGGCTACTAATGACAAAACCAGAAGCTTTTACAGAAGTCATATCCTGAAACCAGCCCCTAGAGCTCTTCTCAAAAGGAAAATCTAACCTTATACAGCCAGCCATCAAGAGAGGCCTCCACTGGGACTTTCTGATGGCAGAAGAGTTCAAGTAGTAGTGATGCCCAAACTGGGTGATCATGCCAGCGGCAGCTCTGGAAGCCCAAAGCAGCTGTTTCCACCTGCTGAACAGAGTCATACAGAGTGTTCTTTCTGGTCCAGATCACAAACCACTGGACTGAGATTTCAGACATACAGGGTAAGCATCAGTGGCTCCACAAAAGACAGGAGTTTGCTACGCCTGTGCCCAGCTGAGGATTGTGGTAGTTCCACAGAAGATTACAAGTGGCAGCACCTCTCCTAGAAAGAGACTGTAGGTATGCAGACAGCAACCAGTGCTTTATTCAAAAATTGACCAATTGAGCTCCAGCCTGCAGAGGTCAATTGGAACACGCACAACAGGTGTACAATGCAAAAAGAGGAATAAGTCCTCTTTTCGTATTTCATGGCAAATCATTGACCTTTAGAAGAGAAACATTGACATCTGCCTTCTGAATACACTATCCTTGCATGTAGAGAGACATATCCTTGTTTTCAATCTGCTTGTTAAGCACACAGTGAAGAGAGCTCCAGCCATTTAATAACAGACTGATAGAAAAATTAATTCACCTTAAAAGTCAATCAGTATACTTCTAAATGGATGAACTGAAGAGTGACAACAGCTTGGTGAAGTAAAGGCTTTATTTGTATAGGACACATCACTGCACATACTTGTATTTGGTACTTGAAGTATCCCACCAGCTTGGTCACCGAGTCAGAGAATTTGTGGAAGAGGGTTTACATACAGCAGAGTACATTGCTGAGTTTAGTTCTGTGAAGGGACCTCATAGCAGTTGGCTTTAGTATTATTTTTCCTTCACCTCAATTAATTGAATTCGTTTTGGTTATTAAATGTTATTAAAGGTGACGTCAAACAATGTAGACTAAAAAGTTAACTTTTTTGTTTTAAATAGGAAAGGACTAAAGCTGAGCGTTATTCCTGAAGTCCCCAGAAATTTTTGTTTGCTCCATGTGAATTTAACAGATGCCAGCTTAGTCTAACAGCTCTCAGACTAAACTGGAATCTCCCAGCAGGAGCCTGTTCCCCAGACTTGGCAACTACCAGGAGCTGTGAAGCAGTGTCACTCTGCCTTGCCATGACTCCACATCTGCAAAGTGAGCAGTGACATCACACTCAACAAGTTGACTTTTCACAGTTGTCCAAGCAGAGCTCCAACAGAAATGATCAACAAAGATGGAGATAACAACATTGCTGATTCCTATTCCCTTACAGCACAAAACTTGTTTTACTGCCAGTGATGGCCAGGAAGTGGCTACTGGGCTTCTGTCAATCTGACAATCTGTCGATCTGCAATTAAAAATAAGGATTCGGTTAACTCAAAAAACATGCAAAAGTAAAGGAATACTTGGATGGTATATTAAAGTCAAGAGCAGAAGAGAGATAACAGTCTAAAACTTGCTATCTATTCTACATGAACAATATGCTTGAAAGAGCCAAGGGAAAGAAGTATTTCAAGGAATGGATGGAGGCAGACGAGTTAAACAATGGCTACTCTGACTGCTGCCTTGTACTGACTTAGAAATCTTAACAATTGCATTAGTGTCCACAACCTTATTCCTGCAAAAAAGTACAAACAACTCAGGTTGTGCTCTGAAGTTTGTACTGCTTCACATTTAATGAACAATTAAAAAATCCCATTTTTAAATTAATCTATAATTCTGAAAATCTATATCTATATATTATCATCTATAATTCTGAAAATTTAATAATTTGTGCCATATGTACACTATAAACAAGTTACAGACAAACATTCCTACTTTATATTTTATGGTCTGCTTTAATCCACTGGTTTGAGTCTGACAACATGACAAAAGCATCTCTCTGAGCACTACCTAGAAAAGTATTTTCACCCAGGTTAAGTACAGAGGTTCATCAGAAGGCAAGCCTGTATGTGAAACAATGCAAAGCCTTTATTAGGCCAACCAGCTGTTACGCCGCTGGTGGAAGGATTTGCAGAGTAAGAGATGAAAATGACTATCAATGTGCCAGAGAACAGGGGAACTCCCGAGAACACATTTCTCCCTAGCACTTAAAAATGTGCTTTCTCATTATGTCATTTTTTTAACTCTGCTCTAATCAACACCACTTGCACTCTTTGCAACAAAAATCATCTATGGAGCTGGCACTGAAAGCGCTGCCTCGAAACATCCTGATTAATAGACGACTATTATTTCTGCATTTTCAGCTTCCACTAGAATGATCAGTGATCTCATCTCCACCTGGCGTATCATCATTTCTTGAATTAGCTAGTTCAGTAGGCTAAACAGTTCATTTGTGTTACTATCATACAGTGCTGTGCTCCAAAAGAGCACCTCTCTGGCTTTGAAAGGATGAGTCGACAAAATCTAATATACTTTCAATCATAAATCTGATTATACAGACCATCCGATGCCTGAATGTCTTACTGGCCCTGCTTGCCACTTCAGCGTGTGACTGGGAAAGCAAAAGCAATGCTGGAGACAACACGGTAATGAACCAAACTGAGCCTGGCCTGAGCACCTGGCCAGGGGACGCGACCCGAGCTGACAGCACAGCCCGGAGAGGTCCCAGACTGCTGGTGACAGAGTCAAAGCAGCCGACTCCCAGACAGGCAGGGCATGAGCTCCACCGTGACATCACGTTTTGGGACCTCAGACAGGGAAACAGGGAACTCCATCCCCTCACTGACAGCTCCATAATGCTGCACGGCAGCCCAAGAATTCCTTGCACTCCGAGGTGTAACCAGAGCAACTCCCCCACACGAGCACTGCACAGAAAACGGCCAAGGTTTAAAAGTTGCTTAAATGTTTTCTCTAAAAGGCTACGTTTGCAGAGTGTTGAAGACTTTCCAGTAGACAGACAGACATCAGCTGTGAGGCCAAATGATGTCACTCAGAGTTAGCATGAGTCTGTTTTGAAGACATCACACCGTGGCACTACTAAAACTGCCAAGTGCGTGCTGCAACACTGAACTCGGGCAAGTTCTGAGTTCAGGAGACAGTCTTAAAGAGCATTATTCTTCCTTAAAACTATTCATCTAAGACCAGCTCAGAGTCCCGTTTTTGGTTTTAGATTTTTCTGTATTTAGCCTGATAAGCAGAATTGCACATTCTCCAAGTGTTTGGGTCAGGATGTTACAGGGCAGGAAAGAGTACTCAAGAAACCAGAGTTTTGGAGTTTGCAGTTCTCCCACAATATTGTGAGAACATCTGTTATAAGAGACAGGTCAAGAATTTCAGATCAAATTAAAAGGAGGCAAGTTTAAATGCATCATTCTTGGGCACAGGCTTTTTGAAGGGAATTCTGCCTCTGAGAACATGCCTCTGCAATAAGCATGGAAGAGGACACACACACATTCCCTCTCCCTTTTTAAAATAGGTCCCAACCATCCATTTTGCCTTCCCAGCATCTTAAAAAGAGTCCATCCTATAATTTTTTTCTACTGATATTTAAAATCCTGTTTACTTTTAGCTTATATTAGCATTGCTTCTATTACTAGAAGCACTAGAACCATTACTATGAAAAGTAACGGTTACTGAGCTGTAAAAAGTCAGAGTACTTGGACAAATCTGAACAAGTAGGCCACCTTCACTTTGTTCTTTCCAAGATCATTGCAACACGTAGTCAGGGCTCCTGCACAAAGTTGTAAAAAACCAGTGTGTCCACATGTAAGAATTCCAAACATCCCATTTAGGCAGAATATCCTGGTCTAGTTTTTTCCTTTACTTTCTGAAGGGGAGTTTAAGCATCTACATCTGAATAATAAAAACTGAAATTCATGGTTATGCATATAAACCAAAAATTTGACATGCACATATATTACACCAAAATATATTCTTTAGCTTTGCTCTAAAAGCCACTGAAGGGTTCTTGCATTTTCACATGGAAAACACCCTTACGAAAGCTTCAATAAGCATCTGTGACACTAATATAACAAGTTTAAAATTTTAGACTCATTTTACAAAAGTCAAAGTGCAACACAACCCACCTAGAGGAGCACTTGTCACTGGCTCCATCACAGTTTATTACCACACAAGGTTCTGGTTTTAGGGCTCTGTTTTACACAGACCCAACTATTACAGGAGTGATGTCAGCCAGCTGGCCACTCAGCCTGCTAGCATTTGTGAAGCTGAAAGTACATTAGCAGCTGAAGACAAAATTCAGAGACCCTTCTGCAGCAAAGCCCTTAAAGCTAATTAAATGATTTTCAAAAGCTCTTGACAAATTTATTCAATACTACTAGAAAAATAAAAGACTTCTGAAATGCATCTCTACCTACACATGTCATAAAATCCAACAGCATCCCTAAGACCCCTAACACTGTGCCGTTAAGTGTCTTCACAGACATCCTCCTGGAAATAATTTAAATATCTGTAGATAAACAGCAAGCTGGAGGTCCAACCACTTTAAAGGCTAGGACTGAAATTACAGTTACTGCAGCGAAAATTTTATTCTATTTAAGTTTTAATACATAAAACTGGAAGAGGAAAAAAACCACTAGTGCACATTTTAAAGAAAAGACTGTTGTAAGAGTGCCACAGAACCACAGGAAAAAATAAAAAGAAATGTAATGTTTAAGGAATGAAAACACTTCACAGTTCTTTTTATTTCTGAAAAGTCACATGTCAAATTCTTTAATCATGTTCAGACATCAAGATGGCAGATTACCAAACTGTAATATCATACTAAGTGATATAAAATCATGATCATCTCCGAGAATCAAGCACTATTTGTTAGATTTAAATAAGAACATTTCTTATGCATAGTCACCATAAATAATCTGCCATAAAACTTCAGTGCTGCCCTGACGTGGATAACACTTAGTACCAGGAAAAAAAAAAAAAAGGTTAGAAATGAATGATGAAATGATGCTCAAGAGCATCTGAATGACAACATCTTTGGTGTAGAAAAGAAGTTATATTAACAACCAATTCCAAAGTATGATTTAGATACAGAGAACACTCGTGCAAGATGGCTTTAAAGGGTCTGCATAGATTATAACTCACAGAGACACTCTTGGTCCAAAATGCTGCTAGTGAGCAGTTTCTGCAACAGCCACAAAAGCAGTTTTCCAATGCAGTGGAGTAAAACAAGTTGAAGACAAAATTAAGTTACCAAACCCACTTTTTTTTCTTCAAATTAGCCACCTATTCTATTTCCATCACTTTCTGCTTTCTCCACCAGATTTCAAAGAAATCTGGCAAGTTTGTTATTATAAGAAATCCTCCCACATTTCCTTATCATTTTACCTAGAAAATTCCAGGAAACGAAAGCTTTTGTAAGCCTTACATGTCACACATCAACCACATTCTTCTACGCCCAGCTCCATGTCTAACAGACAGATGTGAGGGCAGCTGTCAGAACAGCAAAAGAACAGCTCTGTGAGGTCCCCACACAAGCCACAGCTACCGATGGTGACCGAATCGCACTGTCCCTTCCCGCCCCACTGAATCGCTGGCGCCACTTGCCCTCCCGGTTCCCCGCACGCCGGCGGGACGGGCCCCAGGCTGACTCACGCCCCGTGGGGACAAGCCACAGAGAGCAGAGTGTGGCTCCCGCAGGCCGCGGCCGCCGCCAGCCGGGCAGTGCCCGAGGCCCCGTGCCCGCCGCCCCACGCACCTTCTCCGGTCTGGCCGTTGCTGATCCGCAGGTCGCAGGTGGCCGCCTTCAGCTTCTGGCGGCCCATGATCTGGCGCTTGAGGTCGCTGAGGGAGATGTGGAGGCCGCTGAAGGTGACCGTGTCGTAGCTCACCTTGGAGAAGAACTTGTAGTGGACGCTTGGCATGGCTGGGCCAGGCGATGCCTGCTCTGTGATGGCGCCTGCTGTGGCAGATGGTGTTGCAGCCTCCGTGCCAGGTTAGGGCCTGTGATAGCCCATGGAAGGGCCCACCCAGGGGCCGGGGCAAGCAGCGCAGGCTGAGCCCAGGCAGGCTGGCAGCGCCTGCCACAGCCACACCCTGTGGGCTCGGGCAGACTCGGCTGGCGGAGGCCTCAGGGCTCCATCGTGGTGGCCCTGCCGCAGCCCGGCCCCCACTCCTGCAACGAATATAAAGTAAAATGAATTTTGGGAATATAAAGTAAAATAAATTTTGTAACTGGTAAATTAGAACGAGGCATAGAGGGGGAGATGTCAGTACCTACAGGTAAATGTAGCTGCTGACAGGTTACCAGAAAGCCTGCGCACTGCCGGCTCCTGAGCAGATCTGGAGTAGGAATGTCAAGGTTTGGTCAGAGCTTTAAAACTCTCCAAAGCGCCGTCGGAGGCAGGAGCCGGCAGGAATTCTGTCAGACCGACACCGGGGAGGATGGGCCGGGAGCGCTGCCCATGGATAACCGGGATACCCGCAGCCCCCGCCAGAAGTGCCCCCCGGGGAGCGAATTGCTGCGCCCCCGCGGGGCCCTTCCCGGCTGTGTGGGGGGGAGGAGGAGGAGGAGGAGGAGGGAGCCGCGGCGGAGGAAGGAGGAGGCGGGCGCTGCCGGGCCGGGTGACAGGAACCGTGGGGAGGCGGCGGGCCCTCCCGGCGTACCGAGGCCCCCCCCCCGGGGCTCCCCGCCGCTCCCCGCCCCGCGCGGAGGCGGAGCCGGGCGGCGCCGGGAGGCACGGGCGGGCCGGTCCCTCCTCGCTCCGCGCCGCGGGCAGCGCCGCTGCGGCGCACGGGGGGGGCAGCGCCGCGCAGGCACCCCCCGAGGTGGCCACGGCCCGTCGCCGGGGGCGGCCCCGCCGCCCCGATGGACCCCGCCGCGGCGGCGCCGCCCCCCTCCCCCGCCATCGCCGGCCGCGGCGGCCCCGGGGTCCGTGTGCCGGAGGCTCCGTGTGCCGGGAGCGGCCGCACACCGCGGCCGAGCCGCTGCCGCGCCCGCGCCCCTCCCGCCGCCGCTGCCGGGAGAGCGGCGCCCGCTCCGGCCACGGGCTGCGCCGCCCCGAGCGCCGCGTCCCGGGGGCTGCGGCGGGGACGAGCTGCCCGACACCGTCCTCCTCGTCCCCTCCCGGGCGGCGCCCGCCAGCGGCCCCCGCGCACCCCCCGCCCGCCGCCGGCCCGCGGCAGCTGGGAAAGGTGGGGGCCGGGCCGGGCCGGGGGCGGGGGGGGCGGGCGTGTGCGCGTCCCCGCGGGGCGCCGGGCGGTCCCGGTTTGCCGGCGGCACGTCCCGGGGGGGCGGAGGCTGCTCCCGGCGGGGCCCCGCGGCTGGAGCCGCTCCCGCGCTGGGGGCCGGTGGCGGCGGTTCCCCCCCTCCCGATGTTCAGATGGGAGGCGGGGGAGGCTCGGCCGGGAGCGTCCGCGAAATGCTCCGGGCGGCCCGAGGGAACGTGGTTTCATTTTCCTGCACGAGGTGGGTGATTTCCTGACCGGGAGAACGGCAGCAGCTGCATTTCTTTATTCTCAAAGTGCCCGATCTTGCTCCTTTTCCGATCCCTGGCGGGGGTGTCACTGCCCCGGAGGGGACAAGATCAATTCCTCCCCGTGTTCTGGGTGACTCTACCTCGGTCTGATAAACTTGACCATAGCACCTCTTTGGGGACTGTGGAATGGAGACACGCTGAGGACTCGGAGCTGCCCCTGATCTCTGATGTCCTGTATCCAGTGGATATATTGGATGTCTTGGATCTTTCGGGAAGTCTGCTTGAGCTGTAGTTCAGTGTACAGGCGTTTGATTTGGAAAGATCAACGCAGAGATTCCTTGCATCGTCGCATCGCTATCATAAATGTTTCAATTAATTAATTTCCTATTTTTTTTCTGAGAAACAGTAATAGACCTCTACTGGGGTTTTGAAGTTTTGCCTGCTGGAAATGGTTGCAAATGCCAAACATGTTCCACAAAATTCAGTTCTGGAGTCTGAAGTGAAATATGCTTGGCAGTATTTCTGGAAGGGTAAATCCGTTATTACTGAGCTGTGGAGCACAATGATCTTCGGGTATTTAATAATGACTTGTAAAATGTAAAGAAGAAAAAAGGCAGAGGGATTCTGCCCTCTGTTTTGCTTATTCGTTTTCCAACCACGCTGAGGGTTGCGCCTTTTCGTAGCAGACAGCTCCTGTCATCTCGAGTTTCAGCATCACCAGAAGGGACATTTGCCTTCATGAGGGAGTTTAAAGTGCGGTGTCCGCACGCTCTGCTTTGGTGTCCGGAGTCGTCTGGCACAGGAGGGGTCTGCATGGAAGGCTTCTTGCACCCGCAGGGCTCACGTTGCTGAGACAGGCACTCACACCCCGACTGAGCTTTTGTGACCATCCAGCAGGAAGAAAATCTCTGGGTTTCTTCAAACCCTCGTCAAGCTGGGATGGTACAGGGGGGGACGCATGTAAAGAAACACTTGATGGGGAAAGTTACTTGACAGTAATTTTTGATCTTAATGCAAATTTTTAGAGAAGTTGAGTTTTCATTATTTTGCCATAAATGGGCAGATTTTTAGGAAGTTATGGCAGATATCATGTAGTAACTAAAGACACATCGTGTTCTATCATTTTCCAGCTCTGACTGACCAGGAGTGGAGTGAGCATCTTCAGTGCTGTTGTCTGTTGCTGTGTGGGTTGTTCCTCATCTGAACTGGATAGAAAGCAAAGTTACCCATGACCTGAGAATCCCATTTGGGCTTTTATGGTTAACAGCTGCAGGTTTTTTGCCCTTGCTGGGGCTAATGGGTGATTCTGGGGCCGTGGGTCTGCTGGGGCAGAGTGGGTCTGTGAAAGTGCTTGGCCTTGTGACTGACTGCACAGTTTTATCCAGAAAATCAAGGCAATGTGCTTGATCCTTAGAAGGTTCGTTACAGTGAAAGTCTGTCCTAACCTTAAAAACAGCATCAGGGGGGAATAATCCTCCTTGGAGCTGCCGATACAGCTGATTGCTGAGCTCTCCTGGAGACAAAAGTACAGCACCTCTGTCTGGACTGAACAACAGATGGTACAAGAATGAGGCTTTTTGAGGCTGATGCGGAAGAGCAGAACTGCATCCCTTTTGCTCCTACATTGCTCTTTGACAGCTTAGCTGCCTTGGAGAGAGCTGAAGTGATTCTTTATAACATATACTTTTTTTTTTTTTTAAATTTCAGAAATTGCTGTAGATTTGCTGTCTGGGGCTTAAATGCAAATTATTTTACTAATTAATACCTTTCATTTTAGGTAATATGGTATATAAAATGGGAAATACCATTATGGACTCTTCCATTTACGAAGGAAAATGGTAATTGTGAAATGCAATGGCAGAAAGCTGAGATCACTTCTGTCAGACTTCAGTTTTGCCCAGATCCTCGGACCGCTGTGTTAGAATCACACAGGGATCTGTTTCTCTGAGGGTTTTAATTAACCTTAGAAGACAGAGCAGGGCCAGCTTCCCTGTTGCTATTACACCTGTGTTTTGCTTCTACACCTTATACTTCAGGGAAGCCTTCTTTACATAGGTGATATTTTCTACAATCAACAAATGTTTTTATCACTCTGGCAAAACTCTGGGGGTTTTGTATTTCTTCATCCCGTCTTTGCTCCTTCTTTTCCCATAGTTTATCGTAGACTTGGTCCATCCAGAATGCTAAAACCCAGCGTGTGAGGGGCTGCGCTGGGGATGAACTGGCACTGGGGCTGCTCCTAAAGCTGTCCAAGACCATCCTTCAGAAACCCTTCCGAAACACTGTAGGTGTTTTCAGGTAGGCGGTATACGTCTTCAGTACGAGAGATCTGGAAGTGGTTTTTACCTACTAATACATGCTTGAAAAATATTTGGGATTCTATTGATGTAGCGGTATGTGACCTTTGGTAAGCCAGTTAGTCTCCCAGTGCCTCTATTTCAGCCTGTAAAAAAACCCAATAAATTCTAAATTCTAAATGGTATAGCATATTTTGGGTTGTTCACATTCAAGATAAAAATATTAAATATTAATATAAATATTTAGAATATTTTTCACCTATGATGAACTGAGTCTATGAACTCAAAGGGAAGCATAATATTTATTAAACATAGTTCACGTCAGTTTGGCATTTGATATGCCAAGATTATGCATTTTTCCTGGGAGTTACGTTAACAATTTCAGCATGATAACTTTAATTTTAAAAAGGGCTTTTATTTGCTAAAAGGAGGGTTATCCATGCATGTGTACAAGGAAAACTTTAATTAAAATTTCTGTTCTCCATCGTTTCAGGAGTTTAAAATGCACTTTCTCCCCCCGTGAGACAAAAAGACTGTTTATATTTACAGGACTCCAAGGGTTAATGTGTGAAAATGAATCTTGTCATGATGTCATATTCAAGGTTCTATTGCTGACGGCTCCATTGTGTTGGCAAAGGAGAAAGATGAAGCACAACCTCAATTTACTTCTCTTGCTAAATCATACTTTGCTCTCCATATCTGGAGAAGATGGAGAACATGGAAATCCTGATACTGCCTCTGCTGACCTTAATACAACTTTTTTTTTTAACCATTTCTCCCCTCACCCTTGTGGAAAGCTTGAAAGAGAAACCACTCTTTCTGAGGAAGGTCTGAGGACTTGAAATGGGATCCTTCTTTTGGTGCCTACTGCAGCAGATAAAATACGGGGAAATCCATTGCTTCCCAAGGAGAGTCCATAGTAGGATGCTGAAAACACTTTAGAAGCCATTCTGGAAGCAGTTCCCAGCGGCCTGTTGCAGATGCAGGTGTTCTGGTGATAATTCCCGGTTCCCACGTGAGGTACTCACTGATGGCCCCAGTTCAGCAGAGGCTTTAAGTGAATACTCGTGTTAAATCTCCGTTAGAGCAGTTTTGCCAGTGGTTAACTAGAGCAGTGTGTTCTCAATTAAATACGTGTCTGCTGTGTCCTCTGCAGAAATAAAGAGCTAACTGGAGGTTAGAGAAAATTTTCCCTGAGTGGCTGCTGAACTTTGGGCTGTACCTGTCTGCACGGTGGCTTGTGTCCTGTCAGGAATTGTTTAAGAACATGGCTGAAGTCTTTCCCTTGACTGATTCCTAAGAGAGGAGCTGAAGGAGTTGGGAAAAAGCAGGACTATAAAATGTAATTTCAGGGTTACTGCTCTTTGTCAGCTGTTGCAGGGCAGGTGGGCACTGCAGGTGTCCCAGGTGTCTGTAACGGCCTTCCCGTGATATTCATAGGGAATGGGGATAGGAAGTGAACATTCTGCTTGGAACATATAAAGGTTATTTTTAAATATCAGCAAGGTGATTTCCCCTATCAGGTTCTCCATCTAGCCAAATGACTGTATTGCTGCATTTACAGAAAAAAAATGTCAAAGCTGTTCTTCCAGCCATGTGTCTTCTTTGCCTTGGTGAACCATCCCACAGTACCGAGCGCTGGAGATGTGTCGCCAGGCCCTAAGTGCTGCCGCTGTGAAAATCTCTTGGCTCCTGCTGAGCAGCCGGGCAGTGGAGACAGTGATTTCTAGGACAACGTCAATGTTGCAGAATTCAGAAGCAAGTGTACTCTTCAGTTTTAGGTTTGAGGAGTCCTGTGAGCCCTGTGGGACCGGGAAGTCTCATAAAGCATATGGTTAGCAAATTGTGTGAATTCCAGTCTGAAACAAATGTAAAAAGAGAGGAACTGTTTTTAGCACTGTGTTTTTTTACCGTCGGCGCTTACGTTAGGATTGTGTTAGAAATAGGAACACTAAACTTTTACAGCTGGCAGCAGGTGGAGGATGATGAACAGAAGGGTTGTTCTGGATGTGCAGGGGAAAGGCGAAATGCAGGCAATGGGACTTAGAGGGTCTGCTGTTTGAATAACATAACCCTTTAGGTGCAGCCAGCAGGAACCCCCACGGGCAATCATCATTCATTTCTGCTCCCCTGAGGCTGTCACCGGCTCAGCGTGTGTCCTGCTCCCAGCCCCTCACCCTGCTGCTGTCTTGGGGGGACAGTGAAAGGGGAGGAAGGGTGGCGTTATCTTGGTGAACCAAACATCTGCCACGTCACCCTAGTCCCCCCATCCCTGGGGAGTGCCTTTCACTGAATTTAATTTCTCATCTGTGCCAGCAGGGAACAACCTCTCCACGGTACAAACCTGCACTGGACACCAGCCCTGCAGACATGCCGGCATTTGCTTGAGCCGCTTCCCCTGCCCCATCTGCAGGTTGCTAACGCGTCTCTTCCTGAGACTGGCCAACGCAGAAGTGACCCTGCGGTGCTTCCTCCTTCCTCTGCCTGGTGACGGTGTTCACTGCAGGTGTCCATATCCATGACACAGCTGCAGTCACACACGCCTCTTGATCTCCTCATATGGTATTTCGAGCCAAGTCATGGTTGTTTTTAGGAAAAGATCCCAAACTTGAGCCTTGCTTTAACCCGATGACTTACTCAAAAATGTGCCTGCAGGACGCCCCGTGTGCAGGAATCCTACTGAGCAGGTGCTGCTGTCTGGCCGGTGAGCGCCTTGGGGCACGTGGTGCGTCGGATGGTCTCACGGACTGCTCCTGCCTCAGGGGTGACACTGACACCGCCACCCAGCAGGGCCCCGATCACTTCTGGCACCTCCTGCTAACTGACGTGACCTTCTTGCTCTTAAAAGTTGGGTAAGACAGTAGAGCACTCTTGGCCCGTTTCCCAACACTATATACATAATTGGGACCACGTGGTCATTACCTTCAGCTTCCGCTTATGGGGGACAACTGTGCAAAAAAAGGGTCATTCTGGGAAGATCACGAACCACTGCCTCCCCATGGCCTGATTCAGCAGAGGCTACAAGTCACTTACCAGCATTTTTTTTATAAATGTAAGACCAAAAGTCAAAGCTAATAGAGCAGGAAGGGCCCCACTAGTGTTTATAGATCCCTAGGATAGCATGGAAAAATATCGATACAGTACACGAGATATCTGGGAAAGCATTCTCTGGCCATGGGCTGTACTGGGCACACATCAGCCAGGTGAGGGCAGAGACGCTCGCCTGGGGTTGCTGAACCCCCGTTATGTTGTTTCCCCACAGGTGTGGCCGTGCCAGTGGTGTTGATCTCAGCAGATGGCTCCTCGCTGTGCCCGTAGCTGGGGATGGAGGTTGGCAGAACCGACAGGGCTGAGGTACCGATTTCCCTGATGGTTCTAAGGCTGGAGGTGTTGGTCTACAGAAGGGGCAGGCAGGGCAGGCGAGGGGAGGGCTGGCAGGCGATGTGAGGGAGAGGTGCGATGCTGCAGGCCTGACAGTCAGCGAGGACGTGGTTGGGAGCCTCGGGGTGAGGATGAGGGGGATGGAAAACAAAGCAGATGTCGTGGTGGGTGTCTCCTGCCGCTCGCCCAGCCGGGACGCCAGCACTGCGCAGTTCCTCTGGGGGCACTTGGAGAAATCTCTGGAGCGCTGACCCTGGCCCTTGTGGCAGCTGCCAACTCTTGTTTATGTTTCCCCCCCCGGTCCGGTCTTGTGTCTGCCCGGGGTGCAGCCAGGCCAGGGGAGGAGGGTCCCAGCCTGGCCGGCAGCTCCCTCCCTGGCCGTTCCTGGGGTGATTTGGGGTTCCTTTGCTGCGGCAGTGAGGCTATGCCGGGCTGCGGAGCTGAGCGGGGTGGGAGGCGAGGAAGGGTGTGAATGTCTCGAGGCTGGGAAGGGCTTTGCAGCGAGCCCTGTCCCCGCGGGAGGGGACGCTGGCCGTGTTCAGGACGAAGGCCTTGCGGCCCTGGCTGGGGTGTGTGCCCGTGCCCCGCCCTGGCCCCCCAAGGTCTGTCCTGGTGCCGGGGGCTCCGTGCTGCCTTGGCTGTCTTGTGCCCATTGCTCAGCTTGGCGAGGGCCCCGCACTTCTCGTGGAACAGCAGCGCCTCATTGGACAGCGGCGCCCCTGGACCCGCCCACGCCACTCCTGCATAGACCTCGCCCCCTCTGGGGACACACCGCCCGGGAGGGGCCGCACCCTCCAGAGAACACCCTGTCTGGTCATTATGGCCCAGGAGAGTGGGGAAAGGCCTGCCCCGAGGTGGGACACACCCCCTGGAGAGGCCCCACCCTCCAAGACAAGCCCCACCCCTCGACCCCCCATTTATCCCCTGGTTTGGAAAAGGAAACACAGTGAAGGCTCCGCCCCTGTGCTGTGACACCCCCAGAAGAGGCCCCGCCCCTGGGAAGGGTCCACCCAGGAGGCTTTAACCCATGAGGGGTTAAGGGAGAAATGGGGCAGAAATGGGGGGGGATGGGGGTCCCCACTGCTGGTGTCTGTGTCCCCCCGACAGCGGGGGCTCCAGTGCTGGGGGGCCCTGATCAGGGGAGTCCCAATGCTGGGGGCTGTGTCACCTTGAGGGGGGGTGTATGGGGGACCCAGTTCTGGGGGGCTGCATCACCCCAGTGTTGGGGGACCCCAGTAAGGGGGGTTGGGGGACACCATGCTGGGGGCTGCATTGCCCGGATCTTGGCATTCCCAATGCAGGGGGTCCCCATGCTGGGGGGCTGCAGCACCCCCATACTGGGGCTCCCAATGCAGGGGCGGCGATGCTGGGGATCCATGTTGAGGTGTCCCTGCCCCACTTACACCCATGCACCCAGTTACCTCCTGCCCTTCCCCAGGAACCCCCAGCCCCCTGCTTCCCCAGTCCCCTCTCCAGTCCTCCCTTTCCAGTCTCCCCCAGTTCTCCCAGTTAACCCCAGCCTGCTCTTCCCCAGTCCCCCTGATACCAGGGGACTGGAACCACGGGATCATCTGTAAAACAACTCGCTAATCTATAGATAACAAAATGTACGCCTCTCAGTTTAGACCCCTAACAGTAGATAACAGGATGCTCCAGTGTCCGCAGAGTGAAAATTGTGGCTGTGAACAAGCCCAGGCCAGACTCTATTTCGGCAAAGAGCCTCCAGGAAAAGCGAGCATGCGCGGAGTAAAGGCTCATCAAACGGACACAGTGAGGAAGACTCTAATTAGCCACTAGAGACCACCAGAGGAGCACCGACTCATTTAGATCAACGGAAGTGAGCATGTGCAAAGTACTAATGCATATGTTACCTAGTTCTAGGAAAAGTATGAATATGCTCATGGCTTTGTGGAAATTTAGTGCCTATGACTGAATTGCTTTCACTCTAAGCTGTGCAGCGTTAGGAGTCGGTGCGCTCACCTCTGCGAAATTATTCACGTGTGCGCCCAGCGCTGCAATACAGAATGCCTGCTTTCTGACCCTCCAAAATGAGTCTGAGAGAGTTTCCTCGACCGCTTTTTGGGTATCAGTTGAATAGAGCACAAGTGCTCTGGGGAGGAACAGCCCCACGCACCGGTATATCCTGGGGCTGCCCAGCTGGAAAGCGGCGTTGCAGAAAAGGGGGACCTGGGGGACACCAAGTTGAACGTGAGCCAATAATGTACCGCTGCTGCAAAGAAGGGCAACGGCATCCCGGGCTGCGTCAGGAGGAGAGCTGCCGGCAGGTCAGGGGAGATGCTCCCACCCCTTCGTTCAGCGCTGGTGAGTGCTGCGAGAGCTGGAGTGCTGGGTCCAGTTCTGAGCTCCCCAGTGCGGGAGAGACATGGACAGAGAGTCCAGCAAAGGGCCACAAAGATGATGAAGGGACGGGAGCATCTCACATGAGGAAAGGTGAGAGAGCTGGGCCTGTTCAGCCTGGGGAAGGCTCAGGGGGATCCTGGCAGTGTCTGTAAATACCTACAGGGAGGGTGCAGAGAAGCCCTATTGGCTTCCAGAGTGGAAACAAAAAAGGGGTAACGAGGCATGATTGTCTTCACAGACATCAAACAAATCTGGAGAGTTAGTTTCTAAGGCAAGTCACTGGCATGTAAACAAAACGATGGATCATACCCTGAGCTGCTTCCCACCGAGGCCTGTCCGCTCTGCACTGGCTGCACCAGGTCCTGCCTCTGAAGCTGCCAGGACCATCCATCCCAACCCCCCCTTGCTGCGCTCCTGGCCCCTGGCACGTGATGGTGCTGCAGCTCCCAGCTCGGCTCCCACCCAGGGGTGCCCCGCACGCCTCCAGCTGAGCTGGGATCTCTGGGCACTGGGGCGGGCCCTTTGCTTCTGGACCATGGCTTGAAGGGAGCTGTCCTGGCTCTGGAGATGATGCTGTGTCACGGTCCCACCAAGTCCAGGTTTCTGTCAAGAGGCCTCGGCTTGGACACCCAGCACGGAGCCCAGGCTGCACTGAGCTGCCCTCCGAGCAGGGCTGGTCATCTCCCCAGCCCACAGCTGGCTGCCCCAGCGCCCCGCTAGCCAGAGGGGTCACTGGGACAGAGCTGCGGGGTAGCTCTAGGGCTGAGCTGGGTTAGCTGGGGGCAGGGGGGGTCTGGTGGGTTTGGGACAGGGTTCCAGTGTGGAGCAACCGAAGGGGATGGAGCAGCGAGAGGCTGGGAGCAGTGGCAGCAGGAGGCTGAGGAGTCCATGGGAGTGTGTGTGTGCAGGCAGGGAGTGTCTGTGTCTGTGTGTGTGTGTGTGTGCTGGTGTGCAGTCAGGGAGTGTCTGTGTGTGTGTGTGTGTGTGTGTGCGTGCTGGTGTGCAGTCAGGGAGTGTCTGTGTGTGTGTGTGTGTGTGCTGGTGTGCAGTCGGGGGTGTCTGTGTGTGTGTGTGTGTGTGTGTGTGTGCTGGTGTGCAATCAGGGAGTGTCTGTGTGTGTGTGTGTGCTGGTGTGCAGGCAGGGAGTGTCTGTGTGTGTGTGTGTGTGAGCGCTGGTGTGCAGGCAGGGAGTGTCTGTGTGTGTGTGTGTGTGTGCGCGCTGGTGTGCAGGCAGGGAGTGTCTGTGTGTGTGTGTGTGTGTGCGCGCTGGTGTGCAGTCAGGGGGTGTCTGTGTGTGTGTGTGTGTGTGTGTGTGTGTGTGTGTGTGCTGGTGTGCAGTCAGGGAGTGTCTGTGTGTGTGTGTGTGTGCTGGTGTGCAGTCAGGGGGTGTCTGTGTGTGTATGTGTGCTGGTGTGCAGGCAGGGAGTGTCTGTGTGTGTGTGTGTGCGCGCGCTGGTGTGCAGGCAGGGAGTGTCTGTGTGTGTGTGTGTGCAGTCAGGGGGCTGTGTGTTGTCCCAAAAGCGGGTTCTTTCACCCGGTGCACAATCACCCCATCAACACACTGATTGTTGCTTGCAGACAATTTTCGTTCGTATCAGCTCATGGGGCAGGGGTTGCATTAACCCCCCACCTCCCGCTGCACGAATGACCACTGGCAGAGGCGCTGTGAAACAAACACTGAAACTTTAATGAAATAAGAATGAGTTGGAGACAGGGGAGAGGGCTGGGGCTGGAGCGGGCGGCACGCTGTCCCGTGGTGTCCCTCAGGGTTCTGGCTCGCTTGGCGGGCACGTTGTTGCCATCAGGTGCTCTCCACTTGCTGCTGCCCGCCACCACGCCGTCCCTGTCCGGCTTCACCTCCCGCGAGGTTTTTGAGTGTTTTCCCACCCGTCACACCACCATCTTCCTCCTCTTGGGTGGGATGTTGTCCCGCAGGGAGGTCTCTCGTTTCTTGGCACTCCTGGCCGGGGTGGGGCGCTTGGCCCGCTTGCCCCCCGCCCGGCCCGATCCGGGCACCCCCCGGCCAGAGACAGCGCCCAAGGGCAGCGGCAGGCGGGTCAGAAGCACCCGGGGCTGCCTCCGCAGCACCTCCTCCATCAGCTGGGCTGTGTGGGCTGGGTGATTCCGGGAGGGACGTGAGCGGCTGGGCAGAGGGGTCTCCTGAGGACCCTTCAGCGCATTCTCCAGGGGCAGGCGAGTCAGAAGCACCCGGGGCTGCCTCCGCAGCACCTCCTCCATCAGCCGGGCCGTGCGGGGCGGGTGACGCCGGGAAGGACGCGAGGGGCTGGGCAGGGGACTCAGCAGCGGGATCCCCTGTGGGCTCAGCAGGTGACTGTCCGGAAGAGCCTTCAGGGGACCCTTCTGGGGTCTCTTCGCAGGACTGTCCTCGGAGCTCTCCCCCGAGCTCTCATCCGAGCTCTCCTCCGAGCTCTCCTCAGATGTCTCCGAAGGACTCGGTGGCAGCCAGGTGGGCAGTTCTGCCCCCATCCTGCCCTGCTGCCCTGTGGGGTCCTGCGAGGGGGAGGCTGGCACCCCCCAGAAGGGGTCGGCGTCCCCCAGCATCGCTGCTGACAGGTGGTCCTTGGCCCAGTTGCCCTGCATCCCGTAGCCCAAGAAGTTGGGGGCTTTGTTGGAGGAGACTGTGCTGTCGAGGCTGTCATGGACGTCGGGGAAGATGTTTTCACCGTCCACCAGCATCACCACCGCCACTTGCTCATTGTCGCAGCCGCCCTCTGCCCTGTACTCCGAGAGGTGGGGGAGCTCGTTAAGGGAGGTGCTCAAGTTGGAGACGTGGGGGACACTGGGGACGGTGTCCTTGCCATCCCCCAGCCCTGCCGCCACGGCTCGCTCCTTGGGGCAGCCGCCCTCCGTCACGTACCTGCAGAGGTCAGGGAGCTCCTTGAGGACCTCAGCAGGCAAGCTGGGGACACTGGCGGTCAAGACGGTGTCCCCACTGTCCCCTAGATGTGCCACCATCGCTCGGTCCTGGGGGCAGTCACCGTCCACCACGTACACAGAGAGGTCGGGGAGCTCATCACAGCACATGGTGCTGGTGAGGCTGTTGGGGAAATCAAGGACATCAGGGACAGTGTCCTCACTGTTCCCCACTCCCACCACCACCCGCTTCCACATACCTGGAGAGGTCGGGGAGCTCACCGAGGAGGGCCGTCAGCTCTGGGACATCGGAGAGAGCGTCCTCACTGTCCCCCAGCCTTGCCGCCACTGCCTGCTCCTTGGGGCTGCTGCCCTCCGCCACGTAGGCAGAGACGTCGGGGAGCTGCTGGAGGAAGGCAGTCACGCTGGGGCTGTCGAGGACGTCGGGGATGGTGTCCTCGCCATCCACGGTGTTAAGCCAAGCGAGGATCTGTTGGGCAGTGGTGTCCTCTGCCTCCTCAGGAAAGGCCTCCGCGAAGGCGTCCAGCCCCTGCTCGGGCAGGTCTGCGGGCTTCCCCGGGGCTGCCAGGGTGGTCACTGCTGCTGCAAAAGCAAAGCCAACCCAAGTCCAGGCCATGCAACCTTTCCTCAGCTTGGCTGTCTGCCTGTGGGCTCTGCCAGCCCCTAAACTCACCTTTGGGCTTTATGGTGGCTCTGCCAGTCAGCGGAGCCAGGGCGGGCTGGTGGGCGCTGGCAGCAGGGACGCTGTCCTCGACGGCCACTGCCTCCATGTTGGAGGCCTCCGGCAGCTTCTGGGCGCTGCCGGGCGTGTTGTGGAGCAGAGGGGGGCCCTGCACCCAGCGCTGAGCTGCGGGGTGGCAGGGTGACGGGGGGCTGGGGCGGGCAGGGACGTGCAGCAGGCAGGAGCCCGTGGGGTACAGGGGCTCCTCCTGGACCACGGTCCCCGGCCCCAGCCCCATCGGCTGGGGGGGCACCAGCGTCCTCCCCACCACCTGCTGTCCCCAGCCATGGGCAGGGGGACAGGGAGCAGCCATGGAGCAGAACTGCACCCCTGGGGGGAGCTGCACCATGGGAGGGAGCCACATGCCGGGGTGGAGCTGCACCAGCTGCCCCGGGGCCCCCATGGGCCCTGGCCCCCCCTGCCAGACACTGGCCTGGGGCAGCTGGTAGGTGATGGGGGGCAGCTGGGCAGGCTCAGAGGCCGCCGGCAGACCCGGGACAGAGCGCAGCATGTCTGCTGTGACCGGTGGCGGCGCGGCTGCAGCACTGACGCTCTGACACCCTGTCGTCGGGTGGTTTGGATCTGCCCCATTATGACATCACCCCTAACGACACCCCGTAACCGGGGACCGGCTGTGAGCCGCTCCGCAGGCAATGGGCTCCTGGACACTCCGGCCCCTCGCTCCATGGCTGCCCTCAGCCTTTGCTTACCCACAGCCCAGACGACACTGGGCCCTGTACCTACACCCTGTCGATGGCTGCTCTGAGCAAAACCAGCCTGTGACTCCCCTGCAACTTTTCAGTGTTATTTGGCCTGGTGTAAAGCTCCCCAGATGTGGGCACCAGCTGCCCTGGTACCAGCTCACGCAGGAGGAAGCCGAGGCACAGGCTGGCTAACGGCAGTGATGAAGCCGCAACTACTCTGTCCCTGCCGTATCTGCTGCCAGTTTGGAGGGGTGGAAGGCGCCACCCAGGGCACAGGAGAGGAGAGCGGGGGGACAGGGAGCCCCGTCCTGACTCCTCACTGGCTTCACTCCTGGCCAGCTGCTTTTCCTCTGTGCCAGGATGGAGAGCACAGCGGGGGCTGGGGGGCGTTGGTCCCCCAGGAGCTGTGTGGGATCCCGGGGTGTCGCTGAACAGGGGGTCTCTGCCCGCAGGTGCCTGTGGGAATTAAGAATTGGTAGTTAGCAAAATGTAAACTGGCCTTGAGGTTAGAAGAATGATTGTGGATAACTGAGGCAGCATTATGGAACACCCTGTTGGGTGAAAAACAGCAGGAAAAAGCACCACCTGCAGAGTGTGGTGAGCATGTAAGTTATAAACAGGCAAAACCTGAAGGTCAGTAGGATGTAAAAGTGAAAATGAACCTATGTAAACAGGTGGTCATAAATTGGGAGCGGGCACACAGTGCAGCAGCATTTGCTCTTGGCAATGCCCCCCCTTCAACAAACTGCGCGTCGCCCCGACCCCAGCTGGACCGAGACCAACAAATATTCATGTAATTTCCGAGCAGTGCACACCTATTTCCAGAGGATCTAATGCATCTGTTAATACATTGCACAAGTGTACTAAAATTTGGGGAAGGGTCTCTGAGGGGCTTCCATGGGGGTTTTCGGTGGTCTGTGGTGGTCCCTAGTGGTGGCTGAAGAGGTGTCTTAGTGTCCTTTCCATGAACTCTGAGGTTTTTTTCATATAAGACCTCATCTTGGCTCATTGCTCTGTCTGTAAAGTTTCTCAGCTTTCTTACCTTCAGCTCCCACAGGTGTCTGTTGGCTTCTCTGCCCTCCCCGGGATGGACCCATCACAGTGGCAAAAATTATGTCCTTGGGTGCATTCTTGTCTGAGGCCCCTTACAGCCATTAGCACCAACTGCTTGCAGGCATCAGCTACAGGCATCAACTCCCCCTTTTCTTGAGACTTTGGACTCATAAATCCAAGGTCTCAATACTTAATACCTCATTTTCATGCAGATTTGTCTACAACAACACTGAATCATAATGCAAGCTAAGATATAGATGCAGACCATTACTATTATCATTAGAAACAGATTTCTTAACCATACCCAATTCAGTAGCCATGAGGTAAGTTTGTGCCACAATTCTTCAAAGCCCCAGGACGTATCATCCTTGGTGGCCTGAGGCAGGACTTTGGTCTGTTCCCAAATTTCTGCCAAATCCGTGGAAATTCTGCCATTCTGATCTACGTATACACAACAGCTTGTGTTAATCACGGTGCAGACACCCCCTTGCGAGGCCAAGGGCCATTCGATTTTGTTACACTACCTGAGACAAACTGGACACTTCAATTTGCAACGCTTGTGTGGCGTCCATAGTTCTGTTTTCTATGTTCTCGATTATGGTGGATATATTTACAGTTGTCTTTTCCAATTCACTTACTCCAAGCCGAGAGAGAAACCATCTGACGAAACTGTGGAATGCCTAAGGACACTCTGCTATAGCACTGTGAGTCCTTCTGCTTCGTTTAAGGAGGGTCCTCGCCCATCCACTCTGTTCATGCAGCTTATTAACTGCTGTCGTGCTCGGGACTAGGGCTCCTGGTGCACACTCCTTCCCATCCTAGGGGCAGTATTTTCCGAGCTCGGTTACCGCATAGCCAGTACCATCCTGTTCCTTCTGCTCGGGGTACAGGCCACCTAACTGAGGGTTTAAATCTATGTAACAGGGCTAGATCAAATTGGCTGTCTACAGAATTCATGTAACTGTTACAGCCCTTGGCTAGTCCTACAGCTATAGTATTGTTGTTTGTGCAGTCTGGAGTTGCATCATTCAGATGACATCGCTGTATGCAAGCACAGTTATAGGATACCTGTGGTGGTTCTTCCATTTGGATTTCTTGTTGAGTAGTCATCTTAGCACTGCCCCGCTGAAAGGCTGCGCTCACTGTAATCTGTCCATAGCTCTGGCCTCCAGCAATGGTGATATCGTATAAGGGGGTACCATCAGGCGTTGGAATCCCCATGTACTTTGCTGTTCCAGTTAACAATGTGTCTGGGTTTGCCACTACAGGATGAATATCCTGGGTTATCTGATTTATTGCCCTCAGGTCCTGGACCAACCAGCAATCCTTACCATCGGCCTTTTTAACCAGCAAAATGGGGGGGGGGGGGGTGTGTGTTTTGACTCACACTCCACTAGTAACTTATACTTTAAGAATTTCTCAATTATTGGCACCAACCCCTTTCCAGCTTCTAGCTTTAGAGGACACTGTTTAATTCTTACCGGGGATGATCTTGGTTTAAGGTCAATTCTTACTGGGTCTGCTCTTTTGGATTTTCCCGGGACTCCTCCGGCCCATACAATAGGAATCACAGCACCTTCTACTCCTGCAGGTACCTGCTGTAACTCTGCTTGCCTCTGGAACATAAAGACCTGGGCATCCAAAGCTTTACTTTCAGGAACATGGATTGGGATTTTCCCTGCTGGGCGCACGTGCGCTTTGGGCAGCCGGGCCTGACTGGAGGCTGGGCGCAGGCTGCTCCCTGCAGCGCTGGAGCCTGGGGCAGCCCGGCCACCTGCCAGTCGCTGCCTGAAACCCGGGTGTCCAGGGGAGCCTTTCCCGGGGGGCAGAGGGGGTCGGGTCCCACCAGCCCCGCTCCTCCCGGCTGCGGGCGTGCAGGGGGTCGCAGCACAAGTCCTGGGGGGAGAGAGGTTGCTAAGGCCTGAGGATACAAACTCCGGCTGGAGCCGAGCTGCAGACGGACGGAGGGATGGACAAAAAATACTCTTACCATAAATGACATCTCGCCTTTTTATAAGGTCTTTTGTCTTTTTGCGCAAGACTGTTCCGCTGCAGCACTCCAACACTCTGCTTCAAACTCATGAGCATCTGTTTCTATTTCACTCTGGAGGGATACAGAATATGCATCTAGACCACAAGCACATTCAATTGCAATTCTTATTAAATTGTCTCCCTGGAATTGTGTTGCTTCTGCCGCTGCTTTTTGAATTTGTATTCCCCATGCTCACTCCCGGCTGCCCTCAGACTGGGCACACTGAAGTGGCCCCAGAGATGCACTGTTTATATACTACCTGTGATCCTTCTAGAAATGTAAAGCTGCCACTTCACTTGCCGTATTGGCTAAATCAGCAGGTCTGAAGGGCAGGAAATTGGTCCCTACTGTGCCCATTTAGTGTGGAAATTGCAAAGTAGCTGCTCCTTTAGTACAACACCAGAACCTACACGCAATTATTCACACCCTACCGTACAAGGACATTTCATGGCAAACAAGAAAAATCTGAGATCACATAAAACCCCCAAGTTCTTTGCAATGCTCATTGCTACACAGTGATTGATATCTGCATGCACACACACTGAACATAACAGATACCACGGCTAAGTTTCATTTTAATACAGCAGCTTTAAATGCTTTTTAAATCTAGACAGTCTGTGAACTGGAAAGATATTTAAAACTTTAATCACTATTACACAATACATGGAAGCCTGTAATAGACTTCTGAAAAAGGGATACAATTATTTAGCACTAATGTCTGTAATGAATGATAAGGAGCAGGAGACAAAACACATCCTTTTAAAAAAGGAACTTCAGGGAAGTCAAAGATGAAGAATCAGCCAGACGATCTTTAAAACTTATCACTGACAAGGTCTGCAGCTGCCCCTTTTGCAAAGTGCTTTTAAGGACATGGGAGTGGACAAGATCTCACGGACCCCTGAGCCCAGGACCCTCCACTGCACGCAAGCTTTGTCTTCCACCCCGACCAAACTCCTCTTCCAGCACAGTGTCTGGGAGGCTGCTTCAGGACCACGCTGCTGCAGCAGTTCAAGAGGGTCCCCAGTTCCCAGCCAAGGTTTATGCATCGCTAATTTACAACTTTTCTTGTAAAAGCACTGGTGTCTACTCACCCCCAAAAGTTCCCCTTTCTTAGTCTGTACCTCCACTAACAATTATCTCTCCTTCCACTTCCACCTTGCTCAATGAAACAGCTAAGTGATGAGCTCCAAGCCCATTGTTCTGAAGGAGGACACTAATTAGACAGTAGCAAGATTTGTAAAGGCAGATTTCTTAAACAAAGGCTTAATAACAAATGTCCTCCCATTTCCATTTGGAGAAGTATTGAAATCATCAGCCATGAAGTTCTCCTTCTGTACTCCACAAGCCAAGAACATGAAGTTCCGGTTCTCGTTAGGCCAAATCTAAAACTCTCCAGAGACAAAACGTGGGGAGAGGGATGGAGGGGATGCAAACACCACAGTTTATACCTTTCTTAAAATGTATTTCTCTTACACTGATACGATACCCTTGGCTTTTTTTGCTGGGCACTGCAGCCTGCAGTGTCACGCTGTGGGTAAAGACAACCAGTGCCCATGCTATTAGCTGTTCCCTTCCAGCTTCTGCTTTCGGCTGTGGAAAATAAGTACTGGCTGCCTAGCAGAGTCTGCACCAACCAAAAGCCATCTTCTGAGATCCATTAGCACTGCCCGCACACTGCTGAGAGGCCCTACCTATCGCTGTTAACCCATCACACCAGACCATACCACAGAGCTGTTTCAACAACAAGCCCTACAGCCAACTTTTCCTATTTTCATTTTCCTTCTTGTTTCCTATTTTAGCCTCTGCACATTCCCCTAAACGCACAAAACCACTCTCGATAACACGAACAGCCACTTACCTTCTTATAACAATTACTCCCGTTGCACTGCCTCTTGGTAAGAGCCGTTTCATAAAGAAGTACACCTTGCACTGCAAGTCGAATGGTACCTAACGAAAACGTACAAAATACACACAGCAATACTTGGAGATTCACGTCAGCTTGTTTCTTACAGCCAAAGCAACCAAACGGACCATCTGCAGGGCAGCAGGTAATTCTGCTCTAGTTCCCGTCGGTCACCTGAGAGCCAAGAAGCCTGTTCTGTTAGTGCAGACCTTGCAACGTCTACAAATTAAAATGCCATTTCAATTATACACCTGTGGCCGTGATGGTCTTTTCCAGCAGCAAAAAGCTATTTCAAAGCCTATGCTGCAATAGAGCTGTTCTTTCTTCTTGGTTTTTTTTCTCCCAGGTCTCTTTTCCCACTTTGTTGCAACAAAGATTTACGTCCAGACCATTAGTGCTAGCTTGTCGTAGAGATTTCCAGCAACCACTAGCTGCAGGCAAGTTTTAAATAGACAATTATGAAAATCTGATGTAAAACAAAGTTCACCGTTCTAGTCTTTTCAGAGGCCAGAGAACAGACAATCAGTGAAAAACTAGCTTATTGATCCCTTTTCACCATGATATTTTGAGGTTACACAGCAAGAAGGTATAAGGAAACATAAAAAGACAAAACCACACAGGAGATTGCTAGGAGCCTCTAAGCCATACCCAGTAGAAAAAAGAATGAAGCCATCTTATTAAAAGGGACTTTTTCTGTGCTTCAATAACACACCGTGTATAGCCTTTAAAGCACGTTAAAGAAAAAAATACAATCCAACAGATAAGCCTTGAGCACAGAAATCATTCTTTAGAACAAACCTGGGGAAATGCACTGGGCTGAACTTTGTGGAGATCCAGAAGGTCTGTGCTGCAAATCTTTCTGCTACAGGAACAAACACAATATTCTTACACTTACAGATCAAACTTTCAGTTCAAAATGAATCATGTTTCTCCTATGACACAGCACTAACTGTAAGGGAAGCTGTACACTGAAAATATAACAGATTTCACACAGTAACAGTTTTGATCTTTTCACATTCCAGAATGGCATATAGACATCAACACTCTGTATAAAAATCCTATCAAGTATAAATCAGACTGAAATAGAACCAAAAATGAAGTTACAGCTGAATTAAAGCTATGATAATAAATATTTACTAGATGAAAGCAAACCCTTTAGGTAGTAAAGGTAACTTTGTCACCATTTAGTTTACATCAATACGAACTAAACTAACCCAGCTGGCTAACAAAAAGTTAGACTGCCTATTTAAAATCGCATCCTTGGTAACCTGTACAACTTTCTCGTTCTTACAACACCAGGATATTACAATTCACTGAGATAGAATTTATCAAAGGTGCAAAGAACTTAAGTACTATAGTCTGTAACAAAAGGCTTTTGGGGAGTCCTGCTTCACTCTGAGGATCTCATTTCTGACTTCATCCCTCACACCACTCTGTGCCACCGCTCCCTCTTTGCTCTCCTCGGGAGAGGTCTGTCAGGGCTGATTCAACCACGGAACTTTGGCAGACGGTAACGAATGGAAATGAAAGCATCAGAGCAAGCGGATGTTTTGGGTTACAAGTACATACCAAAAACCCCACAAGAACATTTCTGCCCTCTGAAGAGTTACATTCTAAATCCCCAAGGGCTGAAAGCTCTTCCTCGGACCTCTGAGAGCCCAGCTCTGAGCTGTTCTGCTCGCTCTGCTCCCCCTCACAGCACTCCCTCATCTGCTGCCAGCCTCTGACATCATCAACACTTGCAGGTTAGAACTAACGAGAACTCCCTCAAGTATCATTAGTTATAAGGGGGAGGAAATGATTTTCAAAACCAATACCAGAAAAAAAAAACAACAGATAGAAGCTATCTGAAACCAACCTGTGACCTTACATGCAACCGCAGGCACCACGATGAGACAGATCAAAAATGAACAGCTTAGCAAGACATAAAGTTCATCACAGTTCAAAAATGAAAGAACTTATTCTGCAGTGCTCAGTTTATCAATAATATGCAACTTTATAACCAAATTCCCCTCCAGCCCTCTCACACTTCCATCAGCTTTAAGATGGCACAACCTATTAAAATACAGTGGCGTAAAATTCAGAGGTACCATATAATTCAATTACGCTCCCAAAAAAAAGGGATGGGTTTGAGCATCCTTATAAGGGTTAGTCGCCCTTCTGACAGACACAAGCAGTGGTAAGTAATTTTCAGTACAGCAATAACCATTTCACTTTATTTTCCCTATATATTGTCATAAATTACTATAAGGACAACCTAACAACTATTCAATGTCTTGAAGATGTAGGGCAAGATTCTGTACTGATGTAAACGAAAACACTCACACTAAAGTAAACTTTCTATGTCAAGCACTGTTGTTATAGAAGAAGAACAAATTTTAAAACCCACCTTGGGTCTGATGCTGCTGCATTCAGCCAGTAAACTCTTGCAGTTCTTATGGACATTCACTGCACAGTCTGAAACACACAAAAAAAGTCTTAAATTATTCTTGGGAGTTCCTAGGGAAAGAAAGAGTGACACATTGATTTTGGAAGAGATGCAGAGTAAGCTCAGGTGTTTCAGCGAGCACCCTTGTTGTGCATGTGCTGTTCTTGATTTTACACCAAATACTCAAGCGTTTTGGATAAGACTCAGAATCACTGATAATGCAATTCACACAGACACTCCTGAATGCACTAACAGTGTTCTGCCTCATCCCCGCCCAACCACAGCGCTGCTTTCCTCGTATTTGCAGAGGTTATTTCCATGCCTCACAATTCAAGATTGATACCATTCAAGGCAGCAGCAATCTATTGGGCTCCAGAGGACCAGCTGCCTTTCTGCACAGAGTATTAGTAGGGGCTGAAGGAACTACAGGAAAGTTCAAATCGCACCACAGAAGCGTCAGAGCGTCACCACCAGCAGAGCATGACCGCTTTTCCACCTTCACAAGGGAACTGTTTCCAGATACAGCAACTGCAGCAGCCCTCTCTCACCCAAAATGCATAAAACCATTAATAGCACAGTAAACTCCAGTCTCTTTTTTTCTTTACCCTAACTACTGCTTGAGAAAACAGGATGACAACTGGTAGTGTCAAATATTTTCTAGTCTTTCTGCCCACCTACAAAATAATAAAGGAGTGTCTGCTTATCTACATCCCACTGCTGTCGATAAGTTCTTTTATCCCGTTTTGGCGACAGTTTCTGGTGACCCAGATGGCACCTCGCTGAGAGAGACAGGAGGAGTCGGGGACCTGATTGGTTCCAGCCGGCACTGAGGAACTCTCTGGGATACCCATCGATCCCCGATCCATAAGGCTCTTTGCAGCATCCCCTGGAATTGGTAAGACACTTCTTATCTGGTTGGTTTGGGAAGTGCCTGTCAGACACGGCGAAAGCTGCGCAGGGTTGGACAAAGGGTACCCATTTGGTTTGGGAGCCGAGGCCTCTGCCTGTAAGACATAAGCAAAAGCTATTGCAGGGTTGGAGAAATCTGGGTATTGGAAAAACCTATATGCTATAGGTTTCTATTGACATTTGTATTTTGGTATTTAAGAAAATTGGAAAAAAATATAAAAAAAATGGTGGTGTTTGTGTGAATTGAGACATACAAATAAGTACGAAGCGAGTGCAGAGTTCGGATCCGCGGTTCTGTTACCCCGCGAGGGTGCAGCCAGAGAAGAACGAAGCGAAGACTGAGTGATTGTGTGTGTGTGAATTTTAAAATATTTTGAAATGACATCTAAACTAAACACATTTGTTCAAGAGTAAGAGCGTTAGTAATCTGGCTTTGGATGAAAAGGTACCGAAGGTTTCCCCATTAGGATGTCTGTTAACACACTGGGGAGAAATACATGATGACTTACATAAAAGTCAAATGATAGAGTATTGTAATTATTGGTGGTCTTCATATGTTTTGGAAGATCAGGAAGAGTGGCCTACCACTGGCACTTTGGAGGAGGATTTGTGAATTCTGGGAACCAAGATTTTAATGCACCCCTAGGAATAAATCAGTGTGCTTATTGCAGAAAAGGGCGGCACTGGAAACGAGAATGTCCAAGGATGAGGGGTGGTCAGCAAGAGGCAGCAAGAGTAACGATCCCAGATGAATGAAGGGGACCAGAGGGGAACCCAGCTGAACCTCTGGTTGTAATTAAGCTGGGAGAAAAAGAGGTTAAATTTTTAGTAGATACAGGAATGACATTTTCAGTATTGAATACCTGTAAAAGGAAATTGGGAATGAAAACAGCAAACATACGGGAAGCAACAGGGAAAGAAGAAAACAGCCATTTCTACAACCCCTGTATTTAAAATTTGGGAACAAAATAATTACACGTGAATTCTTGTACGTACCAGAATGTCCAATACCCTTGTTAGGAAGGGATTTGTTGTCCAAATTAAATGCACAGATTGTTTTTGAGGAAGGGGAACTCTTCCTAAGAATACCTGAGTCAAAGCCAGGAGAAATCCTGATGACACAAGAAAGAGTAAAAGAACAAGAAATTCCACAGGAAGTAGATCTAGCTGTAATCCCTACAGTATGGGAAACAGATGAACCTGGCAAATCAAAATTAGCACAACCTGTGAAAATAGAATTGAAAGAGGGTGCAAGACCAGTAAGGATTAAACAGTACCTGATTAAAACAGAAGTTAGACGGGGAATTAAGAAATGATTGACAAATTTTTGGAGTAAAAAAATCCTTGAGGAATATGAATCTAAATATAATACTCCAGTTTTACCAGTTAGGAAACCTTCGGGTGCATATAGGTTAGTACAAGATTTAAGAGCAGTGAATCAGATAGTTAAGGACATTTATTTTAGAGTAGCAAATCCATACATATTGTTGACAGCATTAAAAGACCCATCAGTGGTTTACAGTGCTTGATTCAAGGAATGCTTTCTTTTGCATGCCTCTGGAGAAGGGAAGCAGAAAATTGTTTGCCTTTGAGTAGGAAAATCCACAAACCAGACGAAAAAGAAAAAATGCAATTGACATGGACAAGGACTTAAAAAAAAAAAATAGCCTGACCAATTTTGGAAATCAGCTGACAAAGGAGCTTAAAGAATGGAAACAGGATGATCCACGGCCAAAGCCGGGACACTTCTGCAACATGCGGACGACACACTGATTGCTACAGAAGAAAGATCCACCTGCATAAAGGTAACAATAGAACTTTTAAATTCTTTTTGGACTAAACAAGTACAAGGTATCCAGAAATAGAGCCCAAATAGCCAAGCCATTGTATGAAACTCAAAAGAACTTTTCCTTCATATGGGGCCCACAACAGAAACAGGCCTTTTAAAGACTTAATATGAGCTCTAATGAGTGCACCTGCCCTGGGACTTCCAGATTTAACCAAAGATTGCCAGTTGTTTGTTTATGAAAGACAACATCTTGTACTAGGGGTGCTGACCCAGAGAATGGGAAGTTGGAAAAGACCAGCTGGACACTTTTCCAAACAGCTGGACACTGTGAGTAAAGGATGGCCTACCTGCCTTCCAGCAGTTGCTGCTACAGTGATGCTTATTCAAGAGGCCCAGGAATTGACCTTGGGAAGAACAGTAACAGTCTATGTCCCACGTACAGTGATAACTGGTTTAGAACAAAAGGGGGGACTTCGGTTGTCCCCAGGCAGAATGATGAAGTACCAGGCGGTCCTGACTGAACAAGATGATGTGGTTTTAAAAACAACTAACCTGGTAAACCCTGCAGTTTTTCTAAGTTCTACACAGGAGGAAGGGCAGCTGGAGCAGGACTGCCTGACTACCACTGAGCATGTGTCGAGAGGATCTGAAGGACACACCGCTGGAAGATCCCGACTGGCAGCTACACACAGATGGCGGCAGCTTTGTGGAACAGGGAGTTCGATACTCTGGATGTGCCGTAACAACAGACAACTAAATCATAAAGGCAAATGCATTGTCTGGCACCACTTCAGCTCAAAAGGCAGAACTCTTTGCTTTAACCCGAGCTCTTGAATTAAGTGAAAAGAAGAAAGTAAATATCTGGACTGACTCAAAGTATGCTTTTGGGGTAGTACTTGTCCATGGAGTCTTGTGGAAAGAATGAGGATTATTGTCCTCCCAGGGATCAAATATTAAAACATCAGGATGAAGTTCTGCGACTCTTGCAAGCAGTTCAGAAACCAGCTCAGGTGGCAATCATGCACTGTAAAGCACATCAGGTTGGGAATACAAAAGAAATTGGAGGAAATAACTTGGCAGATAGGGCTGCCAGAAGAGCAGCAAAAGAAACGACATTACAAATGGCATTGATTCCAACCAAGACAGTAGTTCTTTCAAGGGAGGAACCTACATATTCAGAAAAAGATGATAAATCGGGGCAATTATTGAATGCTAGGAAAAATTTAGCTGGATGGTGGGTGACACCTAATGGACAAGTAATAGTACCACCTCTTCTAACGAGAGAAATAATTCAGATAAAACATCAGGAATGTCATTGGGGCGTAGAGGCTTTGGTAACCCTTCTAAAAAGACAAGTAGTATCATCAAAATGCTAGGATTAGCCAAAATGATAATTGCAAAATGTGATGTGTGTTTGAAAAATAACCCAGCAATAAAGAAAAGGCTCCAAATAGGTAAACTCAAATCTGGAACAGAACCAGGAGACTATTAGCAAGTAGAATTTTCAGAGTTACCTCGACAAAATGGGTATCAATACATTCTGGTGGGGGTTGATACTTCTACAGGATGGCCAGAGGCCTTTCCTTGTCATACCACTCAGGCAAAAGAAGCAGTAAAATGGTTACTATGAGAAATAATCCCAAGATTTGGAGTCCCTACTGGGATCTCTTCAGACAGAGGCCCACACTTTGTTGCTGAATTAGTACAAAGTGTTTGTAAAACTCTGCAAATTACTTAAGACTTACATACACCATGGAGGCCACAATCCAGTGGAAAATTAGAAAAAAAAAATCAGACCTAAAACAGCAAATTAGCAAAATATGTCAACAAACTAATTGAAAGCGGCCTCAGACACTTCTATTGGCACTGTTGTAAATCAGGGTACAACCAGAAAGTGGCACATCAGTTAGTCCTTACGAATTACTATATGGGAAACCATCTCTGGAACCGAACCCAAATATGCATGTAAAATGAAACAAGATGTGTGTAATTATTTACCCTCCTTAGGGAAAACCCTGACTGCAATCCGAAAGGCAGTAGCGTGGAGCTGACCTCTATCCCTGGAAAATAATAAGGGAGTGTCTGCTTATCTACATCACATTGGTGTCGATACGTTCTTTTATCCCATTTTGGTGACACAATCTTCAAACAGTATTCAGAAATTTAACAAACCATAACAACAAAGAAGCCAGGGTTTTAAAATTTAAAATTTTAAAACTTACTAAGAGGAACTCATACACATATGCATATGTATGTATACACACACATACTTCTATTTATATAATATATAAAAACATATTTACAGATAAGTCATCTTAATACGATGAAGCCTGGAGGAAGTTATCAACTGCAATGGATCCCCAATGCCTTTGGTCACTCGCTCTTTATCTTCTTAAGAAGTTACAATCCTTGTAAATGAGATTCTCCAGCCACCACACCGAGGACACGGCGCAGTACCTGTGCCCGGGCACACAAATCCCCGTATAACTTCAGATGCGGTGCCTCACCTCCGTGGCTGGAGTTAGTCAGACAGCCCAACTATCATCTCTTATTTTGGGGGACAGGACTTCTGGGACTACAAGCCTCAGCTATGAAAGTCCCTCACCTCCTCCCATCGAACCCTCCGGACAGGCTCTCAGTTCACAAACCTACACCTTTCTGTTTCTCTCCCTTGACGGTTTGCACTCCTGCTCTCCTCTGTCACCCCAACTACTTGCACGGAGAAGTGGAGGCCTCCCATTGGAGTATGCCTAATATTGCCCAGATAGAATAAAGATCAAAGAAACATCTTCCTTTCATGCATTTTAAGCAGTGCACATGCTGTTTACACGATGGCAGCAAGTCCCTTAGGAACTGAACTTGCAGAACAAAGCATCTCTCTCTGATGAGAGTAGGGAACAAAAAACAAACTCAAAACTATGTCTGTTTTCATTGTCCTAGTTCCTTTCAGTCCAGCTGATTCCCCAAGCAGGTAGAAACAACTTGCAGAACTCTGGCTAAGCTGTTGGCAATCAAGCTCAATTACCAAAACATGGAGTTCGATTAACAGTGCTGCTGTGTTTAAAAGCGGAAAAAGTGTCACAAAGTGCACACAAGGAGAGCGACGAGAGCTGTAAATACTTTACCCAGTGCCTACCACACCGCTGTTGGGCCATTCTCTGGCAAGCAGAGCAAGCCTGCTCCTTGTACTTTTGTGTTCCAAATTACAGGGGAGCTCAGCGCTGCATAAGGGATCAGAAATAACCCCCAACCTCTGCTTGCTTGCTTGTTCTTCTTTAATATGCAAGCCCCAAACCTGACACAACTTCAGGCAAAACCTGGAGTCCTCAGCCAGTTATCACTAAGTGTAATGCCCCCATGCACACTGATACTAACTCCAGGCTTTGCTACTGTCAGGGCCTTGGACGGCCTGTAATTGAAGAAGATTGAGAAGCCACCACACCTACTCCTGCCCCTCAGGTACCTGAGGATTGCGAGGCCAGAAGCTTCGGAGCTTCAGGCCTTCTGACAGTAATTTGCTAAAGAGCCACTCAGTGAAATTTGTCTCCCTGTGAAAAGGGGCAGAAATATTCAGCGCACCTAACCTCCAGGGAACATGGAGATTTGTAAGGAGTAGTTAATTTTAAAGTCATTTGGGCATCAGCCACCTCATATTGAACTTGATTCTGTACCTCAGAACAAAGAATTTGTCCTTTAGACCAAGACCAGAATTTTTAAAGTTAATTTGGGGAATTTTTCTGTAAAGCTTTGCACATAGTTTTACTCACAGCTACAAGGGTGCTTTTTGTTGTTATGGTTTGTTAAATTTTGATCCTTATTACAACCTAAGGATTTGTTTTTATCAGTCAATGGTTTTTATCATAAAACAGTTGTTTTGATCATTCACCTGAAGGCCAGCTGTGCAAAGAAGTACCTGGAGGATTAATCTTCCTGTGACATCTTTCCGCCTTCCCACGTGTGCTTCCTCAAAATTCTTGCCCATCTCCTATTTTCTCCAGCAAGACTCAAAGCTTAGCAGGCTGGAAAAGCCTGACAGCTTGGGACTTGTCTCTGTCAACTGACACACACTCTGTAACATCAAAACAATTATTATTTACATATTCTTTAAGATTTTTGAAGAATTTTTTCTAGTAGACAAAACAGCAAACACAATATCCTGGCCCACAGTCCCAGGGCAGCAGCGCTCTCAGCTTAGACAGCAACAACTTCCCATCCACAGATGCAAAACAAAAAATAGCAACAGGACATTCCACACCAAGTTCTATAAAACAAACCAGGGGCACAAATAACCTGCGTTAAAACAAACAACACACAAAACCAAACCTCCCCCAAGAAAATGACACCGAAATTGATACATTTCACTCCAGCATTGGTTAAAAGCCAAAGAGCAAACCTAAAAGAGGAGAATACACTTAAAACCAGAGAGGTGGGAACTTCAGCACAGAATTAACTGCTGAAGATTCCCAGGTAAGCTGCAAAAATACAGAGGGAAAGATTTCACAACATTCATACCCTCGGTTCTGGGAGCTGCTGTGAGACTCTTCAGGCTGAGGAAAGCCAAAGCACAATTCACACAAGCGCTTAATAATCTTGAGAAAACAATTACACATGCTAAGGATACGTTATGGCTGGCACGAGAACAGAGCAAACGGAGATGAACAGGTTCACTAAATAAATGCCACTTAATCTCTACCACAGTTACTAGTGTGCATCTGTGTTGAAAGCCTAAAGACTACTCAAAAGACTACTCAAAAAAGTCTAAGAAGTCTAAAAGACTACTCAAGCTGTTAAAATAACTCGAGAGGCATACAGGCAGGTGTCACAAGGCACAATGTAATACAGAGAGCAGCTTGCCGAGAACCAGCTACCAATAAATAAAAGTACAAATCGTAACATGCGAAACAAAGAGAACCGTGGCTTGTTAAGTGCTTTGAAAATGCAGACCAATATGTGGGAGCATTGCTTCTCTAAATCTTCTACAAGGAACACAGAAAACCAGATGGGAGCATCTGTATATAATTACTCTTATATAATAATTCTTTTCAAATTCAAATTTCCAATTCAAGTCAAATGGACTTACCATTTGGCTTCCTTAGGTAACTAAGCTAAGAGAGCGTGTGATACTGCACGGGTATCCTCCAGTAAATTCAGCTGAATTTGTATGAGAGGCTCAGGAGCTGAGATTCCTGCCCCAGTGGTAAAAATCTTACATTCCTACGGGTTTCATGGAAATAGGCGGTCATAGAAAGGAGAGAAACCATGCATTCCAGCCTGCTGTAGCACAGCCCCAGAAAATGCACAGGAACGAGGGACATTATGAATGGTCTAGCCACAGAAAAAGTTTCAGTTAGATCTTTAATGTTATGAAATAGTGGAAAACATAAAACACAAAAGTATAAGGAGCCAGGTTTGGTGCTGCTGAACCATATACCGGAAGAGTTTACAAACTAAAATACCTTATAACCTTATTTTTCATTTTAAAAAAGGAACACACATATGTTTGCATCTTCTTGCTCATACCCTGTTATTCTGGCGACAAAAACAACCACCTTCTTTAGAAGGAAGCTAGACGATTTTGGGGTGAGGAGTATCAGAGGGGAAACCACATCAATCTCATTAGTTTAGGCACACTGGTAGGGATTCCTTCTCAAATTTGGCACTTAGCACTCCAAGTTGCTCTTTAAAGCTTGGCCAGAAATTCTCTCCAGCCCACAGGTTTCCTCATTTCATCTTAGGACACGCTGCTTCATTTGCATGCAACACCTCCAGGAAGCCAGACAACTCCAAACGTGTCAGTTTTACCTCAATTCACTTTGCTCCCTGTCAGTCAGATTGAACATAAATCAAAGTAAATATATAATTAAAACTAAACTTAAGGTCAGTTCCAAGTTTGGAAAAAACAAAGCTGTATGAAATCAAAAGCAACGCTAATACAGTTTAAGAACTGGAGCTCAGGGGTTGCAGCAGCAGCAGAATTTCTGAACACACCTTCTCCCCTGAAGAAAGCCCCAGGCTCAGAGCCCCGTTATTTCACCCTCCCCAGGACTCCTGCTGCAGGCAACCCCCACCCAGGTCCTCTCTCCTCCTTCTCCTTTTCCCTTCAGGTCTGACTTGGCTTCCAGCTTCCTGCTCTGTGCAAGCATTGCTCACTCATCCACAGGCCTTACACCTTCTTACAGCAGTCATGTTTCAGTAAAAATGTAACTGCACCTGTACAGAGTGGGGTTTATTCCACCAGACTTTTCTCCCCCTCTCTGTGTCTGCCTGCTGCAGCCTTTCTGTCAATCTGGACTTTTAATCCCCTACCCAAACCCCACCAGAGACACTAATACCACTTTAAATACTACATAAGATACCAGATAGGCTCACAGTCAGTTAAACTTGTGAGCTTTAGGCAGTCCCTAACTTTCCAAAGAAGCCAAAGACAACACTCTTGCATACATTATTCACACAGGTGAAAGAACTGCTAGAACAGCCCCATCCCACAGGTCCTGTCTTCACCTGACTCACATTAATTTTTGAGCCTTGCTTTTAGGAAGCTGTGCTTAAAGGTAGCAGGTTAATAGACACCTATTAGCCCTCCAACAGGTCTGACAGGTGAAAAACCGACAGCAAAACCACAGTTGACACACACCACTCCCCAGACTCACCTCTCTGACAGCGATCGCGGGCCCAGCAGCGTTCAATGAAAATGCCATTTATCACAGTAGGTGGGCGGTTGCTCTTCCCTCTCACAGCTCCTGGACACACATCTCCACACTCGTCTTTGTCATCCTTGTCGGCCACGATGTAATTACCTCCTACAGAATCTAAAATCCTTGACCAGTCGATCGTGGACAAGCAACATAATTCTTTGTTCTTCTCAACCCGCACAGCGCCTCGAGGAATGTCCATCAGGTTACAGAGGCCCATCTCCTTCAGGTGAACCATCTCAAAAATGACCAGCGCGGGGTTAAAAAACAGATGAGCTGCTCGATTCACAGTGACGTTGGGAAAAGCCCCTTTAAACTCTCCAGGCCATACATGCGAAAAAGCAGCAAGTAGTCTGTAACCATAGTCAGTTTAGGAAAGCTGAGCTCACGGAAACCTTCAGGCTTGGTTTTAAACATCAGCAATATTTGTGAGTGGCCCCCAATCACAGTGCAGCTCTCAAGCGTGTTCAGCCGGGTCAGGTTGTTGCCAACGTCCACGCTTCTGCAGACTGGAAGGCAAAGAACAATGTTATTTACTTATTTAATAAAATGTAATTGGTTTAGTTTTCTAAATACACAGTTTTGTCCAACCACACCATAATATTTAGCTTCACTCAGAATTCACGACCAGGTCCTTTGCAGCAAAGCACGCTTCAAGCGCTGAGAAATGTACTGTGGGGAACATCCCCTGGTACAGGATTACAAAATAAGACCAAAGGGGTATTTCCTAATTTTTCTGCCATCTTGAGTTTCTGGATGTTACCTCTGTCACGACAGCTGTTGTAACACCAGTTCTTAGACGTCATTTGGCGTTTACAAAAGTAAGAGATGTCCACGCAACAGAGTCTGTTTTCTTTAGATCTTGCCAGCGGCACACCTACCTCATCTCAGATCGTGCAATTAATGCCAGGGGATTCGAGGAAGTAATTTAGAATGGCTGCAGGGAGGGGAAGATCGGAAAAGAGTAATGGCTAGGAAATGGTAGTGCCGCGGAAGAGAGCAGAGCAACCTGGACATACACACGCACGAGTACAGCCCACACTCCTGCCCAGGCTTTGCTGACAGCAGTCATTTACTACACTAGCAATTTTTGCCCTAAGCATTCTTTTCAGATTAGGTGTTTTTTTGTTACTATTTCCTCAAGGTTGCGAATCTCCCTGCCTTGACTATCCAGTCAGTTTATTTAGTAGAACCAGTAACCCAAAGACCTGGCAAAGTGAACAATTACATGAAGGTGAACAGAGTAATATGAATCCAGGCACCAGCAAAAGGAAAAGACGGAAAGCACAAAATTCGAATAGGGAAATATTTTTTTTAACTCTAAGCACAGGTAAGAAATCAAGAAAGAAATTCAGGGCCCCATGCCTGTATAGCACAAAGTCCCAGTGATAACCCTTTTCAAACCAAACTTCATAGAAACACACAGCTGGACCTTGATGTTCAAGGGAGAAGCCTGTGGACAGGCAAACCTGCTTGGCAACACAACGCTGCAAAACAACCATTCCCCTGTCCTGTTCAGGGGGATGCTTTTTCAATTATTACTTTTTTTTAGACTGCAGCCACTTTAGGGATTCTCTCTTTTGCCTACAGCTGAGACAGCCCACCCCTGCCCCTCTTCCCCCTAAGAATTAAAAGCACAAGACCTTTGCTCTTTTTGTCACTGTATGTAAAGCTCACCGACTACAAAATTACCATGCCAGAGCTTCAAGAACTCACCCAGCAATAATCAGGCCTTACAAAATTGATGTGGAGACAGATGTTTGATAGTTACAATTGTCTGACTCCTCATGGTTTTACACAGACCACTGCTGTGTGGCTTAAAAATAAATTCTATGCAAATTTGCTCCACTGCCATAAAAAAAAAATAAATCTGGCAACACTAATACAGGATCTGAAGCAATGTTATTGCCCAGTGGGATTTTCTGTCACTATATCCAAGTCGTTTCATAAATTGCTTTCTGGAAGAAAAAGCTAATGCACACAGTGCCTCAGAGATCAACTTTTTGGAAGTGCGAAAGGAAATCTGATGACCAACCACCACCAGCCTCTTTGCCCCATGAAAAACCGCAGCCAGACTGGAAGTAAGCCAGAAAGCTGTCTTGCTGCACATCCCAACTGTGGGCTAAAAGAACTGGGAGAGCAACAGATTCAGTTTAAGTACTCTAAATAGTTAATTTTAAATAATCAAGGTCGGTATTTCCAAGGAAGCAAGTGTGTGACAGGGCAGGCCAGCGGTTTCTTCGTGAAAGGAGGAACAACAGAAGGGCAAATAAAACTCAAACACTGCAATTCAATGTACAAGACACCGGTGCAGCTAAAGCTGCCTGATAAATGCAAAAGCCAACATCTTCCTTCTTATCTACTGCTTGCTGAGCACACAGGCCAAACACAGCAAGCTAAGGCGGTGCCAACGGCCGTATCCCGGGATAAAGTACTACCTGGAGTAATCTGAATGTGCACAGCCGACCTTAAGGAAAGGGCAAAAAATACAGCTCAACTCTACAGACTAAGAATTACTTTCAAGAGTAAAAGCTCTAGGCTTTTATTGTGGTTTAAGGCCACAAAATGCATCTATACGTAATTACCTGAGTCTTTCATCATTTTGACTAGGATTAGGTAAATCACTAGAAATTGGCCACAAGCTGTCCCCCAGACAAGCCCTTAATCCACAGAGCTCCCCCTGCTCCAGGAGCGCAGCTAAGAAGAGGCAAGTGAAGCTTGGGAGTAAACAGCAAAGCATCTTGAAGTGTTGAATAATCCTACCAATCTACCAGAGCTGGAAGTACACAGCCACAGTCCATCAGCTGTTTGCATTTTAGAAATATTTTCATATTTGTCACCAGCTCTCATACAGAATGCGTTATTTGTCACTAGTGCTGCCAGCACAGACCAAACAGGAGGTTCTACACATCCGGGCACACCAGGATGTGACCCGAGTTATTCCAACTCTGCTGCTTTCAAAGCGGAGCAACAGCAACGTCATGAACTGGCACACTGTCTGCTGGGCTCAAGGGGTCCCAGCACTGGGGGCTCCTGCACGAGGCCTCTTCACGGAAGGCAACGGCACATGCCAACGTTAGCCTGGAATAGAAACTTAGGAGACATTTAAAGCAAATCAGGGGTTTTTTCTGAAATAAACCACTGAATAAAAGGCTAACATAATTCTAAATGTACAAAGATTTAAAGGGTTTATACAGATTTTTCCACAGTTAGAGAAAATTACACTTAAGACTTATTTTTCATGTTCTACTTCAGTTTAGTTTTTAAGTGATGAATACCACCACGGTATCTGAGCTTTTTTTAACCACCTCAGGGATCAAGGATAAGAGAAAGGAGTTAAGAATATCTGAAAGAAAATCTGCTTTTGTTGGAGTGTCTCCATGCTTTTGAGTTCTGCTCAGCAGTTTGTATCTGCTGTTCATGCAGAAGCTGCTTAAGCCACCCCATAAATTTATGGTTACCAAGACAACAAGAAGCAGTTTTAAGCAAAGCAGTAAGTGGTTTTCCACAACTTCTCTTGACAGTATTTCTTCTGCAGGGGCAGGGGAATTAATCAGCAATTCCGTATGAAGGCTACGCAGGTTTGATCCCCGAAGGAGGAGAGCAAAGTTGAGCAGTCAATTATAATGCAGACAATCTGGTCTCAAAAAAACCCACATAAATCAGCTTTCAGGAAAATCAAAACCTCAGACTGATTCTCCAGTAGTAGGCCCAAAGCTATTGCTGGTCAAACTACTGGCAAAATCTCTAAATTCCCAAATTTCAGCAGAAACAGGCTCCATGTCCAGCAGCACAGCAGTACGCTGCCAGAGAGGAAACACTCCTCCAGCCCCAGTTACCAAGCGATTCAAAGTAACTTAAAAACACCCAAAACATCATTATAGACATGTTTCATCAGACCCCCAAGAAAAAAAAGTCCCAAGGCTTGCTTTTTGAAAACAAACAACAAAATCCCAAGATGCCAAAGCCTCTTCAACAAACTACTTTGGTAACAACCTTAAAGTACCGAATGAAGCAACCAGATCTATGTCAGAGGTTGGTTTTCAAGACAGACTCTAAGCAGGGCAATAGCTGGAACTTAAGCCTTGTTTATAGTAAACCATGTGGATACCAAACCTTAAGGATTCACTGCTTCAGAGCTCTGGCCCTTTAACCATCAAGGAAGACCAGAATAACGCAGCACTGCACAGAAAGATCACAAACCATTTAAGCTATTAGGCAATCCTGCATTTTTATAGTGTTCGCTGCCTACTTGAATAAGCAAATTATTTAAGAAAAATTACACTCACTTTGGTCAAGTCAAAAGTTTGCAATTCTGTGTAAGGCTGACTTTCAGAACTGGTATTAGGAAGCTGGAAAAAGGGCTTTTGGGTGTTTCTTGGGTAACTGCTGGGAGAGGAAAACATCCTGCCAAGTGACAGGTTAGGAGAAGCTGTTAGGAGCAGCTGTAAGACAGCTTCTAGCCTACTGGGGCAATAGTTTAATAAACATTCAAAAATCTAATCGTGAAATATTAATTTTTAAACTCCAGTTCTCCACCTCAGAAAACACGACGCTTCCCACGTGCAGATCAAAGGCAGTGAAGCGACAGCGTCCCAGGACCACGGGAGGTCACTCGGGGTAAGGGACAGAGGTCGATACTAACAGACCTCGTTACTTCAGAGGGAGCAGGAACAGGTTTTACACGTCGCCAATATCAACATCATTTATATTCTGCAAGACAGTCACCCCAATATTGACCTCCAGAGAGCTTATGGGTTTCACAGACTGTTCAGAGAGACAGTTAGTGCACTACCTCTCTTTTAACACAGCAAGAGGGCACACGGAGAGCTGACAGACACAGCTGTTGCCTAGTTCTGATACAGCCCAGCCCTGCTGCACTTACTCTTTCTACTTGATACTCTTGGAAGCAAAATTTCATTCTAGACCGAGTCTCTCAGCACCAAAAATTAACACAGCGTTGAGGCGGAACAAGGGAACAGTTTCTTAATGAGTTTAGGAGCACAAAAAAATCTGTATGAGCCAGAATTAATATATAAGAAGCAAATTATTTTGAAAGGCTACTACTGCAGAAATACAAAGTGGAATTTGTCCCACCTGACGATTTCAGTAGAGAGACCTCAGCCAGAATTCTAACTCCCACCATCAGCAGCAGGCAGTGGAGTACACGTGCAGCGCCCAAATTCAGGTGAAGAGTTTAGAAGGGGAGAAGCGTACTCTAAACTCTAGTGACTGTATTGATTAGTTTTCTGCTAAGCCCAGAGCTGCTCAGTTGGTAGATGCCTAAAACTAGGGGAGGTAAATCCCACCCTAACTACCACAGCTGATGACCTGACATGCATCAGTCACGTGTGAGATTTATTTCAAGAAGTCACATTATGTTTACAGAGTGATAAAAAAAAACCAAACACAAACCTGTTTTTCTTCACAGAACAAGAAATATGGATCTTCATCTTATGCACAGGTCAGGTTTCCTTTCCTCAACCCTTGCTTCTACTCCTCTCAGTAACTTCTGAGCTCACAACTAACTTCAGTCACATGTAAAAGAGGAAGAGAGTTCTCACACATCATATTCCTAAAAGATGTATGAAAACTGGGCATGGGTTAAGGAGGAAAAACTCAGCGTCTCCAGCCAAAGGGTGCTTTAAATGTGAACTCAAACCACCCACCCAGTTTGCCTGCTGAGCCACACACACTACATGCTGCCCAGCCTCTTACCAGATACTGTCTAAAAGGAGTAAAGGGAAGAGACAGGTACAGGGCACAAGAAAAACCACGTACGGTTGGCTCAGAGACGGGGGGAATGTTGTCACTGGAGAGCAGCGTTATCCTGGGGCATGTTTGTAGAGAATGCAGGACACAAATGTGCAAGAAAGCAGACTCCGTTAGTTCCGCTGCGCAGGGAACAACCTGTTTGCTCACGCCACTATTGTCTGTGCATTCCGAGCCCCGCTGACGCCGGCCTTCGCCTTAGCGTGCTGCTCTCCACCTGCACTGCAGCGCTGTGTGAGCTCATCATGCTCAAAAATCGGAATCAAACATCAGAGTGGCTGAAAACCTTTTCAGTTAGGGACCTTGATCGTCCAAATTGTCCACAAAATACAAAGTATTTGCACTGCGTGAATGATATAAAAATATTCCACCCCAGACTTTGGTTTGACATCTTGTGCATTGCTGCTGTTTCTCCATCCATAAATTGTTGAGTATATTTTCCCACCACGTAGCAATACAGCAAAGATTAGGGGGTTAAGATCGTAAACACGCTTGCAACCCAAAAAGCCAAATATGATTTAAATAGATAAATAAATAAGAAGCTTCACTGTAGGAGTAGTAATAACATTTTCAGATTAGGAGCTGTTGGACCAGAGCTCTAGACGTATTTATTATTAGTGCTGGATGTCAACTCCCTTTTCCACGTCTCTGCTGGCGAGGGGCAGGTTTGGACTCGCTTTGCCAGCTGGAACTTACCCGCCCAGGTTAAAGCCGTACCACGGGTCTCTCTCAAGGCTTGTAATTTTAAAAACACGTATGAGGAAGAAACTGGGCGATTTTTGAAATATGCAACTTGTCCGATTGCTGGGAAAAAGGGGCTGTCTTAAGGGTACCTGCTGCTTTGTTCTCTGAGCAGCAGCCACAGCTCAAACCAGCCATCGCTGCACTGTCTGCACTGGAACTGCTATTGCCTCTGCGGAGGGAAAGCTGACAGGGGTATGGGGCTGTCTGGGGCACAGGGGATTTACGTATCCAGGCAGCTTGCCTGACATAAATACTTTTATTTAAAAACAGCTGTAAACATCATCCGAACTTAAAACCTCTAACTAGAATCATTTCCTGAGCAAGTTTGTTTGACATGACCCATCAAAACAGCTTGTAAGGCTTAAACTCGTGTCAGCCGGGATTTAACAAGCTCACACCTCCAGCACAACACCTTTACACCCGTCTGGTGTTTTACCAGACCCCGTGCAAACACCGATCCCGACCTCCGAGCTTCACCCCCCGTAACACCCGTGGATTTGAACGGCTCCCCCGAAGTGTTCCCGCGGTTAAAGACAAACCCGCAGCCCCACGCCTCGCTAAACCCGTCTGGAACTGCAGCCGGGGCTGAAAGCGGCCCAGGAGAGCAGGGCCGGGTGCCACCGCTCAGCCCCTTCCCAGCAGCAGGGCCGGGGGGGGCCGTGCCCTTCCCCACCCCTGAGCCCCGGCACCGGGCGGCACGGCCGGACCCTCCCCGCTCCCGCGAGCGACAGTCCCGGCGGGTCGGGAGGCGCCGCACGGTCAATCCTCAGGCGAAACGGCGGGAGCTGCAGCCCGGCCCGGTCCCGCCCCAGCTCCTCCCGGCCGCCGCCGAGCCCGTCCCTCCCGGCCCGCTCTGCCCCGCCTGGGCCCGAACACGCCGGCCCCGGGACGAAGGTGACCCGAGCCGCTCCCCGCGGGAGGGCCGCGGGCCCCGCTCCCGGCGCCGCAGGCCCCGGCCGAGCCGCCCCAGCCGCCGGCCCCGCGGTGCGGCCTGGCGCGGCGGCCGCCCCCCCCACGGCTACGGAGGGTCAAAGCGCGGCGGGGCCGCCCCGCGCCGCCCGCCTCGGCCCCCCCCGCCGCGGGGCCGCCGCCGCCCGGGCCCCGCCGCCCGCCTCGGCCGCGCCCCCGGCCCCGACTCACCGTTCCCGCGGCTCCAGCCGCCCCGGGCCGCCAGCACCACGGCCAGGGCCAGCGCCGCCGCCGCTCTCGGGCCCCGGCCCGCGCCGCTGGAGCCGCCGCGGCTCGGCTCGGCTCGGCGCGTCCCGGCGGGGGCGGATCGGGGCGGGCGCGGGGCGGGTCCCGGCTTCGCACCGTCGGTGAGAGCCCCGGAGAAAGGCCCCGCGGCGGCCCCTTTAGAGCGCGCGGCCCCGCCCGGCCCCGGCCCCTCCCAGCGCAGGCCGGGCTGGCGGCCCCTCCCCGGCCGGGGAACAAGGGGCTGCCCCGTCCGCGGGGAGCGGGGCCTTTCTCAGGCACCCCGAGATGTCCCCTCCCTTCACCGCCCGGCAGCGCCGGCAGCCGAGGCCACATGGCAAAGCCCGCTGCCTCTCCCCCAGGCTGCCTCGCCCTGGCTGGCTGCTGGCAGGAGGGGACAGCGGGTGGTGACAGCCTGGGGGGACAGGAGGGACATGGGCAGGGACAGGCCCGGGGGGTGACAGGACGTCAGGCGGTGATGGGCCCAGGGCTGTAGGGGGGGACGCCACAGGCCCAGGGGCTGGCGGGAGGTAATGCTGTGTGGTGAAGGCCGGGACGGTGACAGGAGGGACACCACGGGCCCAGGGGGTGGCAGGACACCAGGCAGGGACAGGCCCAGGGGGTGACAGGACAACGGGCCTGAGCCGGGGCCGCGGAGGCTGAGCTCGGGATCGGTGGCCGAGCCGGGGCCGCGGGGCCTCTCCCCATCACCCCTCTGCTGGCCCGGGCTGCCAGGAGGAGCCGGGTGGGCGCTGCCACCGCAGCCCAGCTCCATCGCTGAGGGCCCCGGGCCGGAGGCGTGGCAGGGGCGGGGGCCAGGGGCTGGCAGATACCACCTGCCGCGCACGGCGGACGCTGTCAGGAGCAGGCGTCGCCGGGCCCAGCCATGCCGTGCGTCCATGACCAGTTCTCCTCCCAGCTGCGCTACGACACGGTCACCTTCAGCGGCCTCCACATCTCCCTCAACGACCTCAAGCGCCAGATCATGGGCCGCCAGAAGCTGAAGGCGGCCACCTGCGACCTGCGGATCAGCAACGGCCAGACCGGAGAAGGTGCGTGGGGCGGCGGGCACGGGGCCTCGGGCACTGCCTGGCTGGCGGCGGCCGCAGCCTGCGGGAGCCACACTCTGCTCTCTGTGGCTTGTCCCCACGGGGCGTGAGTCAGCCTGGGGCCCGTCCCGCCGGCGTGCGGGGAACCGGGAGGGCAAGCGGCACCAGCGATTCAGTGGGGCGGGAAGGGACAGTGCGATTCGGCCACCATCGGTAGCTGTGGCCTGTGCGGGGACCTCACAGAGCCGTTCCGATCTGTTGTTAGACACGGAGCTGGGCGTAGAAGACTACGTGGTCGATGTGCAACGTCTAGTGCTTGCAAAAGCCCAGTAGCCACTTACTGGCCATCACTGGCAGTAAGACAAGTTTTGTGCTAGAAGGGAGAAGGAATCAACAACGGTGCTGGCTCCAGCGTGGTTGAACATTTCTGTTGGAGCTCTGCTTGGACAAGTGTGAAAAGTAGCCCTGTTGAGCGTGATGTCGCTGCTCAATCTGGAGATGTGGAGTCGTGGCGAGGCAGAGTGACACCGCTTCGCGGGTCTCGGTAGTTTCCAGGGCTCTGCTTAGGGGATGCCGCTGCCTGCGGGGAACAGGCTCCTGCTGGCAGATGCCGGTTTTGTCTGAGAGCTGTTAGACTAAGCTGGCAGCTGTTAAATTCAAAGCGAGCAAACAGACATTTCCAGGGACTTCAGGAATAACGCTCCAAAACTAAAAAGTTAACTTTTAAGTCTACATTGTTTGACTTCACCTTTACTAAGATTTCATCACCAAAATGAACTCAGTTAATTGAGG